>NC_056741.1:1691151218-1691268718 GCF_019279795.1 Protopterus annectens
TAACGGTACTTAAATTCTCTTATACATCCAGTTGAATATAACCAAGTTCTAGCTGGCCAAGCTGAGGTTTTAAAGCAGGAATTATTTCACATGCACCAGTTTAAATATGCAAGGACAGGAAATCAAAGCAGAGCCAACACTAGCTTCAGTTCAAGTTACTGAAGAGCAGAATAACTTCAGTTAAAAATTCCTTCAACACTCCTTCATACACAGTTTAAATCAAATTAAATGCTGTATTTTTTTAAAACAAAAGTGCAGATAAAGGTACTTAAATTCTCTTATACGTCCAGTTGAATATAACCAAGTTCTAGCTGGCCAAGCTGAGGTTTTAAGCAGGAATTATTTCACATGCACCAGTTTAAATATGCAAGGACAGGAAATCAAAGCAGAGCCAACACTAGCTTCAGTTCAAGTTACTGAAGAGCAGAATAACTTCAGTTAAAATTCCTTCAACACTCCTTCATACACAGTTTAAATCAAATTAAATACTGTATTTTTTAAAACAAAAGTGCAGATAAAGGTACTTAAATTCTCTTATACGTCCAGTTGAATATAACCAAGTTCTAGCTGGCCAAGCTGAGGTTTTAAAGCAGGAATTATTTCACATGCACCAGTTTACATTGATACACATATACAAATGTTGTACCTATAAAAAAGTGTGAATGTGTATTAATTATCATTGCATTACTGGTGTGTGTTTAAGTGTATTACCATCAAAATCATCTATGAAATATTATAGAATTCAGAAACATCCACTACATTGGGATAGGCAATTGTGAGTAATGAGAGGTCACCCACAGGGTATGTGTTTCAGGATTACACTGCATTTGCGTGGCAGAGGCTGAGCATCAGCGCTGCCTATGGTATATGCTAATGGCTGTATAATCAGATGGTAATTAGCAAAAGTATCAAAATGAGTTGCTCTGTTTTGGCAAATGATGCAAAACAAGATGGTGGAGAGATTTGAAAATGTATATAAATTGCAATGAGAACACAAACACTAGTGTTAATTACCAAAGAAAAAATCTTACATACGTGCATGGAAAGGGCGGAAACATGTTAGGCGTTGGCACTGCATTAGGTAAAGTACAGTTGTGTACACTTACCGTAAATGTAGATGTTCGAGTGTATTCACTGTTGCAGTCCTTACAAAATGGGTTATCCGGCTTCTAGTAGCCCACAGTTAGCCAGAATACCAAAGCCTTGGTATATGACATCAGCTGCCTTTGGCCGTAAACCCGATGTCAGGACATCAGGTATAAAGAAAGGTAGCCAACACGATTTCCTCAGGTTTTCTTGCCGTAACTGTAAGGAGCCCCCAAGAAGGCTAGACCAGGAAAAGAAAATCCCTGGAAACATACCATCCACAAAATAAACAGAAAGTCTGTGCCTTAGGAAAAAAGGGGGATAGAGGGTAGGAAACCAGGACTGCAACAGTGAATACACTTGAGCATCTACATTTATGGTAAGTGTACACAACTGTACTATGTTCATTGTGATTCACTGCTACAGTCCTTACAAAATGGGTTGATTCCCAAAGCCCAAAGAAAAAAGGGAGGAGGAATACCCACTATTTAAGGGTTGGTGAGGATGCCCTGCAACAATGCAGTGGCAAAACCAGCCCTGGATTTAGAAAACAAAGGTAAATTGTAATGCTTTGTGAAAGTGTGAACGGAAGTCCAAGTAGCTGCTTCCAGGATGTCCTTAGTAGGTACACCTCTCAAAAAAGCTGCTGAAGTGGATGTTGCTTGAGTAGAATGGGTCCTGATACTCTGTGAAGGAACCTTGCCATGCTGCAAGTAACAAAGTGAATACAATGGACAATCCATTTAGAAATTGTCTGTTTAGAAATAGTTTTGCCCTGAGATCCAGATGCAAAACTGACCAACAACTGGTCAGACTTCGAAAAGTTTTAGTCCTGTCCAGATAAAAATCAAAGCTGTCTATGCACATCAAGGGAGTGCGGAAGTCTTGCTCCTCTATTCTGAGGTTTAGGAAAGAAGGTAGGCAGGTGGATAAATTGATTGAGTCAAGCTAGAATCCACCTTAGGCATAAAGGAAGGATTGGTTCAAAGGGAAACCCTATCCGCATGGAAGATGATAAAAGGCTCTACTGCCATTAAGGCCTGCAGCTCAGAAACTCTTCTAGCTGATGTAATGGCCAAGAGAAAAGCAGTTTTGAAGGAAAGAAACCTTAAATCTGCTGAGGCAGCTGGTTCAAAAGGAGGCAGAGTAAGTTTCTCAAGCACAAAATTAAGATCCCAAGCAGGAGTAGGCACCCTTCTGGGAGGTTTTAAATTGCTAACCCCCCCCTAAGGAACTGCTTCATCAATGGATGTGAGAAGATGGGTTGTTCAAAGGAACAATAAGCAGAAATCGCTGAGGCATGATTCTTGATTGAAGAAAAGGAAAGCACACCATTAAGCAAGCCTGCCAGGTAATCAAGAATAAGAGGAAGAGATGGTTGAGAAGAGTCTTCCCCTGTAGCTTGCATCCAAATATAGAATCTTTTCCAGTTGTCTGCATAAGATTTTCTAGTGCTAGGCCTCGTGGCCTCATGAAGAACCTCAACCCCCTGTTGGGATAGATTTGTACTATGAGCCAGGCCACCAAATGCAGAGTCTGAAAGATGAGGATGTAGAAATTTTCCCTCTTCCTGAACCAAGAGATCTGGTATCAGGGGAATATGCCAAGGCTGAGACTGGGCAAGACTGCAAAGCAGTGGATACCAATGCTGTCTGGGCCAGTCTGGAGCTATGATAATGGCCCTTGGTTTTTCATCCCTTATCTTCAAAAGCACTCTGGGAAGAAGAGGATGGAAGGCATAAATTGAAAGCTGTGTCCAGGGGAAGGACAGAGCATCCACTCTCCAGGTTTTGTCGTGATGTTCCCTAGTGCAAAAAGATTGGAAGAAGATGGTTGTTCAGAGATGAGAAGAGATCCACCTGGGGAGAACCCTAACACTGAATGATGGAATAGAAGATGGTCTTGTTCAGTTGCCACTCGTGAGGATCCAGGACCTGGCTGCTCAACCGATCTGCCAAGGTGTTGAGTCTGCCTGGAAGAAACTAAGCTATCAGATGTAGGTCCATGGAGGCTGCTATGGCCCATGTAATCATGCTTTGTCTGCACATGGGGTAAGATTGAGTCCCTCCCTGTTTGTTGATGTACCACATGACTGTGGTGTTGTCTGTCCTGACTAGAAGAGTTCCAGGAGAAAGAAGATACTTAAAAACCAGCAAGGCCTGCTGGACGGCTATCAGTTCTTTCATATTTATGTGCAGGTGAATCTGCTGTTTGCTCCAAGACCCCTGTATGCATCTGCCATCTAGGTGCGCTCCCCAAGTGTAGTCTGAGGCATCTGTGGTGAGAGTCATGCTTGCAGGGGGAGGTTGAAAAGGCAGGCCTTTGCTCTGTGAACAAGCTGTGGCCCACCAAAGAAACTCTGTCTGCAGACAGGGAATCAGCGAAAGTATCAAGTCTAAATCCTGTGTGTGTTGACACCAAAGGCTCTAGAGGTACCATTGTATTTTCTGCATATGCAGTTTGGCATATGGAATCATCAGAATACATGAAGCCATGAATCCCAGGGCTTGCAGGAATTGCCTTGCAGAGAGCTGGGTCATGCTTGCCAAATCTTTGAAGTAAGTTGAAAGCTGCATTTGTTTCTCTTGAGGGAGGAATACCATCTTGGCGGCCATATTCAGACTCGCTCCGAGGAATACAATCTCCCTTGTGGGTACCATTCTTGACTTCCTTTCATTCAGTGTGTAGCCCAAAGAGGTGAGAAGGTTCTTTACAAAATCCAAATCCTTTAGAAGTTGTTCTGGAGAGTTTGCTTGAATGAGGCAATCGTCCAAGTAAGGGTATATTTAAATGTTTCTCTGCCTGCAAAAAAGCAATGACCATAGCCAGGCATTTTGTAAAAACTCGAGGAAGCAGTAGATAAGCCAAAGGGCATTGCAGAGAATTGATAGTGTCACTTTTGAGATCCAAAGTCACCAGCCAGGAATCCTTGGCCAGCATTGGCAGCAACTGCTGAAGAGAGAACATTTTTAATTTGGGAATCACTAGAAAAGTGTTCAGTATGGACAAATCCAGAATGGGGCGCCAGGTGCCCCCTTTTTTGGGAACCAGAAAAAGTCTTGAGTAGAAACCTTGGCCTATCTGAAGTACAGGAACTGGCTCTATTGCTCCCAGGTTCAGCAAGGAAGAAATTTGCTTTTCTGCTTCTGCTTTTTGATTTGGAGGAATACCTGGGTATCCTTGGTGAACAGGGAAAGTGTGAAAAGAAAACATGTAGCCCTGGTATACTATTTTGAGTACCTATTTGTTGTCTGTGATGGTGGACCAAACGTCTGCAAAACTGGTCAACCTTCCCCCCAAAGGCAACCCTGGGCCAGCTGGGGCAGGCAGGGAGAGGACTGAGTCAAAGAGAATGCTTACTTTGGAAAGGTTGCTTAGAACTCCCAGATTTTGAAGAGGAAGCATGCCATTGTTTAGTCTGTTAAGGAGCAGAGGTCTGTCCCCTGGAAGACCTATAACCCCTAGACCTAGTGCATCCCTGTTTACTGGGATCAGGAAAAGTCCATTTTTTAGAAGAGTAATGCCTACTAAAACGAGGAGGCTGAACTTGCAGAAAATCTTTAACAGTCTGTACAGATTTGGCTTTATCCTCCAATTTTTTCAAGACCTCCTCTGCTTTATTACCAAAAAGATTGTCCTTATGTAAAGGTACATCCAGTAACTTAGATTTAACAGGTTCAGAAAGGGGCTGTTCCCTAAGCCAATCATGTCTTCTGATAACAGATCCAGTGGCTGCTGCCCTGCAATAAGCCTCCAAATTGTCAAAACCATAGTGTAAAGAATGTTTAGTCACAAGAGTGGCAAATTTCAATAAATCTTGCATGTCCTTACTCTCCACCAGGGAAGGGACACTAGCAATTTTAACCTTAATAGCCTCCAATGTATGCTGCTAAAATTTAAGCATATGAAAAAGACAATTAACAGACCTAATAGCAAGGGTGGCAGAGGTATAAATCTTTTCCCCCCACCTGTCCAAGGCCCTAGATTCTCTATCAGAGGGAACAGGATTTTTTTTGCAACTGTCGCCTTAACACCTTTAAGGCCCTGAGAAATAGTCTCTGGATCAGCAGTAGGATTCCTAAAAAGAAACTGATGAGAATCAGGAACTCTATAATACCAGTCAGGTTTCCTGGGAGCAGGAGGAACAGAATTAGGAGTCAAAGAATTCTCCATGAAAACATCATCAACTACTTCCAACACAAGCAGAGGCTGACGCTGTGGTAAATCCAAGAACTCTCTAATCCTTTTCTTAGACTGAGGATAATACTGACTCTCCCACTTGGAATGGTCTGTACGAATATTCAGAGTATCTCCAAAAGAAAAATCTTCTGGAGGAGAGGCAGAAGGGATAGATTCTTCAGCATCAGAATCCTCAAAACCAGAATTAAGTTGAGAGTCTTCCTCTTCATCAGCAGAATTGCTGGAAACATCAGAACCTGAGGGAGACAAAACTTCAGGAGACAGTTCTCTATCCCTCTTAGAAGGAGGAGGTTGAAAGCCCTGGATAAGAGTCAAAAGATCACTAGACATTTTAATCATCTGTGACTGAGGAATTTGAGGGGAGGCTGACACCTGCTTTTGAGTAGATTTGTGGCTGGAAGGTCTGCTAGAAAGCAGGAGGGGCTCAAGACGTTTAGCCACAGTGGTAGTCATCGGTCTGAGTCCAGTCTCAGGCTGAAGAAATGAGGCCTCAGAAGCCAGGGCCTGCTTAGCAGCTCCAGACCCATTGAAGGTAATGACTGGCGGAGGGTCAGAAGATGAAGTGGAAGCCTGCGGCATGGAGGACTCTGAAAGGGTCTCAGCAGAGGTCTGCAGCTGAACATCCATGGACCGCAGGGGCTGCGAAAGTGCCTCACTGAGAATAACTGGGTCAATGACCAACTTAACTGGAATGTCGTTGGCCAACCTGACCCTAGGCCTGTTGTGGTCTTTATCCTTGAGCTTCTTAGGAACATCAGCAGTCAGGAGACCAGAAGACGTCATACTGATGAACCTAGGCCAAACTCTGAAATGCTTATATAAAATTTTAGTTCTACGGAGTATGGTACACGGATTAAAAGAAGCACAGAGATCATAATTAGGGACATTGTGCTCAAGGCCTAAGCAAATGATACATTAAGAATGAAAATCATGGTGTGGAATCTGTTTTCCACAGGCAAGACAGTTATTAACTTTCTCTGACATTCATTAAAGCAAGAAAAGAGGGCCCCCAATGGAGTACTTAGCTGAGGATGTCTTCAAATGAAATAGTCGGAATACAAAAGAAGGTAATCGGCTGACCGGCACTCATGCAAATTGCTTCTGCTTTGGGCTCCGCAGCAAGAAAGACTGAGGAAATGGCATTCGCTGCCTTCCTTTATACCTGACATCCTGACGTTGGGTTTACGGCCGAAGGCAGCTGACGTCATATACCAAGGCTTTGGTATTCTGGCCAACTGTGGGCTACAGGGAGCCAGATAACCCATTTTGTAAGGACTGCAACAATGAAACACAATGAGCATCATATGTAACAAAGGAGGTACTGCCAGCACAGCTAGCTGGAATTTTGTAAATAATTACATGTCATTTGTGAAAATTAACATGATTCATATAGAAGTGTGACAAAGGGAGATACTGCCAGCACAGCTATCTGGAAGTTTGCAAATAGTTATATGTCACTGGTGAATATCAAAACAATTTATATAACATGCTTGTGTTACGAACGTATTAGAACTGTATGTCATGTGTATATCAGACTGTTCTGTGCAGTTGTTTGTGCTGAGAAGATATTTTGTAGAGTGCTTGTGCTTGAAATGTATCCACAGTATGTCCTGCTGGAAGAGAACAGCAATGTACATGCACTATTGTAACTGTTTAAATATACATTTTAACAGTGGAAACTGGAATATAGGAGGTTAACCTCAGAAAAATAGCTGAAATTAAATTACTTTAGGACAGCAAGAGACACAGGTCTGTGCTGAGAAGCTTTCTGTTTTGTCTTCGGAGTGAACTAATTATTACCTCTGAAAGCATGAAAGAATGCAATTGTTTTATGACTTTCAGCATCTGCCAAAGATCTGAGGTCTATGTGTTTTCACAGGTAGATGCTAAATACTGCTAGCTTCCAGCAGTGGGGATTTCACCTGGGATAGAGTCAGATGACAAGAAATTATATCATTCTGCAAGCTATCCCAGCGGTAATATTTGAGATATTAATCTGAAGACTCTCTTAGTGAGACAGTGCATTCTGTATTCTGTCTTGGACCTGACAACAACTACAAGAACCATTCACCACACATCTGCCTTGCTCTGATGAAGTATGTTTCTAGGGAATAGTATAATTATCTTAGATACAGTCGGGAATATAGCAAAGCTTAGTTTAGATATTTTTATTTATTTATTTGAGACTGTTCTGCAATGTTGGTTTAAATATTTCCTGTGATTTTGAACTCTGATCTTACTGTGAATATATACTGTTTTCTTGTTCCTTTATTATTTATTATTAAGTATATTTAAACCTTTTATTTTGGATGATCTATCTAGACATATATAAGTTTTGAGAGCACTTGCATATTTATTTGGTGACACTGTGTAGGCCACACCGAATCCCTTACTCTTGGTCAAGCTACCATTTGTATTAATATTAACATTATAACATTACACAGTAGGACTGGACACTCTTTGTTAAGGGCTTTAAAGTAGCTGATAAGGAGTTGGCTGGTGGCAGTGATAACTACCTTATAGTCTGGTCAAAAGGGGGCATAGCTAGTAAACCTGTTCAGCTTTTCCCAGGTGTGTATGTGTGTGTGTGTGTGTGTGTGTGTGTGTGTGTGTGTGTGTGTGTGTGTGTGTGTGTGTGTGTGTGTGTGTGTGTGTGTGTGTGTGTGTGTGTGTGTATAAATCAAACCTCAAAGAGTGTGTGTGTGTCAACTACTTAGGGACACAAAGCACTGGTTGGACAGAGAGGGTGCTGGAGATCTTGGCTTGGCCACTCAGCTGAGATCTCAATTCTATTGCTGTGCCATCATGGGGAGTCTTACTGGGGATCTGGAGAAAGAGGGAGAAACAAGCACGGGATTGAATGTGGTGTCTGTGTTCTCTTAAGGGAAATTGCACTTGATGCAGACAGCTGCATCTGGAAACATTTTAATACTGTGTGTGCATACCTGTTATCCTCCCAGTGTACATCCCCCACTGCTGCCAGTGGTGAGGATTGAGGCTCCTGGATTATTGGTCCAGTGGTGGGATCACCACATCACATAATAGGATTCAGTGGTGTGGATATTGAACTCCTGTAGCCTGTAAACAGGGTCATTAAAGAAGGTGTTTGTACTCTCAAGCAGCCACATGGCAGACATTCAGAGTTTAATATCACAATACTTTAATTTATTTTTTGTTAGCTTAGTTAGTCAGGTAGAGCAGGCAAGGATGTCAGCAGAGGATTATGGCAAGCTGATAAGAAGCCAGGTGGCTCAGATGTGCTAAGCCAAGGGACTATTGCATGCCAACCTGACTAAAGCAGAAATGGTTGCAGCCTTAATCACAGCTACATCACAGACCAGCAACCAGGAAGACAGCCAGACTGGCCTTGGGGATGTACAACTCTCAGAAAATGAACAGATCAACCTTTCCAGAGAGGACTTAAAAATCCATCTGGAGTTAAAGAGACTTGAACTGGAGGCCAAACATTTGGCAATAGAATCAGCAGAGAGACTATGACATTTGGAGGCTGAAGAAAAGGAGAATAAGAAACAAGTGAAATTAGAATCAGCAGGGAGACTGAGACATCTGTAGGCTGAAGAAAATGAGAGAATGAGAAATTTAGAGGCTGAAGAAAATGAGAGTCATGGGCAACATGAAGAGGATATGCTGACTCTTCGCCAGGGTCATGGAGGTGATGGGGAAGTGAGTAACTGAACCCCAGAAGCAACTAATGTCAGTACATTTCTTCCACAATTGGCAGAGGGTGATAATTTTGATAGTTTTATTCATATGTTTGAAAGGATATATAAACAGTATAATGTTGATCAAGGGCTCGGGGTATGGTTCCTGATCCCCTTACTCCATAGTAAAGCTGTAACTGTTGTTTCTAAATTGTGTGATACTGACTGCTTAAATTATAATACAGTTAAAATTGTTTATTAGAGTGCTTAAGTTAATACCTGAAGCTTATAGAAAAAAGGTTTGTGTGCATAGATGCAAGGCAGATAAAAGTGTGTGTGAATATATTGCTGAACTAAGCACTTATTTTCATAAGTGGGTGAGTGGGTGTCAGGTCACCACTTTTGAAGGGCTGACAGACCTTTTGGTGAGGGAACAAGCCTTTAACACTGCCTGAGGACATGAGACATCTGGCTGGCAGATAGAGAATGCAATACTGCAGATGGGTTGGGGAAAAAAAGGAGAGCTATACCTAGAAAGCAGGGCATCACTGCATAGGAAAGGGATACCCAGTCCTGCTCATGGGTCTGTCTAAGGAAACCCATGGTAGGCAGCCTAAACCACCCCAACAGAGTCCACCAGTAACAGGGGAAGCCACTACTTCAGGTACATGGCCAGGGTCAAGGGTTAAATGTTTTAAATGTAACCAGTGGGGCCACGTAGCGTATAGATGTCCATGGATACAAGGTAGGGAACAAAAGGTAAGGAAGCCAGCAAGTGGGAATTACAGAATGCCAGCAGTAAGTTGTTTGGAGACCACAAAGGTACCAAACTACCACAAGAGGTTATATCCTATCTTAGTAAATGGAAAACAGGCCACTGCTAAAGAGACACAGCCTCTGACCTAACTACTGTGATGCCTGCAATGGTTAAAGAGGATCACTACTTGCTTGGGCAGTCAACTCCAGTCAGAGCTTTAGGACTGACCCCATCCCAAACAACTTTGGCTAGGGTTCACCTTGAGTGAAAGGGTGGAAAAGGATGCAAGCAAGTAGGCATGTTTGAAAATATCCTTGCAGATGTCCTGACTGGGAATGATTTTGATAATGCATGCAGTTACACACAGTCAGGCTTGGAGACAAGCATGTGGATCTGTTAGCCCCGGGGAACCCAGACAGATTGCACACTTGAAGCCAGGACTGGTAAGGTGGTTACTTCAGAGAGAGAGCTACCCTGTAGCAGTGAGACTAAAGGTGAGCCGCAGTTGCTGGTGGGTACCAATGCTCCCTTAGACAATGTCAGTGTTTAGTACCCAGGCTGACAGTGAGGCAATCCTGTCAGGGGATATCCTGTGGAAGAGGAGCTGGGAAGGATTACAAAGACAGAGTTGAGACAGGCTCAGCTTTCAGACCCTAAATTACAAGGCTTGAGGAAGGTAGCCAGGGAGGCATCTGATTATCAAGGATAAGGGGAATTTGCATACTGGGACAAAGGGTTACTGTATAGAGAGTGGACCCCTGAGGGAGGGCTAGAGGATGACAGAATACAACAGTTGGCAGTGCCTAGAGCCTACTATCTGGCACTTCTTGCCATAGCCCATGATATTCTCTTTGCAGGTCATATGGGCATAAAGCATACAAGAGACATATTATGCAGAGCTTTTATTGGCCTGGTATTTCCAGTGATGTAACAAGGTACTGCAGGACCTTTGAGCAGTGCAAAAAGTTGGGCAAGACAGGAGACAAGGTCAAAGCTCAGGACACAGCTTAGGGAACTCATGGGCTTGGCCCTGGAGAACCTGGCAGAAGCCCAACAGTAGAAAAAGAGTCTGGTATGACAGGAATGCTTGAGCTAAACAGTATGCTATAGGGCAGCAGGTTATGGTTCTTATTCCTGTCAGACACAACAAGGTGTAGGCAGCTTGGGAGGGACCCTTCAAAGTGGTATGGAAGGTCTGTGATGTTAACTACATGGTAGAACTGCTAGGCAGACTGCAGGTGCACAAACTGTACCATGTGAACATGATGAAACCTTACCATGATAGGGAAGCCCTGGTGCTAAGTATTTGCAGTAGAAGGCAGGAGGAGTCTGAGGGGGATCTATGGCTACGGGGAGCCAGCCAGCAAAAATCCCAAAATATTATGGTGGAGCCTAGGGTTGCAAGCATCTGATATGACAGCACAGCACTATACAGGGGTCAGCAATGCCAAGGCAGCTGAAATCTAAAGACAGGGTATGGGGTAATGCATTCCCAGATAGGCTCATCCCTCTCAAGCAATGTTTCTCAAGGGTCACTTGAGAAACTAGCTTGGGTCTTCAAGGTAGGAGAAGTGTGACAAAGAAGGTACTTGCAGCACAGCTAGCTAGAAATTTGTAAATAATTATATGCCATTTGTGAATATTAACACAATTTATATAGAAGTGTGATAAAGGGAGATACTGCCAGCACAGCTATCTGAAAGTTTGCAAATAATTATATGTCACTGGTGAATATCAAAATGAGTTATACAACATGCTTGTGTTACAAATGTATTAGAACTGTATGTTGTGTACATCAGACTGCTCTGTACAGGTGTTTGTGTTGAGAATATATTTTATAGAGTGCCATGTGCTTGAAATGTATCCACAGTGTGTCCTGCTGGAAGAGAACCAGATCCACCACCCACTCCTACATACTTGATTGGATCTTTGTATCCCATCCTCATAAATACCACTTCCCTGAAACCCTGCCTGATACCCTCAGTGATCACTCATCTACCAAAATCCTCCACTTTACTCAACACACACTCAAACCTCACATTTTCAAAACCTGCCGCAAGGTTAATAACCTTGACCTGAATGAACTAAACAATCAGCTCTTCCTTATCAACTGGTCCGTTCTCAGACACTTACCTCTTGAGGAAGCAGTCATGGGATTTAACAACACATTCCTCAGCATTTTAAACTCCCTGGCCCCCTCACACAAGATTAGGATTAAATCCACTGTATCTCCCTGGCTTACTCCCTCCACTCTTTCACTAATGGCACAGAGAGACACTCAATGGAAACTCTGGATTAGAACCAAATTACCCATACACCTACAACAATACAGACAACAATGTAACCAGGCAAAAGAATCAATTAAAAAACGACAAAAAACACTACTACTACACTAACCCCCCCTAAAACACACCTATATAATCCAAGAAAATCTGGCATACTATAAACAGTATCCTACATCCAGGAAAGCCACCCACCCCTCAATCAAACCCCTCACTCTCTCCTCTCAAAACTGCTGCTAACTTCAACACATACTTTATCGAGTCCATTAGCAAACTTGTGACCCACTTCAACCCCAGCACCACCCCACCTGTCCCCCTAACTCACCCTAACCCCTCACCCACCTTCAACCTACAAACAGTCTCTACCGCTTACATAAAATCTCTGCTCTTTAAGCTCAAACCTTGCTCTCCCTCCATGGATGGTCTCCCTCCACTCTTTCTTCAACTAGCTGCTAGCTCCATTGCCCTACATCCTCATAAACAGATCCATCACTGAAGCAACAGTCCCAGTTATCTGGAAGAAATTTCACACTATACCTATTCACAAAGGAGGTAACTCCACTGAACTAATTATAGGCCTATTGCAATACTATCTCCCCTATCCAAGATCCTTGAAAAATGTCTACATAAACAGATTCTCCAGCACCTCACCAAAGCCAACTTACTTACCCCCACACAACACGGTTTCCGACCTGGCCTGAGCACCTCCACAGCACTCATCTCATTCATAAATAGCATTGTTCAAGCTAGGGAACAAAATAAACTAGTATCCTGTCTCTTTCTTGACCTATCAAAAGCATTTGATACTGTCCACCATCCACTACTCTTAAAGAAACTCTCCCACCTAAACTTTTCCCCTGCCACTATCATCTGGTTTTCTAGCTACATTTGTAACTGCTCCCAATCCATCAAATGGGATTCAGCTATCTCCCCAGAACTTCCAGTACTTATGGGAGTTCACCAAGGCTCAATCCTAGGTCCACTGCTTTTTGACATTTTTACCAATCAACTAGCCAGCTCTACCCCACACTCTTCCCTAATGCAATACGCTGGTGACTCCACTGTCATCACCATTGCAGACACACTTCCCATACTCCATTCTAAGACTCAAGAATCCTTCCTATCTGTCGAGACCTGGCTCAACCAAAATCATCTAATTCTAAACCCAAAAAAGACCAAACTCCTTCTCTTTCTACCAAAGACCATGACATAGATCATACCTCTCAACCATACCGAATTACTCGGTTTTTACCGAGTTTTGCGGTCCAAATGAAGGGGTACATACAAAAAACAACAAGAGCCAGCAATTAGTGACTTAGAAGATTTGTATTCAAAGATACATAACAGCAAAAAAAACAAACCGGTTTCGGCTGGAAAAATAACACAGCCTTCCTCAGTGTATAAATTCCATTCAAAATACATGCTGTTTAAATACTAGAAGAACAAAACCCATTGGTTGAATACTCATAAATATTCATTTAATCCAGGGGAAAATAAACTACCAAGCTTTATGATCCACTTTTTTTCTTTACCATTCAATATATTATGCCACCCAGTTTTATTAGTACGATTGCCATGTACCATATCTACAATAATGAACATAAATTGGGCTGTAGGATGAACTAACTGATGTTTGTATAAAGCATTGATCAACTTTTTATGTTTGATGTTGCTGATATGTTCAGAAATCCATGATCTAATAGGATGAGAGGTCTGCCCTACATAGAATGCTCCACAGTTACACGTAGCCAAGTAAATCACCCAATCGCTACTGCAATTGGCGAAAAAGCTAAGTTCAAAGATCTGGGAGCAGTTTCTACTAGAAAAATCTTTGGATGTAGTGATGTATTTACAATTGGTGCAGTGGCTGGCAACATATCAGTTGCCAAATATCAGGTCAATGGTATGCAGAGATCTGATTTACTCCAATATAAGGACCACTCAGATACATTACCTCAACCACTTAGATTTACTACTACCTATGGTCGTAATACCAATTGTCTTCTGGAGAGTGTCCGTAGACACTGGAACATTTTACAGTGTGACCAAGAGGTTGCCAATATTATTCCAGACAGATGTATTCTTTCATATCGGAATGGTAAAAATCTTAAATCGTATTTCAATCATTACAAACCCAGTGATAATAAAAACCCTGTATTAAAACAGACCACTATATCAGGGGATATTTTGCGTGGATGCTTTCCTTGTGGCCACTGCACCAATTGTAAATACATCACTACATCCAAAGATTTTTCTAGTAGAAACTGCTCCCAGGTCTTTGAACTTAGCTTTTTCGCCAATTGCAGTAGCGATTGGGTGATTTACTTGGCTACATGTAACTGTGGAGCATTCTATGTAGGGCAGACCTCTCGTCCTATTAGATCACGGATTTCTGAACATATCAGCAACATCAAACATAAAAAGTTGACCAATGCTTTATACAAACATCAGTTAGTTCATCCTACAGCCCAATTTATGTTCATTATTGTAGATATGGTACATGGCAATCGTACTAATAAAACTGGGTGGCATAATATATTGAATGGTAAAGAAAAAAAGTGGATCATAAAGCTTGGTAGTTTATTTTCCCCTGGATTAAATGAATATTTATGAGTATTCAACCAATGGGTTTTGTTCTTCTAGTATTTAAACAGCATGTATTTTGAATGGAATTTATACACTGAGGAAGGCTGTGTTATTTTTCCAGCCGAAACCGGTTTGTTTTTTTTGCTGTTATGTATCTTTGAATACAAATCTTATAAGTCACTAATTGCTGGCTCTTGTTGTTTTTTGTATGTTTCCAGTTTTTTGAGCCGTGCAATAGCTCTCGTGCAGGGGGACTTTATTCAGTGTTCCAAATGAAGGGGTGCCACGATTCCCGAATGGCAACCCTTAATTTCCGATTTTTTTCATTCGTTTTTTAAATTTTTTCAAATACCGCGCTGTCAGAGCTGACGTCATCATGTGTGTGATGATGTCAGGTCCATCAGGGCTACCAGCCAGTCAGAATTGAGCTCTAGGAGCTCACGTCATAATTTCTGGCTGGTGTGGCTGTAAATGCAAGCGGGAAATCATTCGCGGTTTGATTTGGAAGTTACAGGGAATTAACAGCAGCACTTCATTTGTGGATTACAGGGAACTGATGTGGACTCGCACATTTTACATTACAGGGAATTAACAGCAGCTCTATGTGGACTTGCTCGTTTTGGATTGCAAATGCATGTCATGAACAGCAGCAGCCAGGGAATCATTGAACAGCCGCCGGTCAGCAGGTTTGGATTAACCAAAGAGCAGTTATTCACTTTGGACTATCTGCAGGGAAGTAAATGAGCAGTTATTCTCTTTGGAATTGAGCTCCAATGCACACGAGTGCGAGTGTTTTATTTGAAATGGATTCTTGGCTCTTGCGAGTGCTTTTGCAGGGATTAGGCAGCATTGAAATGGATTATTTTCTTGGTGGCATTCTGGTAGGAAACATTATTCTGTGGGATTCTTTTTCTTGGCAACATTCTGGTAGGAAACCTATTAGTGTGTGTGTGTGTGTGTGTGTGTGTGTGTGTGTGTGTGTGTGTGTGTGTGTGTGTGTGTGTGTGTGTGTGTGTGTGTGTGTGTGTGTGTGTGTGTGTGTGTGTGTGTGTGTGTGTGCAATTGGTGGTACATTGCAAGGTGAAAATCAGGACATTGATTCCTCAATTAAGAGAATGCTCATGAAGTAGAGCAGAGGCTCAAAGACTTGTGGTTTCTTGCAACTGGATGGTCCATTCAGGGTCTTTCACTTATGTAGCCTGAAGGAATAGATTAGACAAAGCCTTATTCTAAAGTTTGGATTAAAACTTAGTCAAGGCTACAGCCATGAACTGTGTTTTAGTTTGCTGGAAGGACTATGTGGGTCTTTATGAAGTAAAGTATGTGGCATTACCACTGTAAATAGAGTAAATATTTTTGGAACTAATTGTGAAAAGCTGACTGAGTTCTAAGGAAGTTTGCATACAGGCAGTTTGGCCAAGGATTAATCAAAATAACCTTGCTATTCCTCTATTGCCAAGTGCATGGTCTGTTTGAGCTGAATTGTTTTGTGGCATGAGCAAGCCGTAGATGTTTTGCTGCTGTTACCTGGTGTGTTTTCATTGATATGATGATAATTTGGTTTCCTGTTATATTTTTCCAACCCATAACATCCATGGAGGAATTATTATAAGCCTTAACAGCTTCTATGGTAAAGACTGATCAAAAGCTTATGCAACTGCTACAACTAGTAGGACAGATTAATGTGATTGTTATCCTAGAACCATACCTGTCATAAAAGAAATTAGGCAAATATGATGACCAGTTATATTTAGTAATATGTGAAAGGTAGTCAGTATACGAGAACTGTGAAGATCAAAATGGACCAGAATTCTTTCTTTTCAGCTGGTAGGAGAAGCATTAAAATATGTACGGTGTGGAGTGGACTGAATATACAGACTATAAAAAACTTAAGAAGGAATTGGTAACTATGGCTGTGGTTACTTCCAAAATGCTCACTATAAAATTTCACAACTGGACATTTTGATGCTGACAATTCAATTAGAACTCAGATGTCCATGTAAGCATACTATAAGTTTGTTGTTTGATCCATCAAATAACAGTATAATAAAAATATTATAAGAGCTTTACATAGCAGTATGATTAAATATATGGTACAAAGTAATTCCACAGATTTTGACAAGTTAATACCTTTTGTAGAATGCTAATTAGTCAATGAGCCATTGCCACCCCCCCCAAAAAAATGAGATTGGAAATAAATGCGAGCAGCTGTGCAAGATGCATATGGCTTACACTGCTGTCATTCTATTTATATATAATGTGTGCGTGTGTGTGTGTGTGTGTGTGTATATATATATATATATATATATATATATATATATATATATATATATTATTGTGTGGGTGTGGAAGTAGACTTTTATGATGGGCATGTTGTGAATTGGGCAGTTTTGTCATTACTGGATCAGTTCATGCAGTTCATGCATTTTGTTTCATTGCCTACTGGAAAAGTGTTCAAACAATAATTTTAAAATGCGCTCTAACAAGTATGCTGTATTATACAAGGAATATACTTTAATAAAGTCAGGAAGGTGTATCAAAGAACACATGTATGTTTCTTGTTTTGTGTGCAAAGGGCCAATGACTTGAAAACAGCCCAAAGATAATCTTTAGCCACCACTGGTCAGATGCATTTTCTTTGGATGTAGTGTGTGAGTTTCAATGCTGTTTCAATGAATGTGAGTTCAATGGCAGAGAAGTTTTAATGTTAAGTCTATTTCCATTGTGAGACAGTATTGCTTTGTTTAGCAGCTTTATTTAGCAGATGTCTTAGTGTTTGTGCATTGTGCTATAAAATGTAAAAATTCAAATAGTCATTGTAGAAGTAAAGCAGTATGCACACATTAGTGTTTATGGTAAATGGGGTGAAACAGACAGGTAATGGGACGTTGGAATGGCTGCAGGGGGACTCTGGTGCCATATTTTCATTGTCTGTTCTTCAGTTTGAGCTTGAAAGTTGGTATCCCACAATTCCACCGGAGTGGGTGGGGTTACATAATTATGTATGCAAATTTGATGCTAATCAGTGTACAGATTTGCACCTATTTTTAATGGGCCGTGTCCAGATTTTTGATGTTTCCAGGTTGAGAGGTATGACATAGATGAAGCAAAATTTCTCAGTCTCCTCCCATAACACACCTATCATGGTGGATAATCACATTAAACTGCTTGGGGTCATCATTGATGACCAACTAAAATTCGACCTGCATATAATAAATAACATCAAGAAAACCCACCAGAAACAAGGCCTTCTTTACAGAAACAAAACCTTTCTCTCCTCTCATGCAGTATTTACTCTATCACATGCCTACCTTCTTCCAACCCTGCTCTATGGCTCTCAGATTCTCACCAACCTGCAGACCTCTTTTATGACCAAACTTGATTCCACCTTTAACAAAGTAGCAAAATTTGCTGCTGAACTTCCTTGCTCCTCTCACCATCTTGCTTTATAAAAACTTAAATGGTTAGAGCTCCCTCACAACCTAACTCTCTCCCAGCTCCAGATAATCCATTCCATTCTCTACCAGCTCACTTTCTGCCCTGCCTTATCACCCATCATCTCAGCATACACCCCAACCAGGACACTCCGGAGCTCTGACCAACACCTACTGACCACAACCAAACCCAGACTCAACATTGGCAAGAACCTGTATAGCTATTACCCAGCCAAACACTGGAATAAACTCCCACTGGACATACAAAACACTTCTTCCAAACCCCTATTCAAAAAGACCACGAGAAATCACCTTAGCTCAAGTAAACTTTGCCTCTGTTACCAGCCCCCTGACTAACCCACCTCTCTAGATCTATCTCCAACTTCTTTCTCTCTGACCCAACTCTACCTTCCTTAATCCCCCTTACTTCTTTCTCTCTGACCCAACTCTACCTTCCTAACTCTCCCTCCCTTCTCCCCCTCAAAAACCTTTTCCTACTCAGTAGAATATTCAACAAATGTATCCTGCATTCTTAACCCTCATTTTTTTACTGCTACCCTAACACTCCCCAATTTTTTTCTTTCTACTTTAATTTCAATCTCTCCTAGTCTACCTACCTGAACAAACATATTTAGCCATCAGTGTATGTTTAACTGTAATCTATTGAAATTGCATACTCACTGTACAGTTTTCCAGTGGATGTTATCTGGTACCAGTATTGTTCTTGTATACTTGCTGTCCATTGTTAAATACTCTTCTTCATGTACTAGAAACAGTTTTTCTATTTTTTGTAAACTGTACATATTTTTGTAATCATGGAGCTTTTCTGCCCAGGTCTCCACTGAAAAAAGGGCCTTAGCCCAGATGGACTAACCCAGTCAACAAATGTCAAATAAATAAATAAATGTTGTTGCTGTTGTTTGTCTTTCGGTTTTTCCCGGTTAGGGGTCACCACAGTGGAACTAATGATTGGCAGTAGATTTTCACGAATGCACGCCCATTTATGCATGTCTTCCAAATGCCACCCAACCACGGAGAGGACATGCAGACTCCACACAGAAGGCACTCCCCGCACTCCAGCCAAGAATCGAACGGGAGAACCTCTTGCTGTGAGGCAACAAAGCTACCGCTGCACCACAGCGGCAATGAAATAAATAAATAATAAATGTATATATTTTAACAGTGGAAGCTGGACTACAGGAAGCAGAAAAATAGCAGAAATTAAATTACTTTATGACAGCAAGAGACACAGGTCTGTGCTGGAAAGCTTTCTGTTTTGTCTTCGGAGTGAACTAATTACTACCTCTGAAAGCATGAAAGAATGCAATTGTTTTACAACTTCCATCATCTGCCAAAGATCTGAGGTCTATGTATTTTCACAGGTAGAAGCTAAATTCTGCTAGCTTCCAGCAGTAGGGGGTTCACCTGGGATAGAGTCAGGTGACAAGAAATAATGTAATTCTGCAAGCTATCCTAGCGGTAATATCTGAGATATTAATTTGAAGGCTCTCTTAGTTATTCTGTATTCTGTCTTGGATCTGGCAACAACTACAAGAACAATTCACCACACATCTGCCTTGCTTTGATGAAGTAAGTTTCTAAGGAACAGTATAATTATCTTAGATATAGTCAGGAATATAGCAAAGCTTAGTTTTGATATTTTTCTTTATTTATTTGAGACTGTCCTGCAATGTTGTTTTAAATATTTCCTGCAATTGTGAGCTCTAATGTCAGTGTGAATATATACTAAGTATTTTCTTCTTCTTCTTTTATTATTTATTATTAAGTATATTTAAACATTTCATTGTGACTGATCTGTCTAGAGATATTTAAGTTTTGAGAGTACTAGCATATTTATTTGGTGACACTGTGTAGGCCACACCAAAAAGCCTTGCTCTTGGTCAAACTAACATTTGTATTAATATTTACATTACACAGTAAGATTGGACACTCATTGTTAAGCACCTTAAAGTAGCCTTATAGTCTGGGCAAAAGGAGGCATAGCTAGTAAACCTGTGCCAGCCTTTCCCATGTGTGTGTGTGTATGTGTGTGTGTGTGTGTGTGTGTGTGTGTGTGTGTGTGTGTGTGTGTGTGTGTGTGTGTGTGTGTGTGTGTAAATCAAACCTCAAAGAGTGTGTGTATCAGCTACTTGAGCAGGGACATGAAGCACTGGTTGGACAGAGAGGGTGCTGGGGGTCTTGGCTTGCCCACTTAGTTGAGAGCTCAACTCTATTGCTGTGCCAGTGGGGAGTCTTACTGGGGATCTGGAGAAAAAGGGAGAAACGAGTCCTGGACTGACTGTGGTCTCTGTGCACTCTTAAGGAAAATTGCACTTGATTCAGAATGCTGCATCTGGAAATACTGTGTGTGTATCTGTTAACCTCCCAGTGTACGTCCCCCACTGTTGCCAGTGGAGAGGATTGAGGCTCCTTGATTACTGGTTGTCACAACATATATCTGCAACAGGTCATGATACCCACGATGGGCCACAGTTATGTTTGTTTTTTTTGGCCTCAGAGGTGCTGTATTATCCATCTGTGATTAATATTTCATGGCTTTGGTGACACCAGCATGGTAGACCATTTATGTAAGGATAGGGAGACCCTACAGGAGTTGGTTGGTATGCGCATGTATATTCTTTGGCAACTTTACCTTTGTTTCACTCTTGTTGAGGTATGTGTTGGCCTCATCTGCAGGCCTATGGATGTTGTGACTATCTGTGCTGGTAGATAATAAAGTATGTCTGACTTAGCTTCATAGGTAAGTGCTAGGCAATCAGTCTGCAGACCATTTTAAGCCTAACCAAAACCCTATTCAAATTTTCCTAGGGAGAATTTGAGGCTGCACATCAAATTATCTAGGTGTACCTTGAAAGTGGAAAGGGTAGTACTCTGCTTGACATGCAATGGAAGCATGATTCTATCATGCCAGCATGTGTTATTTATATACCAATGAAGGTTTAGTTCCTTTACCCTCATATTTGAGGTAGCATTAGTTCTTTAAAGTAACAGGAGGCCAAATAGGGTTGGATCTTTCATGGCATGAAAGGCTAGACATAGATCTCAATCAAGGAGTCTGTAACTTAGTAGAGAGAAAGGGCTGCCAGTCTCTCCCAATGATTTTTGAGGTCACTGATCTTTTTATGAATCTCTGAGGTCTATCAAGTTGTGAGATATCTTTAGATAAATACATGCTTAAAGGTGCCTTATATTCAATAATGGATCAGATAAGAGTAAAACACAGTTAGATCTCTATTTCTATTTGAAAATTAGATGGGTCAGACTAAAGGCTTTCCAAGCTACTGTGCAGACATGATGGTCAAATGACAAAGAGTTAACGTCAAGAGTGCCTAGAACCCTTACAACAGTGTCTGACTAGAGCGGTGCATCTCCTACATGGAAACTGAAACTGTTTTGTTTACCAAAATGAACTATACTACATTTGTTTCAAATTTAATTTGAGACCACTTCCCTTGCACCAGTTGTTAACATGTTCAAAGCCATGTTGCAGAAATTTCATTATTAGTCAGATGAAGATCGAGTCGAGTAACAACACCCAAATCTGCAAAATTAGTTAATCACATGCCAGAATAAATTATCAAACAATATCTGAAAAATATCACATTGTCTCTTGTGTTGTAAATAATTTGAGGCTGTTTGGAAGAAAGTGATAAAAAACAACTTGTACTACAGGTTTCTGAGTTTACTCAAGAGCATATTTATCACCCATTGTTCAGTTGTCAAAAGGCACATTTGTTATGTATACTTCTCATTAGACAGACAGATGCATGCGCATGCACGTGAGCACACACACACACATAATAATATATATATATATATATATATATATATATATATATATATATATATATATATATATAGATATAGATTATATATATATATATATATATATATATATATATATATATATATATATATAAATATCTATATACACACACACATGTACACACAGATACATACACATATATACACATGTACACATACAAACACACAGATTTGTATATACACATGCACACACACACACACACACACACACACACACACACACACACACACACACACACATGGTTTACAATCAAAATTACAAATGTGGATGCTCTGCAGATTGAAAACGAATGACAGATGCTTGAATTTCCATGTTGCCAGGCAATTCATCCCCTTTCCTCACTGTAGTGCGAGCTCAGAGTTGGAATATATATTTAGCAGGGGGCGTGGGGGGGGGGTTTGTCCCCCTGCAAAAACATGATGTAAGGTGTAGGAGTTTCATGTAAGTATGCTCCTATACGAAATCTCATGCTCTGTTTGGCAGCAATGTCAAATCTGCTGACTTCTTTCAGCTGAATTGCATTATGTCCAGATGCAGATTGTCACTTTTGCTCTCTTGTTTGATATTCTGAACAGAATATTTTTTCTGGTGACATTTTGATAGTAAACATATATATATATATATATATATATATATATATATATATATATATAAAATAAAATACACACACACACACACATACACACACGCACGCACGCACACACACACACACACACACACACACACACACACACACACACACACACTCACTCACACAAATATATATGAATTTATAGATATATACAAGCATGCCAACATACATGATGTTCTCGTCTGCCTTTTCTGTCTCCCACTTCTTTTTTTTTGCACTTTTATTGTCATCCTAGTCCATTTTTTTGGCAACTCCCACTTTTTCCTGCACTTTTTTCCTTTGATGTTTTATTGGACTTCTGCATTCCACCAACAGCTCTCCTTAAGTACCTTTATTTCCATACTCAAACAACCACAAAAGAAAAAAAGAATGTTGCACATGAGAGGGCTATAGACCCAAGAAAATAATTTGTCAAAGACTTGTCCAGTGCTTTGGCATAAAGTCTTCAAGGAGTAAAACAGTAGAAAAAAACAATACATAATCTTATATACTATAAACAACCAACACAAGCAATTAAACAATAAATTAATTACATTCAAAAAATACTAATTAAATCTTAAAGTGTCAGCTATAAATTTAAAAAGACCATATATTATAATATATATTTCCAGTTTCATTCAACATTCAAACCTCTAGGTATAAACATATCAAATTTTAAAATATATATAGTTTTCTTGTATAGCAACTTATGTTTCAATAAATTTTCTTCCCCAAGTTTTGCAATCACCTCTTCTAAAATACCACCCTGGAATAAAACAGCATTACTATCATGATGCTGTTTGAAATGCACTGCAATTGTTCTTTCCATTTTTTTATATCTCTTATATGTTCTTGTAACCTACATTCAAAAGCTCTTTTACTCTCTCTCTAATGTAAAATAAATTACATGGACATCTGAAGTCAAAATTTTGGTGGTAGAAAAGGGGAGAGTATTAATTCCATCAAAAGACTTAACTATATTCCTACAGATACAACACATACTACATGGAAAAGTGCCTATCATAGGAATATTTGGAAAATAATCTTTATGTAAAATAGAAAAAATGAATAACTATGAACTAACATGTCCACTATAATATGCCCCCTCTTATATCAAGGGCTTATTATTAATTAATGACACCGTTCTCCATGTTTTACCAAAAAAGACCAATAATATTTAAGCAGACTGATCATTGTTAGATATTATGAATATAAGGCTGAAATTAATTCTGTTGTAAATATGCTGAAAGAAAAAGTTTGCTTGAATATATGTATAGAGTTTACAATGTGCATTCATACTATATGTATAACAGACAGGCTTCTCTTCACAGCATCAGAAAATGCCTAACAAAGCAATACTGGAAAACAAGCATTACATGATTTTCTCATGTTTGTAGAACAAATATCAATTAACAGACATCCTTTTTTATAAATTCAGGAATACGTGATGTTTTTCCAGTAGGAACAGCTTATACAGATGTTTCCTTTCAGAATGGCATTCTCACATCAGAAAAAGTGCTTAAATCACAAAAGGACAATAGAAAAATCTAAAAACAGACATTATGTGACTTCCCATAGAAGGCCAGAAAAATATACCAGGAGGAAATAACAATCTCTTGTGTGCGTGACTAGCTCTGTATATAGCTATTGTAGTAATTCAGTTATGTGAGAGAAGGACAGAGAGAGGTATTTTGTAGAAGTCATCATTCATATCGGTAATGAAGGAAAACTTTGTAAATATATGCTACAAATCTGAGAAAAAATAAACAACAAGGGTCTGAAATAAAGCTACAGAAAAAATAAACAACAAGGGTCTGAAATAAAGCTACAGAAAAAATAAACAACAAGGGTCTGAAATAAAGCTACAGAAAAAATAAACAACAAGGGTCTGAAATAAAGCTACAGTAAAAATAAACAACAAGTGTCTGAAATAAAGCTACAGAAAAAAATAAACAACAAGGGTCTGAAATAAAGCTACAGAAAAAAATAAACAACAAGGGTCTAAAATAAAGCTAGAAGAAGAAATATATCATTCCTTCTTGACAATACTCTTTTATGGGGGGAAAAACAGGTATTAGTGTATTAGAAATACTGGTAAACTGGATTAAACCTGACAGGATAAGATATTTTAATAGCTATCATAATTATTGTATTGTTTAGTACTAAATTGTATTTACAACCTGTTAAATTGTAAAGCTATACAAGAGATGGTTTAAAAAACAAGAGATGATTTAAAATTGCTTTATTAAAGCTATACAAGAGAGAATAAAGATATGCAAAATGCATAAATGTTTCTAATAGCAAGAATGGTCACTATTTCAATATATTTTTGACAAAACAATGTTGGTATAAAAAAGCATGAATATTTTTAATTGCTGAGTATGTAGTTTAAAATAACATGACATATGCATTTGGTGCCAGTTCCACTAGATATTTCTAAAGAGACATAAACATTTTCCAAGATTTTGCTCAATATTAATGTTATTAAATTTGTAAGATTACACTAAATGTACTTTACAGTCTTTATATGTACAAATGTAAAAAATGTCAGTACAAATGATAGTCTTTGTATGTACAAATGCAGAAAAATTCAGTACAAATAAAATTAATGTCTAGTAATGAATATGTGTAAAAAAACATATTTAAAGAAAACAATGGGTCCAGGATACCTACTAGATTGAAATGCATAAATAGCAAACAGTCTGTGTAAATACATACTGATCAGGATACATTGTAATAAGTTCAAAAGTAATTTGTCAAGTTGTAATATCACTGGTTTTACCCCAGTAAAATAATTGCTTTCAAATATTTATTATCTAAGCTCAGTTCAGTATTTTACCAAGATGTTATTGAGCAGTTCAGAGACATGAACACAATGTGATGGTTAAAATGACATTAAAACTGTATATTTTCAGCAGTGTATAAATGCTTGCAGTAGCACATAGTTATTGTCTCTTATAGTTAATTCAACAGTTGCAAAGAGTTAATGAAACAATTCTAAGTCATAAATTAAATTCTGTGATTGCAAAATAATAAATTAATCAAGTAAAATTAAAACAGACACAGCTCATAACTGATAAAATATTTTTACAGAATGGTCTGCAAAAGAAAAAGTTGTTAAATACATTCAGGTTTGGTAGTAATACATGTTTGCATTGTATTTACTATGTAAAATTGCATTTTGACTTGTATCAAAAAAGATTAAAGGTTTTATTTCTTAATGTGTTTTTTATATAGAATGTTTTGAGTATGTTTAAAAACAGAGGGAATTGTTAGATATTATGAATATAAGGCTGAAATTAATTCTGTTGTAAATATGCTGAAAGAAAAAGTTTGCTTGAATATATGTATAGAGTTTACAATGTGCATTTATTCTATATGTATAACAGACAGGCTTCTCTTCACAGCATCAGAAAATGCCTAACAAAGCAATACTGGAAAACAAGCATTACATGATTTTCTCATGTTTGTAGAACAAATGTCAATTAACAGACATCCTTTTTTATAAATTCAGGAATATGTGATGTTTTTCCAGTAGGAACAGCTTATACAGATGTTTCCTTTCAGAATGGCATTCTCACATCAGCAAAAGTGCTTAAATCACAAAAGGACAATAGAAAAATCTAAAAACAGACATTATGTGACTTCCCATAGAAGGCCAGAAAAATATATCAGGAGGAAATAACAATCTCTTGTGTGTGTGACTAGCTCTGTATATAGCTATTGTAGTAATTCAGTTATGTGAGAGAAGGACAGAGAGAGGTATTTTGTAGAAGTCATCATTCATATCTGTAATGAAGGAAAACTTTGTAAATATATGCTACAAATCTGACAGACTACGTGTGGTTTGTTATAAAATAAGTTATCTGTAACTGTGCTTATAGCTGCAAAATATATTTCTTTATCAGTGTGCAATTTGAAAGGCTTGGTGCTTTAAACAGACTACAGATGGAGTCATGCAGAGCTATGTGTCTCTGATTCAGCAGTAAGCAGCACAGGAAGACTGTGTGTCTTAAGAAGACTTCAAATCCCACAGCAAGCAAGCAAGCAGCAAGTAAGCTCAATATAATTTTTCAATCATTACATATGAGAACACATTACAGATAGTAACAAAATAAATATCCTTCTTAGATTTAAAATCTACTCTGTTATCATGGACCAAATTGCCGATTTCATGAGGGGTTGTAGACGCATTCTCATGTATATTACCTTCTACAACTTTGCTATAAGCCTCAATCACTATCTTTCTTTTATAACTTCTCTTAACAAACATAGCTTTAGTTCCTTTAAGAAATCTAATTCTTCATTACAAATCTCCAAAGATGTAAAAATTCCCCATAAGGTAACAAAGAAATTAAATGAACAGAATAAAACATAGAATGTTGACAGTCCCAGTGTCTTGAGATGAAACTCACCAAAAAAATGGCAATTCAGCAGCTGAAAAGTATGTGTGAAAGCCAGTGGAACAAATGAAACAAATGCCTTCAAAAACCAGGATATCCACAGACAAACTCTCAGCAGTTAAATAAACTTTTTTGAAAGCCAGTGGAACAGATAAAACAAAGGAAACAAATGTCTTCAAAAAACCAACGATATCCTCAGCCAAACTGTGATTTTATTAAACGAAACATAGGATAATCCAAAAGGTTAAGCGCTTTTACTTGCTAAATGGCAAGCCTCTTCAGAACAAGTTAAAACAAACACTATACAACAGTTTAACACATTTTTTGATCAATGTGATTTTAAATATATGCAAATGTTAATTAAATATAACAATGAGAAATTAGTGAGACTTATGCAGGAAGTGGAGGAATTGAATGAGATTATTAGGAATGATTTATTGTTCTCGCAATGGGAAAAACTGTATGTTGAACAGTTTAAAGTAGCTGACAATGCTACCAAACAAATATATTTTCACAAAAATAAGAAGTTTTTTAGAGACATGGAACAATATAAGAAGGGAAGGGCATATATATGGGACAAACATAAAGTGGATTATAAATATTCTAAAAAAGTTTCAAGTGAAGAATTTGACAATGTTCATTATTCATATGGGGATCAAAGGAACAATCAAGACTATAATTCTTTTCACATAGAGAACAGGAGAAGACAAAGAGACTGGAAATGGGGAGGGAATTGGAGAAGACAACAACAGGAATATTAGGTACAGTAGTGGAATGTCAAGTACAAGAGAATTTAAGTAAACAAGGGCCAATGGCCATACAGATGAACAACAAGGATTTGTCTAATATCAATAAAGCAAAGATTACCCAGGAAGGTGCAGTATACAATTATAAGAATTTTAAGATTTACCACTACACTGAGTACCTATTACAAACGGTACACTTTTATTTATTTTCTAAAGGGATGAAATTCATCCCCACAACTAAATTTAGACTTGTTGACTCCATCAGTGAAATAAAAAGATATATAAGAAAACTTAATTTAAGTGTCATGTTCAAAGATTCTACAAAGGATTCTAGTAAGCAAGACTACAAGTGTAAAGGGTTAAAAAAGAAGAGCACGTATGTGCCCCCTATGCATCCGATTATCTCAATTTATGACAAATTCGTAACACAGCAAGTATATAGACTACAAAATCACATTGGTGGTAAAAAGATTAATTATAATTTATCCTTGGAAGAACAAAAAGTCCTTACTGACTTAAGAAATGATGGCAGCATCAGAATAATGAAACCCGACAAAGGGGGTGGTATTGTCTTTTTTGACAGTATGGTATATTCCTCAAAAAATATATGATTTATTACACATGTTGGGAAATTATGAAATTGTATCTTTGAATGAGATTAATACTGCTTACAATAGGATTGACTTACATATAGAAGAATTCCTGTTAGATAACAGAATCACTATAGACACTTATAACTTTATAAAAGTGGAACATCCCAAGTTAGCTTCTATAGTGGGAATCCCTAAAGTCTATAAAGATACAATAGACCCCCCATTTAGACCTATTATTTTGGGTAGTTATTCCAAAACCTTCCCTATGGGTTCATTTATTGACTTTCACTTGAAACATATTTACAACGAAATTCCACATATGATGAAAGATTCATGGGAATTTTTGAAGAAATATCATACATATTTGAGAAGTAACAATTTGTTATTTGTAACCATAGATGTTGTAGACCTTTTCTCTTGTATTCCTAAAATTGTTGGATTAGAGGCATTTGCTAACAGCATACATAAATATGCAGACCTTGAATGGGACAAAGCATGTTTATTAAGGGACATGATGTCTATTGTCCTTGAACATAATTACATTCAATTCAAAGGTGAATTCTTTAGACAAACTAGGGCATTGCTATGGGAGAAGCATGTGCTCCCATCTTCACTAACCTGGTTATGTTAGACTGGGAAGAGACTAAGGTGTTTAAGAGCCAGTTTATGCAATATATTAAATATTATTCATGTTATTTAGACGATATATATATATATATTATGGGAAGGGAGTTTGGACAGGTTGGACCAGTTTATAATATATCTCAATCAGAGTAGCAACTATTTAA
This sequence comes from Protopterus annectens, assembly GCF_019279795.1. Classification (NCBI taxonomy): domain Eukaryota; kingdom Metazoa; phylum Chordata; order Ceratodontiformes; family Protopteridae; genus Protopterus; species Protopterus annectens. The sequence continues at coordinate 1,691,180,213 of NC_056741.1, forward strand.
AATTCACTTCGTGTAGCAATGATTTTGATGTACCCTACTTAGACACATGTGTTTCTAAAATGGGATCTGGGTTTAAGTCAAGAATTTATAGAAAAAATACCCTTTCCAACAGCTATTTAGAATTTTCCAGTTATCATCCCAGGAACAGGTTTATCAATATTTATAAAGGACAGATCATACGTGCCATCTGAATGACTTCTGTATATAAAGACATGATAGAGGAAGTGGCACATATCACGACTATGTTCCAGGAAAGAGGGTATAATGACAAGATGATGGCTAGGGTTAGTCAGCAAACTATTCAAGGATGGACATTAAAATATAAACCATTGTTGGGTTTATATTATGCATCAGGGCTGACTGATGATCCACCAGTACATTCCCTAGAAGATAGTCCATCATATGGGAAATATTGTGTGTTGGAATATAGACCATATATAGGTAAAGTTAAGAATATATTGACTACCAATTGGAATATTATTGCTATTGATGAGGAATTAGTTAATATTTTAGGGACTGGACCCAGATTTGTGTATAAGATGGGATACAATATAAAGAAATATTTAGAGAAAAGGAATTTAAAACCAATATCTTATGACTCATACTAAAAATGTGGTAGTTGTAAACAGTGCAGTCACATTCTTCAGGAAAAGGTATAACATTGGAAAATATTAATAGTACAAAAATAATATTCAAACAAGGTAATTGTTGCACTAAGATGATTGTATATATGGCTAAATGCATGGCATGCTCAGGATTTTATATAGGAAAAACTGAGAGGAAATTTAATAAATGGATATATTCTCATTTATATAGTATCGGGACAAAAGATGAAAAGAATGCTCTTTTTAGACATATTAAAAATGTGGAGACAGGCGCTATTTTAAGTTTGCTATTATTGACAGTGTTCAATTTGACATGGGGGGGAGACTTCAAGGGCCTGTTATCATACAAAGAGTATTGGTGGCAGGTTTTATTGGATGCTTCAACCCCACCAGGACTCAATGACATTATTTCTATTAAACCTTTGCTAGCTATGGGTTGAATTTGGGTTTAGTGGCGTATGCAGCAGTTAATTTGTGATTATAAGATACAAACAGGCATATCAAATTTTATATTCATTTATATTTATATTCATATATATTCACATCATATTGATGGTATAATTTTATTACGATATTTTTATAGACAGGTAGATTTAGGACAAGATATATATTTTGGTCATTGTGTATTGTATTGTTGTTTAGATTTTCATAGTTTTTAAAGGACAGTTTGGACGGATATGTAATAATTTGTTCTGTATTACCCAGGCATTATACATATAAATATTTAACACTAAAATATTTTTAGGTTTATATTTATATTTTTTAATATATATTATACATTGTATTTGTTCATATTGTGATTAGCATAGATAGGACTTTTATAATAATAGGTTTTGCACTAAGTGTATTTTTAGGTGTCATATACCTTTAATATGAAGCATTGTGTATTTTGAATTTTGGCGCCAAAAAGTTTATTTAACTGCTGAGAGGTTTGTTTTAACTTGTTCTGAAGAAGCTTGCCATTTAGCAAGTGAAAGCGCTTAACCTTTTGGATTATCCTGTGTTTCATTTAATAAAATTACAGTTTGGCTGAGGATACCATTGGTTTTTGAAGACATTTGTTTCCTTTGTTTTATCTGTTCCACTGGCTTTCAAAAAAGTTTATTTAACTGCTGAGAGTTTGGCTGTGGATATCGCTGGTTTTTGAAGGCATTTGTTTCATTTGTTCCACTGGCTTTCGCACACACTTTTCAGCTGCTGAATTGCCATTTTTTTTGGTGAGTTTCATCTCAAGACACTGGGACTGTCAGTGTTCTATGTTTTATTCTGTTCAGTAGTTGCTTGGAACGTTGTTTGTGCTGGTTCCTTCAGGTTTTGCCCAAGAAATTAAATGAGGGGGATGACAGCTATTTCCATGTAAATATTGCCCACTTTCATTAGTTTTTCTACATATACTTATTTTAATTTTACCATTATACATACCTGTCAACTAAATATCCAAAAAGTAAACTTGGTGGCCTTTTTGTAGGCTATCAAACTTAAAACCAAATCTATTATTTTGTAATTCATTAACAAAACATTTACTTGAGCATTACCTTCCTTACAAATAAATATCAAATTGTCTATGTATCTGAAATAATTAATGACATGTTTGTTCATAAATAATGTCCATATAAATATTCTTTTTCAAATAAACCCATATCTAGATTCACATACGTGGGTGCAAAAAGGAGCAACCATGGCAGTACCTTGAATTTGATGATAAATGTCATTGTTAAAAATAAAAAATATATATATTAGTAAGACAAAAATACTCTAACTCAAGTATATACTTAGAAACAGGACTAGCAACTAAAAAATAATTTAAAGCTTCTATAACATGTACATGTTTAATATTAGTATTTAAACATTTAACATCCAACGTTAAATATATTTCTTCAGTCCAACTTAACCTGTTCAAATTCATTAAAAAAAATCTTTAATATATGAAGGTAATTTCATTATGAAAGGACAGAGATAGTCATGTAAAAACAAACCTATGTTACATAAAAAAAAATAAAACATTAAATGCTGGTATGATAGGCTGTCCAGGGGAATCTCTTAACTTTTTATGTATTTTGGAAAGACAGTAAAAAGTTGGTAAGCTGCACTTTTGTACACTAAATTTTTTATCAATATTTTTACTAAAATACCCACGCATATATCCTTTATTTAATATCTCTAAATATTTTCAACTGCTAGCTCATATATAATTTTTGTAATTTTACATATGTATTTTTAATCTTCCAAATGAGTGTAACACATATGTAAATATTGTTCATAATGCATAATGGCAATATTGTTGCCCTTATCTGCTGGTTTAATAATCAAATGTCTACTTTTGCTTAAATCTTTTAGTGTAATCCATTCAGCACTGGCCATATTATAACAAACATTGAATTTTTAACCATTAAGTCATTAAATGCTTCTGCAACAGCAAACCTAGGCATAATAGGAAAATGTTTAACATTTTCATTAATAAATAGTGGAATAAAACAACTTTTACTTTTAACCCACAAAGTATTCAGTAGGCAATAGGCATTAACTTTATCTGCCTCAGAAGTACAAGAATAAAAACTTTCATCTACATCAATAGAATAATTAAGTCTTCATTATTAAGGACTTCCAAACACTTAATATTAGTTTGACTAAAATAATACATAAAATGCAGCTTATGTACCAATTTAAAAATGTCACATTTTAAGACATGTAAGCAAGGCAAAATTGTAGGAATGAACTTTACCCCTAATGTAAAACCAGATCAATTACCATAGAGTTAAAAAAATGTCCCTTAAGAGTATCATTGGCATCTTCCCCATTTGGAAAACACTGTTGTGGTCCTAACGAGGTCATGCCCTGTCTATGTCTCCCTCTCGTTCTGTTGTGTAGATTGGTTATTTCTCTGTTCTCAGTCATGAAAATGATTCATAGTCCTTGGTTCTCTTGCTGCTGGCAAAGGTGGAAAAGAGGCATCACTGTCCAACTCTGATGTAAAATCCATTCACTCTGAAGAAGCAAATGAAACTCCATGTTGCTTATGATGACCATTGGTCTTGCCTGCATGTAGATACAATCCATTCTGCTGATTAGTTCTCAGACAAAAAGCTCTACCTTGTTTGTAGTCATGTATATCACGGTGTAATTTAACTTTCTTCTTCTCCACTATATCGGCTTCCAACTCAACAAGTTTATTACTAATATCTGTTATACAAGTATTTAAATGAGTGTAATTCAGTTGTTTTGATAACTTGTTATACAACACTTGAGCTTCATCTTTAAGTTTATATTGTTACAATATATCTCTATCAAGGTATGTATCCACTCTATGGAACAGGGATGTGTGGGAGCCACCCAATGGAAATGAAACTGTTTTTCATTTTTATCAGAAAGGTCAAAAGGAGCACTGGGACTTTTAAGTGCACACAAGCCTCTCAGAGTTATATTCAGCTCCAAATACCTCCTCAAACCCAATATATTTAAATAAAATTAGTTTCTTAAAACATCAAATTTCCAACTTTATCACATACTGTATACTTTGCAACTCCCCTGACAAAGCAGTGGTTGCACAATGCCCAACAGAAGAAAAAGGATTTTTTATATGACTATTTCTATCATGCAAATGTTTATCCCAAAACTGAAATGAAGCCACAGATTTTGGCATGTCAGTTCCTGATATTAAATTATCTCTTTGATGATTGCTTCCAGTATCCTCTACCTGACTAGACCACATATCTGTTCCATAGCCCTCACAGATATTATTTTGAGGCACGGCAATTCTTCAACACCACATATTTCCTCCTCTTCCTGAGGTGTTAGAGCCCTGTGTAATTCTTTGAACTCCTGTGCTTTCTCTCCCATCAACTACAGGGCCTTCAGCCTTATCTCTCTCTGCCTTAGAGCCTTATATGACCGGTGCTTTCAGCTAATTGCAGCAACCAGTGGTTTATGCTGTGGGCTAACTATTTCATTGGGGATGACTTTGCAGTCGCTGATTCTACCCAAATGCCTTTTTCTTACTAGAAAAAAGTCTACCTGATTTGAATGTTGACCACTCTTGCATGTGATCTAGTGATTTTCTCTCTTGCCTAAGTAAGTGTTGGTCACCATCAAGCCATTTGGCAGACAGAAGTCTAGAATGGCCTCTACTTTATTCCTGTTAGCCCACCCCTGTGGAACCTGGCAGTCCCTCATATCCTGTTCTGTCAGTCTGTCTGTCCCAATATGTGCATTCAGTTCACCCATTATCAGCACCAGTTCATGTTGTCCTGCTTTATGTAGTATTAGCTAACAGTAAAATCACATATTTCAAGTTGCTGATATCATCAGATTTATATATAGCATATATCCTCACCCCGACTGCCAAAAGTTAGATGCCTTCTTTTGTGTACCCTTCTGATGTCAGATTGGGACAAAATTAAAAAAAATAAATAAATAAATAAATAACAGAACATAGTGCATTTGCTGTTAGATAATCTTATTTACTCTTCACCAAACGATACACAGTTGTAAATAAATAAGATGCTTAAGTGTTTAGAAAATGAAAAAGAAATACAGTAATGTTTCCAACTTGTACCTTCTCAACAATACAGAACTCCTATAAAAGCTGCAATGACCCTCTGAAGTTTGTTTGGAAAGTTTACTGCTCACTGTGATCAGTGTATGATTTTAGGCTCTTGAGCTACTAATGAGTCTCAGGGTTTGACTGAAAAGAGATTAGGAACAAAAACAGTGGCAGAATTCAAGGATGTATTAGGCCTGAACAAGGATACTGTAACCCTTAATATTTTGTAAAGGATCGTTAAACATCTGAATTTGACAGAAAAAAATGGTATTATGCCAGTGAACCATCCATTCGAGTAAGTCATCAACAGCTTTTTTAACTTAAAATAACAATGTGTGACCCTAGAGTTTTCTCATTGTTTTAGGGGTTGCTGGATATAAAGATTCCCACATGTGATGTGCATATATGGGGGTTGCTTCTTTATGTAGAAAAAAAAAAACAAATACATGTACACACACGCACATGGCGCCTTTTCAGTCAAATAGGTTTGATTGCCTGGGTTTCACTAAAAAGAAATTTGTAGAATAAACTATAAAGCAGTATCTGAGAAATATCACATTGTCTCTTGTGTTGGAAATAATTCACCAAGTCTGTTAGGCAGAAAGTGATAAAATAGCCTTCTAAGATTACACAAGAGCATACTTATCAGCCATTTTCAGTTGTCAAAACACACATGTGTTATGTATACTTCCCATACATCTTAACCTCTTAGAGTAAAAAATATGGACAAACCCACAAATACTGGGAGGATAAAGGCCCAAAAATAGGGACACTTTTTAAATATTACTCTTGCAAACTTAGAAAGTTGATAGACTAACAGGTTTTGAGTTAGCGTGAATTTTCTGAAGGATGTGAAGTCTGAAACTTGAATGTCTGCCATTATTTTCTGACTTCAGTCCTCAATGATTTGTTAGTGATTTGCCAGAAAACCATAATTATGTGAGAAATGCACCAAAAATATGATGCAAAAATATGGACATTCTGCGAAAATTTGGACAGTTGAGAGGTGTGATGATCCCCAAAAGACAGGCACACACAGACACACCAACACACACCCACACACGCGCACACATGCACACACACAAACACACATACAAACATGCATTATCTGGGAGGCCATCACACACACACACACACACACACACACACACACACACACACACACACACACACACACACACACACACACACACACACACACACACACACACACACACACACACACACACACACAAAGTGGGAGGACACAAAGTAGCTATTTGGAAATCATTGCTCTGTGTCTAGACCTCCTAGAGGTAAAGTAACATTGTTTAGCAATGGTTTGCTCTTTTGATAGTAGACAACACATTTGCTGGAAAGTAAAGTAAGTAAAGGGTGGTGCCCAGGAAAAGTGGTGATTCTTAGAATGTAGTCTGCGAAAAAACATTTTCTTGTTCATGACCTGCACTCTCATCTCAGACATGTTACCTCTATGTACGTCAAAATGTCTGCCCTCTCCCACACTCCAGTAGTGTACAAGTAATGGCAGGGTGAAGCTAGGAGCATCTGAGGAATGGCTGTGAGGCAGTAAGACTATAAATAAGAGACTTACAAAATTATAATTCCTTGCATTATTACCATCAGACATACTCAGACTATAATTATACATCCACAGGTGTGTATGGATAATAGCTTATCTGTGGAGTTCTGCATACAGATTTCACACATGAAAAACACAAATACTTCAATCTTCCACTGGTTAGGCTTTAATAATTGACTTGGACAGCACTTGTATGACCTGTTCTTTGGAGATACTCAGTAAAGGAAAGGTGTCAGGAATGTTTTTTGGGTATGGTGGGTGAGGACATCTGTCAGCTAGCAGGTTGGCAATTTCCTCAGGTTTAGTGTGAGTGATACCATCCACTACAAGTTTAGGTTTCAGATGTAGCTAAAAATGCCTTATGATTGTCTTTAGCTAGAGATGCTAATTTAGTCTCATAACTAGCCTTAGAACACTTTACAAGATATCTGATTTTTTTGCTGAAAATGGGTTTGTTTGCAAACTCAGTTGGACTAACCCAGTTAACAAATGTGAAATAAATAAATAAATGGATAAATAAATACATTTTGGGGTCTGAACATGTGAAAAGCATTGTAGCCTTGTACGGCTGGGGTGCTCTCTGTGGCCTTGAACCAAGTCTCAGTGATTGAACAGACATCAGCTTCTTAAAAAGGTGAGTGCTTCCAGGGAGTGTCGTTTATGGTTTAGGCTCCTAGCATTAAGCAGCATGACCTTGAGTTTGTCTCTTGTGGATTTCTTTACATCAGAAGTTTTATTGTTTTGACATTGCCTAAAAAAGGCACTATGGGGAGGCAGACATCTTTGCCAGTATGTGAAAGCCTTGAGGAGACAGGTGAAGACCATCTCTGACAAAACAGTGTAGTCTGTTGACCATGTCTTCCCAGTTACCTATGACCAGGACATTAGGTTTTGAGGTGTTTTCCCATAGGGGCTTAATTGTTGAAACACTGATATGTGTGTTATGTGGAGTGGTGGATTCTGCATGTATACCAGTATGTGCAGGTTGTTTGAGGTCTCTGGTCTTTTGGTAGGCTCTTAGTGAGTACCTCCACGTATGTGGGTTTATGTGTCTTGACCTTATCTCGTGTGAGAAGCGAGGTGTATGTGCTGACAAACAATTTGATGTGTTGTTTATTGTTATGTCAGAGAACTCATTCTAGTTTCATGGTATAGTTACATTTCTCACATACTGCATTTGTTTGCTTTAGGAGCAAGTGGTTGTCAGTATACATGAGGCAATTACTACACTGGCTCAGGATCCCCATGTCAGTCAGGCTGGTTGGAGAAATGTTGGGAAACTGACTGTGCATAGCACAAGGTAATTTGTGAGAGGGCGAGTTAGATCAGCTTTTGCTCTGTGATTAACAAGATTACTTGTTCTATAGAGGATCAGGAATGAAAAGTGTGGCAATGCTGCTCAGTGCTCAGCTGAGTTGCCTGCAGTACAGAAGTGTGCAGCTGAGTTGCCCGCAGAGCAACAGGGAAGCCTGAGAGGATTTCACTGACTGGTATCTATGGAAAAAAATGTTTCTAGGTGTTTGCCTCTATACAGGGCACCACTAATCCCAATTGCACGGTGCACAGCTACTTGCAAATGCAAGACTTATATACAGGCAAAATTAAACAGCTTTAAACTAGTCTGTTATTAGGAAATCACACAATTATCCTTCCTCCAGCAGTCCCCAGCTCAGACAACACTATATCCACACTCTTCTGCCACAAGGGTGCATGGGTGCCCTTCTTTATGTAAGATGGCTGGATTTCAGTTCAAGTGTATGAAAAACTGGCTAGACTCAGCAGGTCTGGATCTAGTCTGTGCTATCTAAACAATATTTCAATGCAAAACAAGTGCAGATACTGAAGCAGGAACAAACAGTAAAAACAGTCAAAAATGCACAAAATAATGCACTAAAACAGTAATATGCAGTTGAAAATGTGCAGATAAAGCTCAGAATAAACTTAATTTCTTGTTCTTAGCTTTGGATGGCTTGAATTCAAGCAGGAACACTCTAGATCTCTGGCAAATTATGCCAAATGCAGAGCAGTTTCGGTTAATTGAACCAAAACTTGTGCAAACATGAGGTTTGTATGCAGGCAAAATTAAACATTTTTAAACTATCAATAAAAGTCTGTACCACATCACAGCCAACTACTGCACCACTTCCATGTCACCTGAAACTCATGAGACATATCTAAACACTATTCTCCTGGAGATTTTGACTATCCTTTCATCAACTAGGTGACCCACACAATCACAAATATGCATACACTGCACTTCCTAGGTTTCATAAATGCTAGCTCCTTAGGTCAACTAGCTCAAGACCCATCTACAGGATCAAAAATATTGGTTCTATTCCTTAACAATATTACACTATAATTTACTGAATCTGTAGATGCCCCATCATTGTTTCAAATCCAACTCTCTTTCAATAATATTCACTATAAGGGCAAAATCTGATTTACTATCAAATCATTCTGCCTTTAGAGATTATTCTGTGCAACTGTATTAAAGCTAGCTGATGGCTGGTGATATTTAAGTACTCTCTCACTCCTCAGTGGCCTCATCTATCATACTGCTATGCTCACCTAAAAGCTTGCACTGTAGCATGGGTCCCCCACAGATACAAATATAATACCAAGCTCAGGAATAAACCCTTATGGTGGAATGCTAGTATAAACAAACTATACAATAACAGGAAGAATTATATTGTCAGTAAGTACAAACTTAATACAATACCCCAACTTCTAATGAGCTCAGAGATTAACAAAGAACACAAAAATAAAATTAACTTCTCCAAAGGTAAGTATGAACTGAGATTGCCACCTATGTTACATAAGGACAACCACAAAGCCTTTATTATGTATGTCAGAAGCCTTAAAAATGATATCCGGCATACACTAAGCTAAGACATAACACAGGCAAATCTCTAGAACATACATAGCCAACATATTAATGGATAAATTTATCTGCTAAATTATGTACTTATCTCTGCTTAACTTCCCCCACATAGTAGCAAGCTCACAGCCCTCTCAGATGACATTATAGTAAGTTCTGAAAGTGCTTTCCAAGGCAAAAAACACTAGCTTCATGGGTCCAGACAATGTTTGAGTTTGCCTTCTTGTCAGCACTAAGCAATGCCTAATAGACTTGCTACTGGAGCCATTCAGTTTCAGCCTTTCCACTGGATTCATAATGGAGGTGTTGAACTTCTGTATTCATCCCACTCCATAAAACAGGACCCACCACTGACCCTTTAAGCAATATAATTACTGCATAAGATTCACCAACCTTATCTGTAAAGCAATGGAGTAAATCATTATGGACATTAACAACAAAGATATAAGCATTCTGCAGTCCCTTAAATCAAACCAGTTTGGTTCATTAAAGTTAGACTCCATCTTCTAAACTTGATGGACTTCTGCAATTAAATTACTTCACACTGCATACTTTGACTTGGCCAGTGCCTTTGATACCATCTCACTTTATGGCATCATCAACAAACTAATCAAACTATATGTAAACTCGTGTTACTCACTGGATAGCAAACTTGCTTACTAAAAGATTGGTCAGTAAGCCAGTTTGCTCTCCAGTGAGTAACATATGATAGCAAACTGGCTTACCCCATATATGAGTATGTTGATCAGTAAACCAGTTTGCTGTCCAGTGTTACTCAATTTAGTATTTGGGGTATGCTGTCATCAAAAAGGGCTTTTACCTGTGGTGTCCCTAAGGAAACAGTCCTTGGCCACTTCTCTTCATACATTACTTCTCATGTACGGATAGATGTAAAAGACCCCTGTAAACTTAGAGCTATCATAAACTCTACAGCTGACTTTCAGTTTCTCCTGATGGAACTAAAATGTACAGACAAGTGGTGTCTGGACCATGGCCTTAAAGTAAATGCAAAGAATTGTGCTACCGTATGAGTGCCCATGCAATTACCACATTACAAACGGACACATTTTTATGAACCAAGGTACTTTTGTTGAAGATTAACTATCCTTCTATCATTGGACCATCCCAGTTTAGCTTTGTTAAGGGAATGTCTTGTCTACTCGGCCTGGTAGACTTCTTCATGATGGTCACAAGGTTAGGGATGAGGGGAAAATGGTGCATACTGCCTCTACATTCAGCCGACCAAGGTGTTAGACACAATACCCACAGAACAAGGCATAAATCCCTACATGACTCACCGGATTGCAGGCTAGCTCACCTATAGGACCCAAAAACTCAGGAGCAGTGAGACCACCTCCGCCAGGAGACCAGTGACCAGTACAGTACCCCAAGGCTCTATGTTGGACCCACTCTTGTTGGCATCTACTTCTTGGAAATCAAGGCTAATGTCAAAGGCCGCTGTTTAATCAAGTTTTCAGATGATTGTAAATTGGGAGCTATCACAAATTTCCCCCATGACACCAGCATCCTACAAGAGGGTCTAAAACAAACAGATGACTAAACAACCAGGAACCAAACACAAAAGACACAAAAAACTTCAACAAGATTCAAATCATGTCCGAATCCATGAGGCAACAAAAGCCCAAGTCACACAGCCAAAAATATATATATAAAAATTTTTTAGTGTAACAAAATAATACAGGATTAAGTGCTTTCATCTATAAACATAGACTTCATCAAAATCACTAAACCATACTACCTGCATCCTTTATATATCCAACCCATCTGGTCACATGACTGTGAGCTCACAATTATCCAATCTTATTAAAAGTCATAGAAATCAATTAAATCAATAAACATTTAATAAAACAATTAATAAATCAATTAAACATTCAGTACAATTAAAATATAAAACATAAAAAAATCATAAATACCTGGGTATATAAGATTTAATAGTCCTAAGCTTTATATGACTTCAACTTAAGAACACTACTGATTGAAATATGATCATTTAACCCCCCCCCCCCATGGATTGTTAACAATATGATCCACAACAAAAAATGAAAATCCATGCTTAGGATAACGTATTAATCATTTTTTGATCCCTCTTCCTAATATCTAATACATGTTCATATATTCTCTCCCTAAGTTTTCTTTGAGTCTTTTGAGTCCTACCCACATAAAAGTGCTTACATTAATGACAAAGTGATATATATATATATATATATATATATATATATATATATATATATATATACCACCTCCTGCATATTGCAATTACAGTAGAATTTGATTCTTATAGTACTTCCATTGACCACAATTTGCCCACTAAAACATGCGTACATTGTCTGCAAAAGCCACATTTGCAAGTATCATGGTTTTTAATTACTATACAAAGGGCCTTGGTGGTTAGAATGTTGCTCTAAAAAAACCTTCATAGCTTTAACTCTCTTATAAACCACTACTGGTTTATTTCCTATTTTATTTCCAAAACATCACTAAAACAAGACAAAATTACCCAGTTTTTGGTCAACACATGTCTAATATAGGAGTCCTCCAACCATTGTTCAGTAACAAAAGCAAGATGATGACCATATGATGGATTATTCTGATAGCTAACCATTTCAGATACCATATTATAGGTGGACTTTATTAGGGGTAAAATCTCCCCCATCTGCCTTCTTTCCAGCACCTCTACCATAACTTTAGAGACCATACTTTCAGGGTAACCCCTTGCATAAAACATTTCACACAGTTTACACTTTCCCTTTTAAATTCATCATCATCTGAAACAATTCTAGCCAGTCAAATCTATTGGCCTAGAGTATACCACATTTTTGATGTAAAGGATAGTTGCTTTCAAAGTGCTGTAAACTATTACAGTATGTTAGTTTTCTATAAACCATACTAACATAACATTGTTCAGAATAATCCAGAATGACATCCAGGTAATTAATGCAAGTTTGGTTATAAAAATAGGTAAACTTTAAAAAGGAGGTGATAGTGTTCAAGGAATCAATAAAACTAACAATTTCACTGTCAGGTCTATCCCACACAATAAATGTATCATCCAAAAAACTGAGATATATTTTCCAAGGCTTATTTGAAAATTTTTTGAACAAAAACTGTTTTTCCCATTGGAGTAGAACAATGTTGGCAAATATTGGGGCACACGTGGCCCTGACTATGCCTTTTACCTGACGGAAATATTGCCCCCCAAAAACACAGTTATTTTTCAAAACTATTACCAACACATTAATATCACTGTTTCCTAAATCCATAGATTCACACAAATAATCATAAAACCATCCTAAACCAATGGAATGGGGGATCACACTGAATAACTCAACCATATCCACCATGAGAAAAACAACATTCTTAGAAAAATCCAGGTCTTTACCAAAGTTTTCTTTAATTTCCAAACAATGTATTTTCCAAGAGAGTGGATTTTAGACTTGCTTGCATTCACTATGGGCCTCATAGGTATATCAGTGGTGCTCTTATGTATTTGGAGAATTCCAAAACTACAAGGCACCATGGGATGTTTTACTTCAAAAAAATCAAACAATTCATGCCCAGTTTCATCATGGTGTAGTAAGTCCTGCAACAAATAATTCTCTGAAATGTATAAAATTCAGGGAAGTTTCCTCGTATATATCACTATTAGACAAGTGACGGTGCATTCTATTTAAATAATTATTTTTATTCATAACAACAACACTCCTCCCTTTATCGGGTTTAATACCTTTAAACTTTTGTTGCTGGCTAGTTCTAGTAATAAGCGAAGCTCACAAACATTCAAATTACAACCACTCTTGAACTTAAGCTTCCCAGAGTACAGACACCAGAACTCGAATTTAACCAACTTTTAAAAAAGTAATAAGGGAAGAACCAGGGGCAGGTTATAAGTACTTATCTGAACACACACTTTCCATTCAAAATTTACCTAGTTTTTGTTAAATGTCAATTGCAAATGAAGTCTTCTCAAATATATTTTAAAATCGATCAACAAAAACTGCATATTTTTAACTTAGGAGAGGGAATAAAAGTTTCACATCTACTCAACAGAAAAGCATGTTCAGTGGCGCCCAATCACTAAAATTATATATTAAAAAATCACCTACTTTGTTTTTCACCACAGATGGCCCAACATTATCTCCTTCAACAAAGTTTGTATAGTCTGAGAAAATAACCTTTGGTTTCAGATCTAATAATTCCTCAGGCCCTGATAAAAGTGCTGTTTTTTCCTGAATTGGGGTTTGTTCATTGCTTTTTACACCTGAGGTGGATCCTGGGAAAATTCCCTCTGTTTCTTCAGGCATTACGATCTTCAGGGAGGATTCTCTTCTAAAGGGGGTTGTACATATACATTTTGCTCCTCCTCCTCATCCTCTCCAAACTCTTCATTGGTCTCATGATACAGTGGATTATTACTATTGGTGGTGATAGGTTTAGGATACACACGCCCCTCCAAGAACTCAACCCGGTCCCTTTTGAATTTCTTTTCTTTTCTCCTATTAATGTGGGCAGTATCTCAGTCAACCCGATTAAAAAATTATAAATAGTCATTTTGATGATGGAGAAATAGCAAATCTTTCGTGAGACATTGGTCCACCATATTCGCTTCCACCATTAAAGATTCAACTTCCCTTTGGTTATGCCTAATGAGGCACTCAAGGAGCTCACATCCATGCCGATCAAATAAAGCCAATAGTTTCTTGTACAAGGGAGAGTCTGTGGTTAAACCATTAGGAAATTTCCACAGGTGCAACCCCTTAGGGATTCTCTTTACTTTTGGACAGTCACGAAGGTAAAGATTTTCCATATGCAGCTTCCGACACCTGGAAATTATTTTCTCAAATTTAATCAACAGTTACTTAAAAGTGGGTGTGTCTTTGGCTACACCATTGCCAAAAACTGAAGTGCTACTAAACCAATCAGTCAATTTATCCTTGTTATTTCCCATTTTGGACTGAATATTCATAACATTCTGCAGTTTTCTGTACGCAGGACTAATTAAATAGACTGGAGTTTGTAGGAATTCACATTGATGTTCACGGTCATATGTTTACTGAATAAAGTTGACTTTGTTAGTTAACTCTTGCACCAAATCAGTTAACAAATGACACTGGCAACTATATTATCTAAGCCAGTACTCCCTGAACCATTGCCATCTCCAGTGGAATTGGATGAAGACATCACTAAAAAACCAGGAACCAAACACAAAAAACATGAAAAACTTCCACAAGAATCCAATAATATCTGAATCTGTGAGGCAACAAAAGCCCAAGTCACACAACCAAATATATATATATATATATATATATATATATATATATATATATATATATATATATACAAAATATTTAATGTAACAAAATAATACAGAATTAAGTGCTCTCATCTATAAACATAGACTTCATCAGAATCACTAAACCATACTACTTGCATGCTTTATATATCAAAACCATCCTAGTCATGTGACTGTGAACACTCAATCATCCAGTGTTATTAAATGTCATAGAAAGTAACATCAATTAAACATTCAATACACTTAAAATATAAAACATAAAAAATCATAAATACTTGGGTATACAAGATTTAATAGTCCTAAACGTTATATGACCTCAACTTTAGAACACTACTGATTACTTTCTATGACTTTTAATAAGATTGGATGATTGAGTGCTCATGGTCATGTGACTAGGATGGATTGGATATATAAAGGATGTAGGTAGTATGGTTTAGTGATTCTGATGAAGTCTATGTTTACAGATGAAAATGCTTAATCCTCTATTATTTTGTTATAAACAAATGATTGGTTCCAAAGCCATGGATTAAAGCTCAATGCTAAGAAATGCTGTACAGTGCCCTTTGGGAACTCAGCCACCCAAAGTAATTACTCCATCGATAAAACACCCTTAAGAGTTGACCCAGCAGTTAGGAATCTGGGAGCATATGTAGACAGTATCCTGACCTTTCACTAACACGTAGCCAATAAAATAAGAAAAGTATTCTATGTCGCCCAACTCATAAGTAAGGGTATGGCATTCGGGTCCAAGAAAGTTATAGTACCACTCTACTGATCAGCCCCTACCAGATCCATCATTGAATACAATGTCCCCTTTGGCATGTACCTAACCAGGCACATGAAACATCTGGAGCCCTCTCAAAGGTTCTTCACCAGAAGAAGCCAGGATATAAGGCCCTATCTCTGTGTTCAATATCCTTCAGGTTACTAGAAGGTGATCTATGCCTGGCATATAAGGTATCCTCAGATCCAGCTCTGATGGTTTACTTGCACATCTGCAAAACAAACACCCCAGAAAGAATAGATCCAAGGACCTATACTTTGCCTGCAACATAAATAGAACATAGTGGAGACAGTTATGTGTCTCAAAGGATCCCGCACTATGAAATAAGCTACCCATTCACATGAACCAGAGTTCACCCAGACCTTATTCAAACAAAACCTTGATCATTGGATGGGAAATTGCAAATTCACCCCTGGACTAGACCCTATGCCTCTGATGGACGGAGGTCAACAGAAAGTAAATCAATCCCCAACTAACATACCCCCGACACACAACCCTTAGCTACCGCCTTACTTACATACCCCACCACATAGGTGTACAAGGTACTCAGGGATAAAATTGGGTTGGGTTGGGTTGCACTGTTAGACTTATAAAGACCCTGATGGTCATCAGCCTAGAATAAACCTATGAAGGGTAGTAACTGAGAGAAATAACTCTTATGAAATACCCAAACTGCAATTCTCTGACTTGTACTGTGACCATACCTATCAACCTTTTAGAGCAAGAAATCTGGACAAAGCCATGAATAAAAGTGGGACAAAGGCCTAAAAATAGGGACAATTTTTAAATATTGCTCTTAAAAAACTTAGGAAGTTGATAAAATAATAGTTTTTGCATTAACATGAATTTTCTGAAGGGTATGAAGTCTAAAACTCAGTTGTCTGCCATTACTGTGCTGTACTGTATTATTGTACTGTGTACTGTAATGTGAATATATCTAGAAATGGGGTTGCCAACCATTTAGAGGCATGGGAACTGAGTACTTGCAACACTATTGCCTGCTGCTAACTGTTATAAATCTATCCCTACAGGTTGCTCCCCTGCTAACAGTACCTAGCGAGCTCACTCAAATTAAAATAACTTAACAGTGAGAATAGTGAAGCACACGGACCGCAAACACCTTACCCTGCATCGAAAAGTTATAGGGTAATAGTCCTACTCTTAACTGTTGTTGTAAATGAACTGTAGCTGGGTCCGGCACTAGAATTACCCTCAATAGCCCTATAGTAAATTGCAAGGATACAGCCAACCTTAATCATACGATCAAAAACCCACAGTTGCTAGAGTTTTAAAGCTTATCTAGTGACTACCTCGCAGCAAAACCTCTTGCAAAACAGCAAATAAAGGCTAATTTAAATCTAACATCCTGCCTAAAAGGGCTAAACTATATTAAAGCTCATTTTGAACTTAAAACTTGCCTAACAGACCTTTGGAGGTGAAATTACACCCACCTTGTAACCTCCAATCACTGGCAAATTATAAAACTGGTGAAGCCCTGCTCCGCTCACCCTCGCTTTGCTTGGGCTCCCTTCGTGCCCCACCCTGCCCCCAAATCCCACCCACCCCTACTATTGCTTAATTTATATCTCCCTGACCACTCCCAACCCCTCTATAACCAATCACCTACAACCTATGCTACAATCCCAACCTACCCCATCTGCCAATACTAGTCTTCCTACCCTCTACCACTCTCAGACTAGTAACAAATATTAACCTAACTGCTATGTCTATCTACACACCTTTATTACTAGCCTTTCTGTCATCCCTGCTAGTCATCCCACATCTTCTCTCCTCCTATGAGAACACAAAATACCTTGGCTTTTACTACCCCAGATTCCGGACCTCATCTCTCTCACTTACTCACAACATTCCACAACCCCTCCCCTCCCAGATTCTTACCTCACACAATTATGTCCCTATCAGGCCTAGATACAAGCACTCCAAACCAAAGTACTATCATAGTACTCTACTTAAGATCTGGAAACTCATAACTAGGCTAAAAAACAACCTCACCATGGATGGTGACATCCACCCAAACCCAGGTCCAAACACTACTACTACCTCTATTCCCTCCACTAACTCCCCAACCAATATTGACCCCCCACACAGACCCCCAGAATCCCTGCTGCCTTGCCACCTGAACATCAGGAGCATAAACAACAAAATCCAGCACCTACACGCCCTCCTGGCAGTATATTCACCTGATATACTCTGCCTCATGGAAACATGGCTAAAACCTACTACTAAGGACAATGAAGACCTGCCACCTGGGTATAACATGCATAGACTTGATCGCACCCAAAAAAGGGCGGAGGGCTATCAATACTCTATAAGTCCACCTTAACTGTCACCATAGCCAATCTCCAACCACCCATATTCAATAATGCTGAGATCATCATCACAAAACTACACATTAACAAACATAAAAGCATAAACATTATCTGTGTCTACATACCCCCAGGGAAGAACACAGACACCCTTGAGGAGTTCCTAACATGGCTCAATAACAACCAGCCACAGGAAACAATAATCCTCGGGGACTTCAACATTGACTGGAAAACCTGCTCCTCTTAATCCCAAACAACCCAAGTAAACCTCCAAGGATTTACCCAAACCATAACCTCACCCACTAGACTAAGTAAATCACAAGACAAAGCTAGCATCCTGGACTGGATACTCATCAATCACTCTCCACATCTGTATATGTCAGGCACCACACCAGATGATCTAAGTGATCACTATCTCACATATATACTCAAGCTTAAAATTAACTGCCATCATCAACCCACCTATAGAACAATAAGAAGCAATAAAAACTTCGACCCCCAAAAATTTAACAACGAACTAAAGGCTTGCAACTGGTCAGCACTAAAAAACCTCCCACTAGATGAGGCAGTCAGTTACTTCAACTCCAGATTCCTAGCTATTCTCGACCTTCATGCCCCCAGCCGCACTAGTAGAACTAAGGTTAATACTGCACCTTGGCTCACTAAAGAAACTAGGGCCAAATTTGCATTAATAAATAAAGCATGGGATACCTACAGACTACTAAAACCCTACCTGACCAACTATTATTTAGGCAACTAAGAAATGATGCAAAAAAATCTGTAACTACAGACAAAAAGGAATACTACTACCCCCTACAACAAGTACACAAATCTAAACCTCAAAAATTTTGGATGGGAATAAAAAGACTCCTCCACCCAGGACAATCCACCACCCAAACCCCTCTGCCACCAATCAAAATTCCCCTAAAGATATTGCCAACTCCTTTAACACCTTTTTCACTGAAACTATGCAAACTTTAGCAAACCAACTCTCACCCACTGGTTCCAGTCCTAACACAACCAATTCCAAAGGTACAACTCCCTTTTCTCTCCAACCAGTCCCCACTCAACTCATTAAAACCCTACTTAAGAAACTAAGACCAACCACCCTGGCTGCTGACCTCCTCCCAGCAGACTACTTACAAAAGGCTGCAGATGCAATTGCCTACCCCATCTCTGTCCTTATTAACCGATCCATATCTGAAGCCACAATCCCTGACATATGGAAAATCTCACATGTCATACCACTTCACAAAGGGGGCAGTTCCACTGAACTGTCTAACTATAGGCCCATAGCCATTCTATCACCACTAGCTAAGATCATGGAGAAGTGTGTGCATATTCAACTCATGAAATATCTCACACAAAACAAACTTTTATCCAACTCGCAACATGGCTTTAGGCCTAATCACAGCACCACAACAGCCCTTCTCTCTTTCTCAAACACTATAAACCACAATCGTAACAACAACAAACTGTCCTCTGTCCTCTTTCTAGACCTGTCCAAGGCCTTTGACATGGTGGACCACAAAATGCTAATGAACAGCCTGGAGGCCAACAACTTAAACAAACAGGCCCTCCAATGGTTTGAGTCCTACCTACAAGGTAAGAAACAGGCTGTACTGTGGCAGGGAAAACTCTCCTCACCCCTCTCCATCAGACTCAGAATACCCCAGGGCTCAATATTAGGTCCCCTCCTGTTCTCCATCTTTATAAATGAACTTAGCATGGCCATACCAGAGGCCACCTGCATACAATATGCAGATGACTCGACCTTGATCTGCACTGCCCCCACCCCAGCAAATCTTACTGAAATAACCCAAAGCACCTACAACAAGTTTGAAAATTGGCTACTAAACCAATGCCTAATACTAAATCCCAACAAAACTAAGTTACTTCTCTTTACCCCAACATATAGGACCACCTCACCACAGTTCAATATAATAGCTAATAATGGTACCATCATCTCCCCAGCAACCCAAACTAAACTGTTAGGTGTCACAACTGACAACAACCTCAGGTTTGATGTACACATCAATCAAACTATAAAAACTACCAATAAAAAACTTGGTAGTCTATACAGGATCAAATCATTCCTCACCCCGCAAGCTAGAATTACAATTGCACGCTCCCATCTCCTATCTACCCTTCTCTATGCCTCCCCTCTCTTCTCACACCTGAATAAAACCAACCTTAAAAAACTGTCATCATGCTACAACCACATCGCCAGATTTGCAACTGGCTCACCCTACCGTACCCACCACTGCCAGAACCTGAAACTCCTGGACTGGATGGAACTACCCCACCTCCTACAGCTCAACCAGCTCAAAATTGCCCATAAAATCATCCACCATCCAGACACCACCCCAGCCCTAAGAAACATAATCTGCCCCTGCAGCAACAATCGTGCACTCTGCTCATCCACCAAACTCCAAGTACTTACAATCAAATCCAACCATGCTGCAGGCGACTCCCTCTTCGCCAACTCTGTCGGCAAAAACTGGAACTCACTACCTGCTGACATTACCCTAGAGTCTTCATCAACCATATTTAAACATAAACTTAAAAGTCACCTCATATCACACTGGATATGTCCCTGCACCAACCCGGATTAAGACCCCACACATCTCCCCACCTCACTATGCTCATTTAAAAAATGAGATACTTTATGTCAGCAACTCTAGGTATTGTTTGTGTACATAATTTTTCTTAAACCACAGGTGATATGTTATCTTTAACAATTACTTTTATTAAAAAATAAGCCTCGGGCATCACTCAAGGATGCATGTACTATGTCTATAATCAAACTGTATGTTACCTCAGTTACTGGATTATCTATGTACTATGTCTACAATCATCTTGTATGTAACCGCAAGTAGTTGATCATCTATTTTGTATGCCTATAACTTAATCTATATGTAATTTTGGAGCTTTTCTCCCCGGGACTCCGCTGAAAATGGACATGTATCCAGCCGGACCATCCCTGTTAACAAATGTAAAATAAAATAAAATAAAAAATAAAATAAAAAATATCCTAACTTCAATCTTTAATGATTTGCCACTAATTTACTAGAAAACCACAATTTTATGAAAAATGGACCAAAAATTCAAATAACTCAAACTATCTTTTTAACATCACACCCAATCCACTTTCCCAGACAAATCCATCCATAAATTAATTTAATCTGATGACTGTACTTACTTACACTGATCATACTAAAATACCCCATATCTTCTGCCTAATGATAGCTATACAACTACCCTTGCTGACTGTTTTTGTGCTCATAACATAACCAGTGAGCTATACTCCAAAGAAAAATACAGTAATCCAAAATTTGCTTACCACTAAGATCAAGCCAATATCATATGAACAGCATCACCTTACTTAACCTATGATACCTCCCTACAAACAAATCACCATCAAAAAGTAAAACAATCTCAGCTACTAGAAAAAAAATAAACCAAAAGTACTAAAGTACTTTTACATCTCCTTTTATGTAGAGAAATCCAACCTAACATCTGCCCTATATGAAGCACTAAAATAGGCAACAGTAATGCTAGAAGAATATGTAATAAAATAGCCAAATATTTTCGCTGGGTTCAGTATCATAAACAAATTAACCAAACCATCATTGAAACTTGGTTAAAGCCTAACATATCAGATGCTGAAATATTTCCACCTGGTTATAATATCACAGTTGATCAACTTAAAAAATGTGCAACTCTCACATTACCATCTTGTCATTTGACCCTCATTTCACAAATCTGAACTCTTGCACATCATAATAACAGTTGACTCATGCATCAAATAGCTACTGTATACCTCCCATGACAACTATCTAATCAGACCATTACTGTACTGAAGATGTACTTCTACCAATATAAAACACAAGTATTTGTAGTAGGAGATGTAAACATGCAATGGCAAAACCCCAACTGCACTAATTACCCACAGAACAAACATCAAATACTGACATATTTGGCTTCACCCAAACAATAATAGAACATACAAGAATAGCTAAATCCACTGGCAAAGAATTTTTTTACTGGATACTAAATGTAGATTTATAATATTCAATCCTCAGATATCCTGTCTAATTCCCTCAGTGGCCATTATCCTACCTATGCCATCTGATTCCATTAAAAAGTCCCAAAATACATAATATTTAGCTTTGTCCATACCAAAAGCTTATAGCAACAAAATATCTTCAACAATCACTTAAAACAATGTAAAGGACTCCTTAAACAGCTTCCCTTTTGCTATTTAGTTGCAAAACACCATCCAATCAACCCCATTTTCTGGAAGTTAGGCCAAACGTCTGGCTAGCTGGCTGCAGTAGCCATCTGTGGTGTCCGCTACAATTACATTGCAAATGTGTAGCTAGGGAGTGAAGGGGTCAGCCACTCTGGGCACAAGATGTCATGGGGATGAGCTTGAGTACTGGCATTCAGTTTCTGAATGCTAATAATACATTTAACATAGCACTTCAGTGCTTAGTGTGTGGTCTAGTACAGTACTGACATTCAGAAAAGAATAGTGATATTATTATTTCAGTCAGGGTTCAGTATCATATACCACATATCTTAACGATCATTTAAAACATCAGATGCTGAAATACTCACTGTTTGTATCTAACTGCAGCAAACAGCTTGCTACAATTTAAAGAAGACATAGACGACTTATTGTATTCAAGTACAATAGGACCTATTTTACTTATTTCAGTGACTGACAAACTGTTTTACTAGCTGTATGGATTACCTGCCAAGATACAGCACTATTGTTGTTGTTCTTCTGAAAATGCAGGTGGAATGGTAACAGGTTGCAATGGTCATTTGATTTATAATCATTTCAAATATTATAACATGGAAGCCATTCACATTCTTATTCTTCAGAAAAATAAGACTGGGCTAGACTCTTAAATTACCCCATAAAGTATGAACTGAGGAGAAAGAATTTATATTGCTTAGTCTATTAGGAAAGATCAAAACTAGAGGAAATCTGATGTAAACAGAACACCTGAAGTGATGGCCAAGATACTCTGATCACTTGCCGACTAAGCATTATTTTCACTATGATACTGAAAGAGAAAAAAGGCAGCATGTGACACCTTAAGGTATTATTGCCCAATGGCAGGAGCCTACGTAAAAATCTACACTCAATCCAAGCCCTCATCACACTCAAGAATATAAACATCTTTGGAGTTACTGAGACACTGTTTAAAGGGGCATAGAGTACCCCATCGATTCAAACATTCAGTGCCTTACACACTTTTAGACCAGTAGCTGCCCAGACAAGGGATAAAGGTAGAGGTATATACATCAGTAACAAGCACGCCTCTATTGTGGTCATACATGATGATGTGCTGTAGTTCCTCCACATGCAGATTCCCATAGACAAAATCCTGTACAATATCCTAGCCAATTGTAGGTCACCCTCTATGCCCCAAGAAGATCACAATGCATACTTAGACCTATTGAACACACTTACCATCAAACCTAACACTCTATTCAAGGGAGACTTTAATTACCCCTGTATTGACCAGGAATCCTACATGCTTTAAAGTTGCAAGCACAGAGATTCTTGAACTTTGTATATGCAAACGGGTTTACATTAGAACATCAAAGTTAATTTCGAATGTTATAATATCGAACCCTATTCAGAGAATATTTTTTGTATTACTGTATTGCCTTTCTATATTTTGAATACTGTAGTTTGTTTTCTTTACCTTGTGTTTTGCTTGCATTCTGTTTTAACAGCATATTAAAACTTCAAAAGAGACCACAGCTCTCTCTGTTCTGAGTCAGGCAGAATTTTTTCCCACCCTCCCACCCATTTAAGTTGTCTTGTTAAATACCACTGTCTTTCTAGTTGCCCACCTCTTATGTTAATCTGACCATATATCTCATTTCTCTCTACTTTCACTGGCTTATGTGAGTAATCACAAAATCATCATTTTTGAAATCCCACCCCTTCAATTATTTAAATTTATTGGCCATCCTACAGTATTTCATAGTACCAAAATACAAAAGTGACCACCCCTTTCAATCCATCTTGCTGTTTTAAAAATAGTAACTCTCCACTAAACCTTAACTTTTTAAACAGGTAAAACTCAAGTTACCTACTTTCACATCTAACTTCTCTAATGTACACTGCAGAGTGCATTCTTTTCAATCTTACCTTTAAGCATCCCTGTGACTAGCACTTTCTCTAATACCTGCTGGAAAGCACTAGGAAGCCTTAAACTCATACAAACACTGAACTCTCCTTGTTAACAAGGAGAAATTAATAGTAGGCACTACAGCCTATAATTGCAAAGTACCTTGCTAAGGAAACAGCTCCTATTCTTTACAAAGAAAAAGCCCCAAACCAGGCATGTCTAAGGGTCAGCTTCTGGTGAATTCTCCTGTCCACCTGGTGAATCTGGGCATACTGGGGCAATGCAGCAATTGCCTCATGTACACAGACAACCCTCTCCTCCTACCACCCAACACTACAACCTGTGAGAGATGCACTTACATAGCCAAAATGGAAGCAAAGCTCTCTCCACCCAAGATTGTGCTAAACAGTCAAGAGGAGAAGGTTAACACCCACACTACACCTCAAGCAACACATAGCCCTTCTAAACCCGCACCACCAACACCCACATATAGCAACACTAAATCCACATATGCAGAGGCCCTTAACTGTAACCTGCCCAAGCAACAAAGACCTCTGAAGCTGAAACGCAAACAAACACCAATCACAACCAATGTGTCACACAGTTCACAACACCAGTGTGCCACACAGCAACAGCCCCTAAGGCAAGACAATGTACCTAACACTTTAGTCATAAGTGACTCTATAGTCCGGCACACTGATGTCCCTCTCACCAGGTTGAATAAGGAGAAAATTACAGTCAGCTGCCTGTCAGGTGCCAGGATCCACCACATAACGCATGCACTCAAGTCACTCCACAATAAGTACAAATATGACTCTGTCATTGTCCATGTTGGAGTGAATGACTTGAGACGTACCTCCCTGGACTACATGAAAAGAGACATGAAAGAGCTCTCGGATCATGTGGCCCAGGCAGGTATGACCCTAGCCCTGAGTAGCATCCTGCCTTCGCCCAGAATGATACCACAATATAAGGATAAAATGATTGACTTCAACAATTGGCTAAGCTTATGGTGTCATTCAAAGGGGATCCAGTATCTGTCTGCCTGGGATGACATGACTGACAGACCACGATGCTTTGCCAGAGATGGTCTGCACCTGTCGCCCCTGGGATTCAGGTTACTGGCTAAGGCTCTTGCCACCCCTATAGTGCCTTTTTAGGCAAACTTCAAAGGACAAAACCACCACCGTAACAGGTACAAGCATGCAAAATCCGAAGGTAATGCTACTCAATGCTAGAAGTCTAAACCTCAAAATGCACTCTCTCAAGGCACTCCTAAAAATGGAGAACATTGATATCTGTGCAGTAACTGAGACCTGGTTCAGGGCTCCAGAGAGCACCCCTGCAATACCAGGCTATAACTCTTACCACACTTTTCGGCCACCAAACCAGGACCGAAACACTAAAGGTGGAGGAGTGTCAATATTCACCAAGGATATTCACACCACCAGGCTAGTTGGCCAACACAATGTGTCTGAAATTCTCCAAGTGCAACTAACACTAGGTAAGACTGCAATCCAAATTGTAGCTTGCTACAGATCCCCCACCATACCCCAAGATTCTCACTACACCTTTCTAAACATACTGGAAAATATTAAGATAGAACCAAACACCCTAATACTGGGTGATTTTAACTACCCTGCCATTAACTGGGAAAACTACTCATGTCCCAACACCTTTGCGCAACGGTTCTTGGAATTCATAAATTCCAATGCCCTGGATCAACTAATCCATAGTCCCACCAGGGGCTCCAATATCCTAGACCTGGTCATTACCAACATGGGAAATCAATGCTCCATACCTATGGTCACCCCCTCGTTAGTCAGGTCTGACCATAAGCTAATCACCCTTAACATCCACATCCCACCCCCACCCCCCAGTAAAGAAACCACTGAGTGGCGCAGAGCTACAGTTATCCCAATCCACAAGGGGGGGATCCACCTTGGATCCCAGAAACTACTATCCCATCAGTCTGACAAGCCTTATCTGCAAGGCCATGGAGTGTTTTATCATGGAACTTATAAACAAAGACATTGGCAACCTTCAAACACTGGACCCCACCCAGTTTGGGTTTGTGAAGGGCCGATCTTGTCTCCTGAACCTGACTGACTTCTTTGAATCAGTCTCCAGAGCCATGGACAAGGGTAAGGTGGTCCACACAGCCTATCTAGACCTTGCCAAGGCCTTTGACACCATCCCCCACTCTGGAATCATAGATAAACTTACTAAGTTGGGCATTAATCCCTATGTCACCCAATGGGTTGCTAAATGGCTTACTGATAGAACCCACACTGTAAAAGTAGCCGACTCCAAATCCAGCTCCAGACAAGTGACAAGTGGAGCACCTCAGGGTTCAGTCCTGGGACCGCTCTTGTTTGGCATCTACTTCTCTGAAGTACAGGTCAACACTAAGGGACTCTGGCTAACAAAGTTTGCAGATGACTGCAAACTGGGAGCCATTATTGAATCCCCAAATGATGTGGATACTCTACAAAAGGGCCTTACAGAAACAGATGCTTGGTGCCAGAGCCATGGGCTCAAGCTCAATGCCAAGAAATGTATTGTTATCCCTTTTGGGAAAAAACATGTATCCATGAATTACCATATAGGTGGCAGTACATTAACACAGAAAGTGTGATAAGAGACTTAGGGACACAGGTGGACAGTGGTCTCACGTTCGATAACCACATCGCCACAACAGTCAGGAAATCCTTCTATGTGGCACACCTCATCACAAAGGGCTTTTCATCCAGAAAAAAGGAGGTCATTGTCCCACTGTACTCATCCCTCATTAGACCCATTATAGAATACAATGCCCCATTTGGTATGTACCTCTCAAGACATCTGCAACAACTGGAAAGGCCTCAGAAATACCTCACTAAAAGAATCACAGGCCTAAAGCAGATGCCCTACGCTGACCGCCTTAAAAAACTCCAGCTGTACTCTGTCGCATATCGTCTGCTCAGAGGTGATCTCTGCTTAACATACAAGGCCATGTCAAACCCAGAGCTGTTGGACATGCTACACTTAAAGAAATCCCAATCTCTCAGAGCTACACGCTCCAGGGATCTAAACCTTGTCATCACAATAAACAAAACATGCTGGAGGGATAGGTTCCTGACCCAGAGACTCCCCAGACTCTGGAATAGATTGCCCATACATGTCAAGCAGAGTGCCTCTTTGGACCTCTTCAAGAGGAACCTTGACGATTGGATGGGAGAAAGGAAATTCACCCCAGGGATCACGTCAGTCGCCCTGCTAGACAGGTGTCCAGGAAAGTAAATAATGTGGGAAGAAATAGCCAGGGAATTGTTATGGCTAGGCTTGTATAGGCCCTAGGGCTGATAGCCTAGTTCCAACCTATGAACCTATGAAAGCTGAAAACATCGAACATACAGAACAGCAAATTTTTTCTTAGGGAAAAAATTTGCTGTTCCAAAACACATACACACAACATAAGCACACCAAACAAATAGCAATCCACACACATACACCTAAAATCTTACACCTAACCCTACACTAAACTATGCACACACCACTAACTATCCACTTACCTTAAACCAAACCCTAACCCTAAGGTCCATCACTATCGCACACTCACCTCACCCGCACCCTAACCCTAACTCACCTACCCCACCCTAACCCTCACGTCCACACAATCGCACACTTACCTGACCCATTCCCTAAACCTAACTCACCTAACCCACCCTAACCCTCACTTCCACACAGTCGCACACATACCTAACCCGCACACTAACCCTAACTAACCTAACCCACACTCAATCGCACACTTACCTGAACCCGACCCGTAACTTTCCATCACAGCGCTGAAAATACCGAAGCAACAGAAATGGACAACCAAATTCTTTCCCTAGGAAAAAATTTGGTTTTCTGTTGCTTTGATGTTTTCAGCTTTCACTGAATAGGGTTCGGTATTAGAACATTCGAAGTTTTGAAACTTCGATGTTCTAATATAAACCCTATGCAAACAACCTTGACCAAATAGTGAATACACCCACTAGAGACTCCAACATACTGGACCTCATGCTGGCAAATATGGGAGATGTCGCACTCCCCCATGTCTCGTCCACTCTGACAAGGTCTGACCATAAAGTTGTCTCCTTCAAAATCAAAATCAACTCTACAATCCTATTAAAACCAGTAACAGTTAGGAACTATTTCAAGGCAAATTACCTTTTATTAACTGATGGTTTGGCAAAATGCAATGTCCCTCCAAACTCTGAGAACACAACAGCCTATGCTAAATTGCTGTCAGAAACTCTGTACAGCCATGACAATGGCTGCACAGAGGATACTGTACTTACCAGAAATCAGCCCAAAACTAGCCCCAAAAACAAATTGGCCTGATGGCATCCCAAATTAAACAGAATATACAATAAAAGGAAAAAGTTATGGCAAAAATCAGGAAGGGTAATTCCCATTAAGATAAAAACTCTCTTATTAAAGTGTAAAGAGTTAACTAAGAGGGTAATTAGGTCAAGAAAAGTCAACTTTGAGGTTAAGATGGCCTCACAGATGAAAGATAAGTGTAAAGATTTCTACAGCTATGTCACAAACCTAAAGGACACCACACAGCAATGTGCTGAACTGGTGGCTAATAGTGCCACATTCACCAAGCCTCGCAATAAGGCAAACTTGTTAGCAGACAAATTCAGTTCCAACTTTACCCTCTCTCACCCCCAGCCATCCCCTAAAAATTACCTTCAAACATATAAATTCCAACTATAACTAAGGAACATGTACTAACTGCTCTCACTGAGATCCATCCATCCATCCATCCATCCATATGAAGCTCCCTATCCTTATTTAAGAGTAACTTGGATGAATGGGTAATCAAAAATTCACCCCAGTCTGGCTCCTATGTCTTTAAAGGACAGAGTCAGTCATTAAATCACCCACTATATAAATCAAATTTGTGGTTCACATTTGGCTTGCACAGCTAAGCTTATAAGGGCCATAGTGGTCCCTAGCCTAGTATTCACCAGTGAATAAAGAACATCCTCCTAAATATGTTATGCTCTTGTAAATGTCTCACTGAAATCACCTCAATTACAAATGTAATATAAATGCAGGCCATGTAATGAAGGACAAACTTTCAAAGGAAGTAAACAAATAAACAAGAAAATATGATTGCTTAAAAATTACTTTGGGATATAAATATTAACTTCAGGACCTCAGAGGTTGAGGAGAGGCACCAGCAGGAGCTGATGGTCAGCAGTCTGGAGAAGAAGAGCAAAACTTTGGTATAATTTATGAATATCTGATGACCTATTACTGTATTTACCTCTTTTACAGTAACACCCGTCAGTAAGGAAACCATGCTCCCCAACATGTGTAAAATCTATGGGGTGATACTTCTTTGAGATATAGCTAAAATCACTACTCAAAAACCACATTAGAACATGTTGCATGATGGATGAACAGCTGAGAATAGAAAAGGCAAAATAAAGATAGTGACCACCCTTTTTCAGTACATTTTATGGAGCAAAGGGTAGAAGGTGAGTGTTGTGTCATGAATGCTACTGTACTCCTTTCTACAAAAGCACAGAATAGTCCATGTATATCTGTAATGGAAACCTTACTTGATAAAGAGTTGTAGACCTAGTTAAGGGAACCAGACTATATCAGTTATTTTAGGGGGGGGGTCTATATGACTAGACCGAAAGATCAGAACAGCGAATGTATGTACATTGACACGTTTACGTCAATGTACATACAGAGCGAAACACCTAAATGCCGAAAACCGGAACGCTGAACGGGTTTCATATGTAGCAGCATGATGGTGGGGATAAGGAAATATATCCTTTTCCCCACTGTAGTGCAGTCTCAGAGTTGGTATATTTAAGTCCCAGCCTACCTACCCACATGCTTATTAATTTAATATCTTAGTTTAAATTTTACCTACCTGTGTGGCGCATTAAGATGATGAAACACGTTCGGCTTTCCGGTTTTCGGCGTTTAGGTGTTTTGCTCAGTATGTACATCGACGTAAATGTGTCGATGTACATACATTCGCTGTTCTGATCTTTCGGTCTAGTCATATAGACCCATATTAGGGTGGCCGTGGTGGTGCAGCAGTTAGCGTTGCCACCTCACAGCAAGAGGTTCTCAGGTTTGATCCTTGGCTGGGGTGCCTTCTGTGCGGAGTCAGCATGTCCTCCCTGTGGTTGCGTGGGTTTCCTCCAGATGCTCCAGTTTCCTCCCACATCCCAAAGACATGCTGTAGGTGGATTGGATACTCTAAATTGTCCCTAGGTGTGAGTGTGTGCATGTGTGTGCCTTCCATGGAAGGTTGGTTGCCGGGCTGGCAACTCGACACAGTAAAACTCCACTGCCAGTCATGAGCGGACAGGTGATCTACTGTGGCAACCCCTAACTGAGAAAAGCCAAAAGAAGAAGAAGACTATATCAGTTATTTTGGTGTATGCCTCTACTTGTCCCATTGTGAACTGCAGATACTAAGATTATTATCAAGACGGTATAGCTAGACACTAACATTTCTGCCTCAAAATGTACAAGACAGCTAGCAAACCGAAAAAAAAAAAAAAAAAAAAAAAAAACAGAATCCTATGGGCACACACAGATATGTACACATGTCTGTGTCTGTGTGTGAGTGAGTGTGTATGTGTGTGTGTGTGTGTGTGTGTGTGTGTGTGTGTGTGTGTGTGTGTATGTGTATGTGTGCATCTATCTATGTATATACACATATGTGCACACACATACACACATGTATAAACTCACAAAATTTTAGATACATGTACAAATATACAAATGTTTACCTAAAAATTACCTAAAATTACTGTTAAATGACCACAAAGCCTATGATAAATCCAGGTCTAAGTTATAACAGTAAACGATCAAAAGATTGAATGCTGTTATAACGAACCCAAAACAGCAAAAACGTAAATGAGCGAACTACCAGAACAACGATTTTTTTTCCCCGGGGAAAAAAAATCGCTGTTCCCAAAAAAAAAAAGAAAAACACACTAAACACTATTTTGAGTGGGTGGCTTCACCCCCCCCCACTTAAATTTACCAACTCCGAGATCACACTACAGTGCCAAAAACGGCAAAGTGATGGAAGCAGGCAAGCGACTTTTTTCTCAGGGAAAGAATTTGCTCAAAAGCCGCTTAGTCATTTTACGTTTTCAACATTTACAGTTCGACCAAGACGCATTCGACAGAATGTGTCTTCGGTCTTCTGACAGGAACCCGATAAATCCCACATGTCCAAAAGAATTAATCCACTCTAACTACCCCAACAAACAGATCTAAAGAAAAAGCACTGAATATCTGAGGAAATATCAACAGGCATACTGAAAGAACTGTTCAGACAAAGTGCAGTAAAACTGGTAACCTACAAAAATGAAGCTACACTACAGTGTATTAAACTACTTAAACCAAAAACATTACTATAAGAATTTTTCTAAATATATCATTCCTAATATACACAGCACTAAAGATGATAGTCATAATTCATCACATCTTAAATAACAATTCACCAAACATAAAAATGTTCACTTACATGTAATATCCAGCTTTGCAGTGGAACAAAGATCTGTAAAGACTATTTTTTTATAAAGTGCATTGCTTCTCCAAATGAACTTCAAAAATCTGTTACCTAAGCAACAAAACACAGCAATTATCCCTAATATTTGCCACAACAGAATTTTAATAATAATAATAATAATAATAATAATAATAATAATAATAATAATAATAACAATAATAACAATAACAATACACTAACCTCTCATTCAACCCTCCTGTCTAACTGTAACTTTTCAAATGAGCTGAATTACATGGAAATTGTCAAAAAGGCGCTGTCAAAAAGGCGCACCCTTCAAACAATCTGAAATGTCTGCCTTTGTTTCCCCAGGATAACTGCTTTGTGATGAATGCATTATTTTGCTACCAAAGTTGAATAAATAAATGCACTTAATGAAGTAATACATTTAAAATAGACCATCATCTAAGCTTCTCATTCAATGACATCAATGTTAGTAAGACAACTGAAAACAGTATAATTAGTGCCTCGCCAATCTGAATATGATCATTTGCACCTCTGCAGGCACCTATTGTTAAATCTACTGTCCAAGATCAAAAAATGCTTAATACATAGCCATGGATAATGGCAGTAAAAGTAGATGAATTCATATGCAAATCTATTTTGTCAAGCTTCTCTTACCACACACTGTGCCAGGGGGAGGACTAGAATTTTATAGTTTCAACCTTTGAGTAAATATGTAATCTTTAAATAAGAATTTTGTGAGGAGACTGAAATATGTAGAAAATGGTAAACAAAAAGTTATATACAATTTTACGTTCCATGTGTATGAACTTTATACAGACACAGAAGAAGTATGAAAAAAAACACTTGGGAAAATGTGAGTAAAGAACAAATTCTGCCATGAGGGGAAACACATTGGGCCAGATTCAGGAAGCCTCTGTGTAAGAGTTATAACTCTTACACGGAGGCTGCAGTTAAACTGTGTGATGTCAGCATGTCATGCATATGCATGAGGTGCATGAGGCATGCTGAATCACACTAGTAACTCTTACACGGTCCGTGTAAGAGAGTAGGGGGCGTGTCTGTAGGCTAAGCCCTGCAAGCGGACACGCCCCCGGAAGACTAGAATGGCTGAAAGTAAACAGCCACGAAAGGCCATGAAAATGTGAATAAACACACTATACAACACATGCCCCGACTGGCCATTAGTGTATAAAGTGAAGAGATGTCATAAAATTAAATTAAATCCTTTTTTTTTTGTTAAACCCCGTAAATGTTTGCTACTGTGTGCGCTCGTGTGCTGGTGTGTGTGCTACTAAGCAATCACAGTCAACAGTTAGTGGAAAAGGATATAAGAACTAAATATGCAAAGCAAGCCAAGAAATAATAGCTTAGCGAGTTGCCGGCCCTAAGAGTAGGCAGGCAGGGTTCGAACCTACAACAACCTTTTTCTTTTTTTTGTAAATAAGCACTAAAAAGCCCCTGACAGTATTGTACAATGTAAATGTATTCCCTTTTGTAAAATGGAATGGAAATAGAGCATATATTTTGAAGGGGAACTTTTTTTAAAAAAAATTAGTAAAGAAATGTTAAACAAGCCTGGAAACAAAAAACCCTATAAAAAAGTTTTTTCCCCTGCAAACTGTTTGAATTTTGAGTTAAAAAATAAAATTTTGAAAAAAATTAGTTAAAAAAATTTTCTTTTGCCAAATTAAAATTTCCCCCAGCCGGTTCCCAAAAAAGAAAAATGCCATGGGACCTGAAGGAGCCCAAGGTTTTAAATTTTAAAAGGTTTTGGAAAAAATGTTTGATTACAGGCCCTCAATCATTCCGGGGCAGGAAAATAAAAATCTTCCAGGTTGGGAAAGGATACCTGCACTAAGTCAAGGGAAAAAACCCCAAGCCTGAAGGCAAATAAAACCCAAAAAACCCATAAAAGGGGAAATAAAACCCAAAAGGGGCCCATAGAAATTTTTTAAAAAAAGTGAAGAGTTTAAAATTAAAAAAATTTAAAATTTTTTTGGAAAAGGGCTATTTCCCCCAAGGGGGGAATCACAGCAAATATTGTAAAGGAAAAAAACTTTGAAAAGAAAGAAAATAGTTGGGTGGGTTTGAAGGGACGGCTTTCGACCCCACAAAAATTTTTTTTTGAAATAAGAAAAAACCCCCGGGCTTTGTAAAATTAAAGACCCAAAATAAAAAAAGGGCCCATTTTTTAAAGCATAAAAAAAGGGCAAAAAGGCGGGGGAACCAAGGGGCTTGAGCCCAAGTGCACTGGATTTTAAACGAAAACTGGGGGCCCGGTCCTTTTAACCCCCAGGCAAAACCTGGGAAAAAGCAACCCAATTTGAACCTTTTTACCCCGGGAAACCCGGCTTGCCCCCCCCCCACCAACTGAGTGCCATTTTACCCCCCAAAGAGAAGGTTTAATGTTTAAAATGGGATTTTTGTTAAGGCCCCAATTTTTCCCCTTTAAAAATTAAAATCGGGTTGCCGTTGCCCCCGGAAATGCACGAGAAGGCTTGCCTGCAAAAAACCAAAATGCAGGTTAAAAGGGAAAAACCCCCCCAGTACTTGAAAAAATTTTATTAATGTCCCAATTTCCAAAACGGCCCAATGAAAAATTAAAAGAATATAAGGCCCAAGGGCGGAAATTTAAAGTCTGATTGGGTGAACAATTCATCAGATGAAGTGGTAACCCTTTGGAAAAAAATTGAAAAATTAAACAGGTTGGTTTTGTAAAAACAGAGGCCCAAATCTTTAATTAAATATAGGGAACCGGGGCCATTTGGCTAAAGATCGCCAGTCTAGGATTCCCCCAGGGTGAGAAACCCCTTTTAAATCCCCTGAAAGACAAAGGGAGGCCTTGTTGGAAAGGGGTTTGCCCCCCCCACCACAGGCCCAAATTATTTTGAAACAAACCCAAAAGGAATTTTACCAAAAACCTTTTGAACGTGGGGTTCCCCCAGAATGGTGAGAGGGGGGCCGGAAATTTTTCCCAAGTATTGTAAATAAATAAAATTCCCCCTGAATAAAAGTCAGTGTTTTTAAAATAAATAATGGGGGAAGCAAATTAAACCCCAAAATTTTTATGGCTGAACAATTTTCTAGTTCAAAACGGGTAAAATTGATAAATTAAAAAATTTGAATAAATGAATTTTAAATTAAATAAACGCCTATTTGCCCCCGGTCCTTAAAATCAAAGGTAGAAAGGAGATTACCCCTGTTAAATTTCAAAATAAGAAGGATTTTAAAATGTTTGTAACAGGTTAAATGAAAAAAGTTAAAAACCCAAAACCTAACTTAATTGGGTTTTAATAAGAAATTTTTGAATAAATGTGTAAAATGAATTTAATCATTTTTCCCCAAACCCCTAAATTTCCATTAAAAAAAACATCCCAAATAATTTAGTGTTTCTTAATCGGGAAATTTTGCCCTTTTTAAAAACTTATAGGGGATGTCTTTCGTGAATGTGTTTCTCCCGCAAACGATGGCCCCCTTTTCCTTAATAAAATGAGCGGTTTGATGTTTTGTTTAAAAATAAGAGGATATTGTTTGTTGTTAAAGGTTTTCATAGGGGTTGTTTTTTGAAAATACCCAATTAATTGTTACCAAATTAAAAAGGGAATAAAAAGGGGCCATTTTAACCCCAAACCCCTAAACCATAAACAACCCCACAAATAAAGGTTGGGAACACCCCAAACGGCCCCTTTTTTTCCCCCAAAACCTAAGGGGCTGCTGCCCGGCATGTGCCCGGCAACCCCCCCGGGGGCCCCTTTTGCCATTTAACCCTGCAGGGGATGGGGCCCCCCCTTGAAATGGGGGAAGGGTTATCCCCTTTTCCAAGGTTTTTCCGGGTTTTTGGAAAGGGAATCCAAGCTCTGTTCCTTTGGGGCCCCTCCAAAACTCAAACTCTTGGAACGTTTAAGGCCCCCCCGGCCCCCTTTCCCCACCCCAGCACCCCCGCCCGGGGCCTGTGGGGGCCCCCCGGTGGCCTGCCATTGGGGGGGGAACGCCCTTTTGGTTTGGGGCCCTTTTGCACCGGGGGCCCCCAACCCCCCTCCGTCCCATCAATTGTGTAACCCCCACATGTGTCATACACCGTCCCTGTATGCTCTTGTCTGTCTTGTCTGTTAACCAACCCAACCTACCTCCCCAGCTATACCGACTTCCTTCACCTGGTATACCACTCTCACCTGTGAAAAAAAAAAAAGGGCACTCTGTCCCACAAAAAATTACGCCCCATACATAGCTGTCCATGTCGCACACATGTCGCTGGACATCTAAACTATTAATTACAATTGGCTGTACAACAAATATTAATGTTGTCCTGACACCTCTCTCAGGGTGGAAGGTTTCAAATGTCTCACCAAAATACATAGAAATATACAGCTGTTGCTGCTAAAGACATAAGCATATATGGGCCTTACCTACACCCTTCCTGCAAATCCCACGCTTCTTTCCCTACTGTCTTACCCTCTTTGTGACCCTTCACCACTTTCCTGTCACCCTTTTTCTTTTCTTTCAAAGAAATTAGCTGGTGTGCTTGTGTTAGCGGAGCTCACCGCCAGTGCAAGATGCGTGAGCTCCATGCAAATGAGCAGACCCGGTTTAAGTGCTTAAAAAGTGCCTTTATGGTACTTTGATTGACAGGTCCTGTACTCAGTTTGAAAGTTTGCTAAGAAAAATAAATTCCCACTGTCAGTCTCGAACCCAGGACCTTGGTAACATTAGTCTGTATGACCTACCACTAAGCCATGCCTGCTTTACAAGACCACAGTGCTAAAATAAATATAACATGTAATAGTAGGAATCAGTATAAAGGCAATATAGGAGATGTACTATCCAAAGCATGTCAGGTAGAGTTTTAATGGCCAAATTACTGGATTCCCATACTAGTTCAGTGTGAACAGAAACAGCACTGCTACCTGTTAGCTTGTACATAATAATGTAAGGTAATGTACATATGTGAAGGTATGTATATCTACACATACATATATATAAATATATATTAATACATATGAAATATAATCGTAGGTCTCAGTAGCCATACACACTCACTACAGGAAAAGTTAACATAATTGCAGCAACCTGAATCTGCAACACAGCCTGACCCCTGTGTGACCTTAATTTACTCTTCTAACTGCTTACAGGTGGCCTCAGCTATTTGATTGACAGGTCCTGTACTCAGTTGGAAAGTTTGCAAAGTAAAAAAATTCCCACTGTCAGTCTCAAACCCAGGACCTAGGTAACATTAGTCTGTTTGACCTACCACTAAGCCATGCCTGCTTTGGAAGAACACACTGCTAAAATAAATATAACATGTAATAGTAGGAATCAGTATAAAAGGTAATATAGGAGATGTACTATCCAAAGCATGTCAGGTAGAGTTTTAATGGCCAAATTACTGGATTCCCATACTAGTTCAGTGTGAACAGAAACAGCCCTGCTACCTGTTAGCTTGTACATAATAATGTAAGGTAATGAACATATGTGAAGGTATGTATATCTACACATACATATATATAAATATATATTAATACATATGAAATATAGTTGTAGGTCTCAGTAGCCATACACACTCACTACAGGAAACAGTGAAGATATATGCAGCAACCAGAATCTGCAACACAGCCTGGCTCCTGTGAGACCTACTAAGCCCTTTAACTGCTTAAAGGTGCCTCCAGCACTGTGATTGATAGGCCCTATACTCAACTCAAAAGCAGAATATGAGCATACTAGTAGGCCCTACCACAAGACCATTGTAACACTAGTCTGTATGACCTACCACTAAGACATGACTCTCATACAGGAATATAGTGCTAAATAAGTGGAACATGTAATAGTATGAATGAAGATAAAGGCAATATAGTATGTCTACTACCCAAAGCATGTCAGGCAGACTTTTATAGTCCCAATTACTGGGTTCCCATACTAGTGTAGTGTTAACAGAAACAGCCCTGCTAATTGTTAGCTTGTACCCAATAATGTCAGCTAATGTACATATATGAAAGTATGTATATGTACACAGATATATATATATTTATATAGCAATACATATGACATATAGTTGTAGGTGTCAGTATGCATACACACTCACTACAGGGAACAGGCAAGATAAATGCAGCAACCTGAATCTACAACACAGCATGAAGCATGGGAGATGTACTAACCTTCACACTCACAGAACACTGTCAACAGCATACCAGCATGGTCCACGCCTAAAATCTGAAAGGGCAACGCCTATCTCACATACCCTTTTATAGCAGTGTCCTGAAATCACAGTGAGACATGCAATCAGTACACACCCAGCTGCTTGCAATTAGCAAATGCTGCCTTACAATTGGTGCAGAGGCCATCACATGGACCTATGCAGATACCTACAAAAGCTTTGAGTACCCACACTACACTCATGCAATACATTCATTGCACAAACACTACGGATAAAGAGAGAGAGAGAGAGACAGAGAGACAGAGAAACAACCAAACAACAAAAAAAAAAAACAAATATTAGGACTGCCAGCAGCAAAACCAGCAGCAAGCAGCAGCAGCAAGCAGCAAGCAGCACCACTGGCACAGCAACAGCTGCCACAAACACAGGTAATGCAAAGTAGCAGGTTAATCCTGTGTATACTGTGACACCTCCAAATGTATCATAGTTCACTATCTATAGGTATGTCCATGAGATAGGTTGTGTGTAGATAGTCATGAAATATAAACATATGTAATATTGTTGTACATGTGGGCCATAACTAACACTTCCATAGCTTAGAACACAAGGCCAGTTGTGCATATGATGCAGTAGTTCCCAGGGTCAGTAGAGGTTCCTCCTCATTGGTGTGGGACCACTGTGTATGTATGGCACTGTTCAGGTACATATCCTGTAGTATGGCCAGGGATTAATATCAGTCTGTCATGTGGTGCTATGTCCTCCAGGGGTGAATGTAGCACACATCCAGGGATACCATTTCAGAACAGTGATGATATGTGTTCTGCAATGATGAGGGTGGCTCTCACCTGGACATGTGAGAGGATAGGGAGGTTACAGTCATCTGGGATAACTAATAACACGTGTGTAGGACAATGGGGGTACCTGCACCTAAACTGTCTGCAACAATGTTGCCAATATCTGTGCATTTGGTGAATGTGAAGCATCTTAACACTGCAGACAACAGATGCCTTCCGTCATGTGAATATGCCCTGTGCTGCAGTAGCCTCCTACTATTGTTATACAATATGCCTGTATCTGTAGTCCACTGGACAGGATTAATAAGTGGTGTGCAGTTGTTCTGGGTTAGATAACTGTGTGCACAGTACATGCAGTATGTGGGATGTCTGTGGTAAGCATATGCAAAGGTGCTGGCGGTGTGTGTTGTGGCTTCCACTGGCCCAGTGGGCTGCATGCATAGCATCACTGTCATAACTACTGAATAACTGTGTAATAACATGCATACATAGCAAGGTAGTGTACTGTGCTTGTGGTGTTGTTCAGATATGTATATCCAGGCTGAGTAATGTGTGTCCACATCACAGGGTTGGATGGCAGCACACATCCAGTATGTATGGATGAACACCCAGAATGTGTCAGATGTGTCACCTGTGCAGACGTTATTCGGCCATTACCTGTGCATCCCCACAACACACACACACAACATATGGCAGAAGTACTATAGCAGTACACACATGTTCATAGGTTCATACTAGGCTATCTGCCCAAGGGCATTTACAAGCCCAGCCCATAGTTTTGTGGCTTACGCCACCCTTTAGTATGGGGAACCATACCCATTATTTTACTGTGCCTCTGTCGAAAGCAGTGACACTGAGGTAATCCCTGGGTATATCTGCGATCTCCCATCCATTGGTCAAGATTTCTCTTGAACAAGGCCAGCGAGGTGCTCTGCCTCACATATACCGTGATTTTGTTCCACAGCATAGGAGTCTTTGGGTGATGAATCTATCCCTCCAGCATGTCCTATTAATAGCCGTGTCGAGGTTTAAGTCTCCGCCTTGTGGCTCTGATGGATCTAGATATTTTGAGGTGAAGCATATTCATCAAATCTGGGTTTGACATGGCCTTGTATGTTGGGCAAAGGTCACCTCTGAGCAAGCGGTGTTTACTGAATAGAACATACATGGACATGCTGGAGGGGAAAATCCTAACTGAGAGGCTCCTTCACTCTGTAATGAGCTCGAACAGCTGAGAATGAACAGTTCATAGGTTCATACTAGGCTATTTGCCCAAGGCCATTGGTAAGCCTAGTAGAATGTGTTTGTCTTTGCCACCCAATCACAAGTTATGCTGCTATGCCCTTGTCCGACTTTAGTATACTGTGCCTCTGTCTAACAGCGACATAGAAGTGATACCTGGGGTACAACTATGATCTCCATCCACTCATCCAGATTCCTATGGAAGAGAGTCAATGAGGGACTCTGCCTAACCAGTAGTGTGAGCTCATTACAGAGTGAAGGAGCCTCTCGGTTAGAATATGCCCTCCAGCATGTCCATGTATGTCAGTGCTGAGGTCCAGCTCTCCTGAGCATGTGGCTGTATGGGACTCTGATTGCCTGAGGTGCATCACGCTCATTACTGCTAGGTAGGACATGGCTGTATATGGCATGCACAGATTGCCTCTGAACAGGCAGTATGCCACTGAGTCCAGCTGGATTCACTTTACCTGGGCAGCATATGACATCTGTGTGAGCCATTGCATCCCCTTGATGATGTACTGTTGTCCTGTACCAGTTGCTGTAGGTGTCTGGTTAGGTACATCCCAAAAGGTGCATTGTATGCAATTATAGGCCTGATGATGGATGAGTACAGAGGCACAATGACCTC
Organism: Protopterus annectens; assembly: GCF_019279795.1. Lineage (NCBI taxonomy): Eukaryota > Metazoa > Chordata > Ceratodontiformes > Protopteridae > Protopterus > Protopterus annectens. The sequence goes on from NC_056741.1 coordinate 1,691,220,762, forward strand.
CCTGCCATACATGTGAATCAGTCATGATTAGCTGGGCTATATAACATGTCTGTCAATCCACGCTGGCCATGTGGTAGACAAATGACAGACCGCTACCATGTTTCTTCCCCAGGTCACCAACTACGCCTTCTGTACTCAATGGCCTAACACCTATGTTGTACTGTGCCACCAATGTGGAGGCGTGGGAATCTGCATTGAATACTGATACTCCCTCCCTTGTTCAAGTGTTAGCCGACAAGAATGGTAACAGCTATAACGTGGTAGTACTGGTGTGCTCCTGTGAAACCTGAAACAGGTTCATGTTACTGCACAGATATCGATGTCCAGAATGCTAGGTAGGGTTTTGGGTGCGGCATCCTTGGGTCTAGACGCAAGTTGAGTAGCATCACTCTTATTTCCTCATCCTTTGTGATACAAATGGATGTGGGTTTGCCTTATGAGCCTTGCCTAATACAGGCACTATGGGTGTAGCAGGAGGCTCTGCCAAATGTCAATAGGACTGTGGTGACAGGTGCAAGCTGTCCCTAGCAAAGCATACCACCCCAAGATGGCAGGCATTGGCACACCTGTGAATGACACCAGTATGTCAGTCAATTGTTGGAAGGATCATCGCGCCTTGATATTGTGGCATCGTTCTAGGTGAGGGTAGGATGCTACTAAAGGTCAGGGTCAAACTGTCTCGGCCACGTGCTCAGAGAGCTCTGTAATGTCTCATGTCATGTAGTCCAGGGAGGAATGTGTCAGGCCATTCACAGCAGCATGGACATTGACTGAGTCATACCTGTACCTGCCTTGGGGTTACCTGAGTGTTTGTGTTATGTGGCAGGTCATAGTGCCTGACAGGCTGCACACCGTGACCCTCACCTCGCTAAGCCTGTTGAACATGATGTGAGTGTGCCTGATGATAGAGGCACCTAGTACAGGTGTATGAGGTGTGTTGTTAACTGTTAATGGCTGTGAGTGTTCAGCACATTGGCTTTGTGTGATATGTGTTGCACATGTTCGCTATGTGGTAGTGGTTGCCTGGATGTCTGCTTAGGAGGTCTCTGCTGCATAGGCAGAGCTGTGGTCTGAGCTTACAAGTATGATCATGTGTGATCATGTGTTAGGTCTGCTGTTGTGGTAGGTCTACGAGACTGGAAGTGTAGTGAGTGATCCCCCTTTCCACGTGACTGGTTATGGCGGTATTGAGTAGACAGAGCCTAGCCTCCAGTCTGGTATATGGTTGCATCACTCACATGAGTTTGAATTTGTTGTTAGGAGGAGGGGTTGTCTGTGTACATACAACTGTTCTAACATTGTCTCTGGAGTACCACACTCACCAGCTGGACTGGGAGGGAACTGACAACTGACCTCTGGACATGCTAGAATACTATTGTGAACTCTGTAATCACTAATGATTGAAAACAAGGTCCAGTGGGGAGTGAGGGTGTACTGACATTACCTACAACTGCTGACTGATATAAAAGTGTCAGTGAGCAAATGCCAGGTAACCTAAGTGCAATGTGTCACAATGAAGTAAATGCAACAATGACAAGCAGTCACTTGCTGTCATGTGTAACATGGAAGTACATACAGTAAGCAATGCAGATAACAGTAGTGAGTCACAGATGTGTTGAGAAGATGTGTACTATGTGGAAGTAGCATACCAGTGAAATAACAAGCTAACAGATAACAAGCATATAAACAAAGGTAGATGCAGGAGGCCTGATGTAGTGTTTGCTACAACAAACAAGGTGTAGCAATGTCAGTAAGATACAGCTCAGATATGCAGGCACTATAAACCTGAAACCAGATGTCCCCAGCTATGAATGGCAGAGTACAGCCTATTGTCACACATGAGTGCAGACCACAAACCTCATTAATGTTAAATAACTGGCCTGAAGGCCAACTGCCCATACCAGAAGTAATACACTTGTACACTGGGCCCACAATCAGCAGTTCCCAACTTCAATGGATGAAAGATATGTGTCCTGCCACCACAGTGCTTGCCACCAACCTCCCTAATGTAAAACAACTGGTCTGAAGGCCAAGTACTTAGTACAAATGACATAGAATGATAGCTACACTGTAATCAGGTTTTAACCAATCAGTAATAAGTAGAAGTTAACACTCCCTGTATAGAATGTGTACCATGTATTGTTGAGATACTATGCTGATAACCTGTTTGTGTACCTTTCCAGATAGACATGGCACCTAAAAGGAATCCTGCCTACTCTGCTGCAGAGGATGACGTGATCCACCAGAGCCTGGTGCGTGACTATGCCATCCTGTTCTCACGCACCACCCAGAATCAGCAGGAGAGGTCTGCACTGTGGCAAAACCTTGTTAGCAGGATAAATGATGTTGGCATGCATGATAGGACATATGAGCAGGTGAGACATCACTGCAGTGATTTGATAAGAAATGTCCACCAGCGTGCTGCAGATATCCGCAGGCAACAGGCTGCCACAGGTGGGGGGGTGGCCACACATCCCCCCCTCACCAGACAGGAGGGGCTACTGCTAAGTGTTGTGGATCCAGCCCCAGAACAACAGCAACAACCATGCATCCTGATGGAGGTTGGGTCCACACAGCAGCAAGACAGCGAGCGTGCAGGTAAGATGCCATATTCATTTATTGTTATTACTTTTACATTTGTTGACCCAGATAGTCTAGCTGGATATAAGTTCATTTTCAGTAGAGGCCTGTGGAGAAAAGCCCACACATAACGTAATAAAGGCAGACAGACAAGTTGTCAATACAGACAGCCAACATAATAGAATTGTACACCAGCCTGTTAATTAAATCAACATACATGTAAGGAAGTCAAACAGTTTAGAGTCATACACAATGTACCGCTGGTTTCAAAGCAATCGTACCTAAAGCATAATGGTTATGCACAAGGCAAAAGCCATATACATAATAGTTAGGGCTCAGAAGGGTAGAGAAGTAGAAGGAGTATGACAGATACAATGATATGGAAGAGGCAGGAGTCAAGAAGGGAAGTGAGGAAAAGAAGGAAGACAGTCAAGAGGAGGTGGGATATGTCATCATGATATATATACAGACATGATGTGCAGCTGATGTGTATGAACTAGTGTACTACTGTACTGTATCATGTGCGAAACAAATGGCACACATGTGCCCACTGACATTACTCTCTTCACATTTCCAGGTCCCTCCCATGTAGCAAACGAGGCAGGCCATACATGCTGGTGAGTCTTTTAACAGTATCTGTAAAACAATTTATAAAACTAGAAGAGTAGTGTAACTCTGTAGTAGACATGCTGGTGACTGTGTTCACAATAACTGTAATTGACAGGTAGTAAATTGAGTAGTGTAACACGGTACTGATGTGTGTGTTTACTGTGGGTGTGCATGTGTGCCTGTGTACAAGTGTGCATGTGTGTTAGTGTCCATGAGTGCATGTGTCCATTTCTGAATGTGCATTAGTATTGAAGTGCATCTTTCAAATATGTATTGAGACTGTAATCTGTGTTCCATGTTTTCCTCTCGTAGGTTCTGGTGCTGCTCTGGTGACCTGCAGCAGGAACCTGAATCTTGTGCCCCAGGTACTGATGATGATGCAATGTCTGTAATGGTGCAGGAAGGTGTCTCTGGGTCCGCCAATTCCCAGTACACAGCTTTCCACCCCGCCAATGCGCACAGTCATCCTGCCGTTACATCCTTTATCACCATTGTCCCTAGGTGATGGACAGTCAGCAGTGGGCATAGATCAGGGTAATGTGGTACCTGTGGTACATGCATCCTCACAAGGCAGCCATGTGCAGAGGCCTCCAATGGTACCACGCAGACAGTCGCCCATGTGTTCTCGTGGGCATCCGTGGTCAGACTGCCTCTGGCCGACGTGCTCCAAGGAGGTATGTCAACCTCCACTATGTTTAGAACTGTCATGCAGGCACAGGCACGTATGGAAAGGTACACCAGACAGGGTCTGAGGGAGCTGAGAGCATGTCGCATAGCCATGACAGACGGCATGCATGATGTTGCCGTCCGTAACTTCACAGATGTCGTTGACAGACGCTGGGGCATACAACAGCTGCTCCACAACCAGATGTCCATGGGCCAGGGCGATGGTGTGCGTTGCGGCATCGACGTGTCAGATGCCAGCAAGAGCACCAGCTGGCAGTGGCATGCCAGCACCAGCCCCAGCAATTCTGGGTCTGTGCTGTCATCCAGACGCCCCAGGAGACCACGCACGGCTCTGGACAGTCCCAACAGGGAACTGTGTCCAGTCAACACACCCCTGCTTCCGATGACAGTACCCAGTCTGGGTTAGTACCGGATACGGCCCGTAGCACCCCTGCCAGGCACAGGTACCGTGTCCGTGCCCACAGACACTGATCTGGATGACCTGACAGGTACATGGCAGCCATTATGTGGGACTGTGTGTGCTTACACATGCAGGCTGCCCCTCACAAACACACACACACCAGGTAAAGGTAAACCGTTGCTGATATGCACACTACATAGATGTGTGTGTATAAGAAGTAGTAACGTATTTGGTTGTGTGTGTGTGTTGCATGTGTGTATATGTCCTGCTGCAGTAACTGTATGAATGTCCTAATTTGTTATCTGCACCTATACTACTTACAAAAGTACCCAGCTGCACACCATCACATGCTAACGTGACTGACTATGGCAATGCAATGTGTGTTTATGTCATGCATTTATACACACCCTGCTACCACACAACTGCAACTCACCTGCCATTCCCATTATTTATCACCCTACATGAGTAGCTGTTGATACATGACAGGTACACATTTCAGAAGTGCACTATGTTGTTTACTACTGGCATCCCCTACCTGTACTCACAGGGTGCAGGCAACCTCATCAGTTGGAAGATGTAATGTGCATCAGGTACTGTAGTACCCTGATTGCCACAGCAAACATGTTTCCCATACGGAAATGCACACACAGACACATCCCACATCCACACACTTGCCACATTCAGGCTTCAGAACACTATCTAGGTATATTCGGTACATGTGCGTGTTACAGTAGCATGTAACACTATACTGAGTACTGGCAGTTAGTTGTCTGTTGTCATGTTGTCTGTATAGAATAAAAGAATTGTTTTATTATCCTACTCCGTTTTGTGGACATTACTTGAAGAAGTGTTACCTTACATGTGTTATCAGTACCACCACCTTCTGTTTTGTAGTTTTGTTTGTATAGGGTGCTATCAACATCACTGCTTGTTAAGGGTAATGACCACCCTGCAGTGTATAGCCCCATGTGGCAAAAGCCACATCCCACCCCATCATTGTGCACACACACTAACCCCACCAACAGTAAAACACATACTTTCCATTTGCAAGATTCAAACCCATACCTAACTGTGCAATGACAGTAGAAACAGACACATTAGCAGAGTGTGCTATTTGCAGTAGTTGGAGAAATCTTTACTAATGCTGTACTTAGAGGGTGCTGACATCATCTGTGTGTAGGAGGAGGGATGTGCACCCTGTAGTGTGTTCTCCCAGTTGGCAAAAGGCAGTTAACCCTCCCAGCATAGTGCACACACATCAACCACACTCATACATTCTCTTTGCAGGATTCAAACCCCCACCTAACTACGTTATGACACTGAAAAAAGACACATTAGCAGAGCGCGCTATGCCAATTACTGGAGGACTTTACTACAGGTGATATAGTTATACAGTCCTGACATCATCACTGTTTCAAAAGGGGATCTGCATCCTGTACGATACTGTCACGGTTGCTAATAGGACATTTCCACACACACACATCGATGTGTTGGAGGTTTGCATATGTGGGGATCCAGAACACCAGTGTGATTAGTATATGGTTTGATTGCAACAATGAGGGATATACTCCCAGTGGTGAGCAGTTTGTACTCATGTTTGTAAAGATCAGCTCTAGTATATCTGCCCCTCTTGTGGGAAGGTTGGTTACCTGTTCCATAGCCAAAGAATGTCTGATCAATGGGAACCTTAGAGCTTGGGTATTGTGGCTTGTGTAATGTTCACAGTCTATGTTTGGGTAGCTGGCATCACCCAGTATGATGGTGTTTGCAGAGTAATCTAAACTCTCCTGTGTCAGCATGAAGGCTGTGTGGGAGACCTGAAATTGAGAGGGTGCTGTAAGAGCTCCTCTGTGTCTCTTTCCATGTGGTCCAGGGAGGTACGTCCCAACAGGTAGCTGACTGTGACCCTCCCCTTGCTCTGTCTGGAGGGCGGCACGTCTGTCAACAGCTCATGTCAAGCAAGTGCACACCCCTCATAAATGATGTGGAAACCTTCAAAGTCCCAAGGCCTGTTGAAAATATGGACCAGACTGCAGATACCTGTATAGAGGCATTCTGTGGACACATTCAGGAATGCATGGATCATGAAGCCACATATGAAAGCATGACCCAATTCTCCAAAGGCAGATGTCCTGGGCGCCGGACACCAGCCATAAACACACTATACAATAGAAGGATGGTGCCACTACATGATACAACAACCTCCCAAAATGTGAAGGCACCACTGATGAGTATTGGAAGACAACTACAGGCACCCATATGATTGTCTCAGGCCATCTTTGAGAGAGGATTCCACAAGCCACTGAGGATAATCACAAGGCTGCCTGTAGTTATGTTAGTAACCTGGGTGGTACTACCCAGATATGCTCAGAGGTAATACAATATGTCACACAAAATATAAAACACACAGACATTGCCATCATCCTAGTGGACAGGTTCAATGCTGCCTTCTCTCCCACCACACCAAAGGGAACATATGTCTCGCATCACAGTGCTTCCCCCCCTGACATCACAGATGCTCAGGTAAGAGATGCCCTTCCCAAAGCAATAAACACTGCATCAATGGGACCAGACAGTGTCCCAGGCTGTGTCCTACATGAACCACAAGAAGAGCTACACCCAGACATAACACCACTGTTCAATCCCAGCCTTAATACATGATATGTGGCCAGAGAGTGGCATACAGCAACAGTGGTCCCTCAACATGCAGGTGGTGCCGTCACGGATCCTGGACACTACTCCCATATGTCTGACTAGCTTTGTCTGCAAAGCTATGGCAAGAATCATCAAGAACCTCACATATCTAGATATTGTGGACCTACAGACATGTCACCATACACAGTTTGGCTTTGTCAATGGCAAATCCTGCCTATCAAACCTGTTTGCTTTGTTTGAAACAGTCACCAAGGCCACTGTCAAGGGTAGGAGGTCCACACAGCCTACCTGGACCTTGCATAAGCCTTGGATACAATACCCCACTTGTGCATTCTAGGAAGCTCACCAGTGTACATATTAACCCCTATGTCACTATGGGTATTGCACAGTGGCTCAAGGGCAGAACACACATGGTAGAATTGCTGGAGCCACGTCAGCCTCCAACCTGGTACAAGTGGTGTCCCACAAGGCAAAGCCCTAGGGGCTGTCATGTTCATTATGTATTTGTCATAGGTACAGGCCAACATGGAAGTACTGTGGCTCAGCAAGTCACAGGTGACTGCAGACTGAACACCATAATCAACTCAACAGCTAACACACGCATCCTCCAAAAGGGACTCTTGCAAACACACGACTTGTGCCACAGCCATGGCCTCAACGTGAATGACAGAAAGAGTATAGTCATCCCTTTTGTCAAACACTAAATGACCACAATGTACCACATATGTGTTAATCCAGTAAGTGCAGACCAAGGAATTATGGACCTTGGGGTAATGCAGGTTGATAGCATTCTACCATTTGACAACAACATGGACAAAGTGGTTAGGTAAGCATGTGATATGGGCCACATCATCATGGGATCCACATGTAGGCCAGGGAGGACATTGTGCCCTTTACTCATCCCTCATCATGCCCATAATTGACTATGATGAACCTGTCGGCATGCACCTTACCAGACACCTGCAGCAACTGGGGCTACCACATATGTACCTCGACAAGGGGATCAAAGTGCTCAAACAGATGCCACATACTGACTGGTTAAAGTAGTAGCAGCTGTACTCAGTGACATACTGCCTCTTCATAGGCAATCTGTGCCTGACATAGAAGGCCAGGTCATACCCTCACGTAATGGCCATGCTGCATCTCAGAATATCCAGATCCCACCAGGATACACGCTGGAAATACTTGAACTTCAGGAGTGATATACATAGGACATGGTGGAGGGGCACATTCACAACTCAGAGGCACCCTTCATTCCTGATTATTATCCCAATAGAGGTTAGGTGGACTGACTCAGTGACTATCTTCAAGAGCTTATATTAATGACTGGATGTGACATTGTAGGGTTACCCTGGGTATCACTTATGTGTCACTGTGAGAAAGAGGCACAGTATACTAACCTTGGAAAAGGGCATAGCAAGACAGATTCACAATGCATGTTGAAAGGCACGCACATTCTGGCTAGGTGGATACATGCCCTGGGCAGATATCCCTGTACGAACCTATAGACCTATGTCTCTTTTTCACCATTGGCCCTATGTGCTGTCAATCACCAATGTAATCTCAATACTCCGTAGCATGTGCAAAGGTCAGTTGTCAGTCACCTCTATGGTACAGTTGTGGAATATGTGTGTCATGTAGTAATGTCACAGCTGCCACATGTACACAGTCAACCCTATCCCCTACCCATTGATGTACATCACATGTATGAGATGGAAACACATGGCCAAACTGTAACAACAACATACAAGTCAGTCAGATGCATGGACACATATGACTCAGTCATTGTCCATGCCACCACAGCTGATGTGGGATGTCGCCACTGGGATACGTGATAGGGAACATGGAAGGGATCACTGAGCAAGTGACACAGGCTGGTAGACCCCTGACCTTGGTTGGCATCAGACCCTCACCAGGGATTCCGACAAATTACTGAATGCTAATGAATAAGTGTATCTACAACACCCTAGCTGAATGGTTCTTAGCATGCAGTCACTGCATTGCTATGGAATACTGTCTTACCACTCCCACAACAGGTGAGAACATGCAGCTCCTGTACATTAACAACATGTAGACTTTATGCCCCAGACCAGGTGTGCATCCCTCACTACTAGGCTGATAGCATCTACATCTCACACTGTATATACACATCCCACATGCAGCATCTGCACAGAAGACCACGGTCATAATGTTACCCTGTGCAAATACCATGTATTCACATGTGGCAGGCATCACACATGGTAACTATTGAAAGTCTCAGGTACATATGTGTATTTGGCACACACATACATCATGTGTTCATTGCCATAACCGGTGTAATCAATGTCATGCATTATTGTGAGGGACAACCCACACACATGGGCATTCTGTGTGTGCACAACACACATGGCATGTCTGTAATCAAAAGCCATACATAATTGTGATATCGCTTAGAAATGGGTATGTGCATCCTGTAGTGTGTTTTCCCAGTTGCCAAAAGGGATATATCAATCATACACACTTACCCCCCTTCACACACACACTTGCCACCTGCTGGATTCAAACCCCTACCTAACTATGTTAAGACACTAGAGACGGACACATTAGCACAGCTGCTATTAGCATTACTGGGGATTTCCTTTCCCTGATATACTTATAGGGTGCTGACATCATCAGAGTTTAGAAAGTGGAATGATCACCCTGTGGTGTGTTTTCCCAGTTGCCAAAAGGGATGTTTCTTTCATACACACTTACCCCCCTTCACACACACTTGCCACCTGCTGGATTCAAACCCCTACCTAACTATGTTATGACACTAGAGACGGACGATTAGCAGCGCACTATTCATTACTGGGAATGTCCTTTCCCCTGATATACTTATAGGGTGCTGACATCATCAGAGTTTAGAAAGTGGAATGATCATCCTGTGGTGTGTTTTCCCAGTTGCCAAAAGGGATGTTTCTTTCATACACAACTACCCCCCTTCACACACACTTGCCACCTGCTGGATTCAAACCCCTACCTAACTATGTTATGACACTAGAAACGGATGCATTAGCACAGCCCGCTATTCGCATTACTGGGGAATGTCCTTTCCCCTGATATACTTATAGGGTGCTGACATCATCAGAGTTTAGAAAGTGGAATGATCATCCTGTGGTGTGTTTTCCCAGTTACCAAAAGGGATGTTTCTTTCATACACACTTACCCCCCTTCACACACACTTGCCACCTGCTGGATTCAAACCCCTACCTAACTATGTTATGACACTAGAGACGGACGCATTAGCACAGCTCCCTATTCGCATTATTGGGGAATGTCCTTTCCCCTGATATACTTATAGGGTGCTGACATCATCAGAGTTTAGAAAGTGGAATGATCATCCTGTGGTGTGTTTTCCCAGTTGCCAAAAGGGATGTTTCTTTCATACACACACACTTATCCCCCTTCACACACACTTGCCACCTGCAGGATTCAAACCCCTACCTAACTATGTTATGACACTAGAGACGGATGCATTAGCACGGCGCGCTATTCAGATTACTGAAAGAATCCTTTTCTCCAATATACTTATAGGGTGCTTACATGATCAGTGTCTAGAAAGGGGGATGAGCATCCTCTGGTGTGTTTTCACATTTGCTAGGGGTAACATTTGGACCAAGTGTGTGAGCATGCCCAGTTCAGCCTTCCTGTGGCATGTTGTGTGAAAGATGTCTCATTTATCTAAGTGTGTGAGCATGCCCAGTGTGGGCTTTACATATGTTGAACTCTGCAGCCCATCACATTTGTGGATGAGTGTGACCTTCAACAAATACCTCCAGTTTATGGTTGTGTGTTCTGTGCCATGTTGTGTAGTTACTGTCCGAATGCTTTTGTGTGAACAAAACTGGGAGTATACTGTGCCTGCAGGTTTTGCATGGGATACTTTGCACACAATTGTCAACATCCGTTCATACTGACCTAACACTGTAGCACTGTCTAGTGTAGTGTTTCAGTACTTTCACTGTGGTGGTCAGTATCCTGGGCTTCAGTCCTATCACTGATTTACATTTTCATAGTGTGCACAACAGGCTGGTTAGGGTCCAGTTGTGCACATCTGCACAAAGGCAGTGCCTCTACAGACCCTGTTAATTGCTGCCCCATAAGCTTAACAAGTGTAGTCTGCAAATCTATGGAGAGGATCATAATTGAGCTCATAAACAAAGATATAGGGACATGCAGACATTGTACCCATCCCATTTTGGCTTGGTCAGGGGCAGATCATGCCTTTTGTACTGGGTTGACATCTTCAAATTGGTCACTTAGGCCATTGTTGGGGAAAGGCAGTCCATACAGCCTACCTTGGCCTTGCTAACACTTTCAACACAATACCCCACTCAGGTATTGTGGAAAGCCCTAACAACTGAAATGTAAACCCATATGTCACAAGATGGGTTGCAAACTGGCTTAAGGACGGGACCCACAGGGTTAGAGTTGCTGGCACTATGTTAGACTCCAGGCTGGTCACAGGTGGTGTCACACAGGGCTCAGTCCTTGGCTACCATTGTTTGTCATGTACTTCCCAGGAGTACAGGCCAACATGGGAGGACTTTGGATGACAATGTTAGCAGATGACTGCACACTGGGCACCATAGTGGACAGTGCATCACACACAGATATCCTTCAGAAGGGACTCACAGTAACTGATAGCTGGTGCCAGGGCCATGGCCTGAAGTCAGAGTGCACAACATGTGTAGACATACCCTTCAGGAAAAGCAAGGTGACCCCAAGCTACCATATAGGTGTCAATCCTCTAAGCACAGAGGAGGTTATCATGGACCTGGGGACCCAGGTTGACAGTCGCCATTCTTCTGAGACTCACATTGCTAAAGTGGCTAGGAAGACCTTCTACATTGCCCACCTGATAAGGATGGGATTCACATCCAGATCTAGTGGGTCATTGTTCCCTGTACTCTTCAGTTATCAGACCGGTGATCGAGTCAAATGCCCTGTTCTGGCTGTATCTCACCCAACATCTGCAGCAATTGGAGACACCCTGACTGTCCCCCACCTAAAGGATCAAGGAACCACAACAGCTGTCATATGCTGCCAGATTGAAGACACTCACACTCTATTCACTCACATACCGTCTGCTTAGAGGTGACATGTGCCTGACATGCGAGGCCATGTCCAAACAGAGATTAATGGACATGCTCCACCTCAGACTCAGAAGATCCACCTGAACCACTAGTGCAGGTGACTGACACCTTAGCAGGGATGTATGTTGGACATGTTGGAGGGATGGAGTTATCACTCGGAGACTCCCTATGCTGTGGAATACAATCCTGGTCCATTTGAGGCAGAGCACCTTGCTGGCTGTGTTCAAGAGGTATCTTGAACTAATGCTAGTCGGAGAATGTGTTTGTCCATCAACACATTGTAAGCGTAGTTTGACATGTCATATGTCTTGTTTAGTATACTGTGCCTCTGTCTACCTGTGACATAACATTGATACCCAGGGTAAACCTCCCATCTCCCATCCACTCATTAGGATTCCTGTTGAGGGACTCAACCAGTGTCTTTATGGACAACCTGTACTGGTAGTTTACTCATGTGGGGTGGCTTCTGTGTTTTGGATAATGCAGTACAGCCTGTCCTATATATGTCAGTGCTGGGGTTCAGGTCCCTCATGTGCATAGCTCCCTGCCATTCAGATTGTACAAGGTGCAGCATGTGCATTGATTCCAGCTTGGACATGGCTTTCTACATCAGGCACAGCTTGCATCTGGGTGGACAGCATGGCAGTGTGTGGAGCTGCACTCTGTTTAATCAGACTACACATTACATGTGTTCCAGCTCTGTCATACTCCTGGTGAGGTACTGTTGTGGACTTTACAGGTGCTGGATGTGTGTGCATGAGGTACACCCACAGGGGCTGTTGTGGTCATTTCTACTGCTGATGAAAGATAACTGCAAAACCAGAATGACCTCCCCTTAGCTAGATGTCAGACAGCATGGACCATACAATCACAACTGGAAACAGGACCCTCTCCACAAAGGGAAAGTGTCCTGTCTGGTGGACCCCAGCCATAAACAAACTGTATGACAGATGAGGGTTACTAATGCAAGACAGAGCTACATCTCCAAAAGGGAAGACAGCTGAGATCAGCACTAGTAGAAAGCTACATTATCTCATAAAGACATGCAAGGTCAACTTGGGGACATAAATCACCAAAGACAATGAAGGTAACCACACTGCTTTCTTCAGTTATGTCAGACACCTGGTTGTGAACCCTCGGATATGCTCAGAGTTGGTACACAACAACATATATTCCAGTGACCTGACAGATATTGGCAACATTCGGCGGACAGCTTCAGTGCGATGTACCCCTCCCTCACCCCCAAAACAAGATAGTTATCACTGCTGTATGTAACCTCACTGTCATCTTGGATGTCCATGTGAGAGCCACACTCAGCAAAGACAAGTACACAGCATCCATGGGACCTGCTGGTATCTCCAGTTGCATGCTATGTGAACTCCAGAAGGGGCTGGAACCATATATACAACTGCTAGTTAACCTTAGTCTTGCTACAGGATATGTACCTGAACACTGGCATACGGCAACAGTGGTCCCACTCCACAAGGGAGATGCCTCCACAGACCATGGCAACTACCACCACACAGGCTTAACCAGCCTTGTCTGCAAAGATATGGGAGGAGTCATGGAGCTCTTACACAGACACATTACTGACCTACAGACCCTTGTTCCCACCTAGTTCAGCTTTGTACAGGGCAGATCCTGCCTTTTGCACCTTTGCACCCAAAAAGTACCTACCATGAAGATCAGGGTTCTTCAACACATGTCATATGCTTCCGGAATAGAGGAAGTCCAGCTTTGTTCAGTGTCATACCATACTTACAGGTGACCTATGCCTGACATACAAGACCATGTCCAATCAGGATTTGGTAGACATGCTCCACTGTAAGCAATCCAAATCCACCAGAGCCATGAAAGCTGAGTATTTGAACCTCAGCACATACATGTATAGGACATGCTGGAGGGACAGAGCCATAACTCAGAGGCATCTCACACTCTAGCAGAGTATCCCAGTTCATGTTTGACAGAGTCCCTCACTGACTCTCTTCAGGAGACATCTGGACAACTGCATATGAGACGGAGGCACAGACTAGACAGAGACACAGTCATGTTATTCAATTACGTAAGGGGTCATAATGTGTCACTACTAAGTCAGAGGCACAATATTCAGAATCTATTCTGTACACTTATTACCACTATAAGGGGTGGCAATAGCCACATCACTATGGCTAGGCTTATACATGCACTAGGGCAGATAGCCTAGTATGAACCTGTGAACATAGGCCTGGGGCAGTTCCTGCTATTAGGACAGTGGTCTGCAGCAAGCTATATAGTAGTAGTCAGTTTTAGCCATTGGTTTTTGACCATGGCTATTCCATGTTGCTTCTTGTTGTGGTACAAACATGGGTGTGTGGTTATCCATGCTATTTATTGCTAGTCACCCTCATTTTGTATCTTGTTCCATGTTTTTGCACATGTACATCACTGTATGACGTGCAGCTGTTTCCACAGGGTCATATGTGTGGATATGGATGTTAGTTGGGGTCCTCAGGTGTGCATATTGTACATGATATTACATTACTTAACACATGGCATTCATGCCTCAGGTGGTGCTGCAGGGCCACCTCTGTCGGATACACATACTACACTCCCTGTACGTTTGGAAGCAGGTTGTGTCATGTTAGGCATCCCTGTTACTGTATGAGTGAGTCAGAGCGGGTATCAGTCCCAGTGTTCCTACTGACCAAGCATATGTGCTATGCGTTGCCTCTTTGCCAAGGCCAGGTCATACTGGGCACGTCTCCTTCTTCATTCATGCTAACGAGTGCAGACCTGGTTTAAAGTGCCTTTATGGCACTTTGATTGACAGGTCTTGCACTCATTTTGAAAGTCTGGAGACAAACATAAATTCCACTGCCAGTCCGAACCCAGGACCTTGGTAACATTAGTCTGTATGACCTACCAGCAAGCCATGACAGCCATAACACTCTGCTAAAATAAATATAACAGTCAATAGTAGGAATTAGTATAAAGGCAATATAGGAGATGTACCATCCAAAGCATGTGAGGTAAAGTTTTAATGGCCAAATCACTGGATTCCCATACAAACCTTCACACTCACAGAACACTGTCAACAGCATACCAGCATCGTCCACGCCCTACAATCTGAAAGGGCTACGCCTATCTCACATACCTTTTTATAGCAGTGTCCTGAAATCACAGTGAGACATGCAATCAACACACACCTGGCTGCATGCAATTAGCAAATGCTGCCTTACAATTGGTGCAGGGGCCATCACATGGACCTATGCAGATACCTACAAAAGCATTCAGTACCCACACTCCACTCATGCAATACAGTCATTGCACAAACCTAATGAGAAAGAGAGAGAGAGAGAGACAGAGAGAGAAGAGAAAATATACAGACAGCCAGCAGCAAAACCATGAGTAGCAAACAGCAAGCAGCAAGCAAGCACCACTGACACAGCAACAGCTGCCACAAACACAGGTAATGCAAAGTAGCAGGTTAATACTGTGTTTACTGTGACACCTCCAAATGTATCATAGTTCACTATCTATAGCTCTGTCCATGAGATAGGTTTTGTGTGCATAGTCCTGAAATATATACATATGTAATATTGCTGTACATGTTGCCCATACGTGACACTTCTGTAGCTTAGAACAGAAGGCCAGTTGTGCATATGATGCAGTAGATACCAGGGTCAGTAGAGGTTACTCCTCATTGGTGTGGGACCACTGTGTATGTATGGCACTCTTCAGGTACACATCCTGTAGTATGGCCAGGAGTAATATCAGTCTGTAATGTGGTGCCATGTCCTCCAGGGGTGAATGTAGCACACATCCAGGGATACCATTCTGTAACAGTGATGCTATGTGTCCTGCAATGTTGAGGTGGCCCTCACCTGGACATGTGAGAGGATAGGAGGTTACAGTCATCTGTGATAACTAATTCCACTTGTGTAGGAGAATGGGGGATATCTGCACCTAAACTGTCTGCAACAATATTGCCAATATCTCAAACATGTTTTCCATACGGAAATGCACACACAGTAACATCCCACATCCACACACTTGCCACATTCAGGCTTCAAAACACTATCTAGGTATATTCTGGTACATCTGCATGTTACAGTAGCATGTAGCACTATACTGAGTAGTGTCAGTTGTCTGTTGCCATGTTGTTTGGATAGAGTAAAAGGAGCATTTGTTTATCCTACTTTGTTTTGTGGACATTACTTGAAGTGTAACCTTACATGCATCATTGGTAACAACACCTTCTGTGTTGTTGTTCTGTTTGTACAGGGTGCTGTTAACATCACTGTTTGTTAAGGGAAATGTGCACCCTGTAGTGCATAGCCCCATTTGGCAAAAGAGACATCCCACCCCCACCATTGTGCACACACACCAACCCCACCCGCAGTAAAATGCATACTTTCCATTTGCAAGGTCCAAACCCCTACCTAGATGTGTTATGACTCTAAAGGCAGACACATTAGCAGAGTGTGCTATTTGCATTAGTAGGAGCAATCTTTTCCAATGCTGTACTTAGAGGGTGCTGACATCATCTGTGTTTACGAAGAGGGATGTGCACCCTGTAGTGTGTTCTCCCAGTTGGCAAAAGGCACTTTCTCTCCACAGCGTTATGCACACACACAAACCCCACTCATACTAACACACATACATTCCCTTTGCAGGATTCAAACCCCTACCTAACTATGTTATGATACTAGAGACGGACGCATTAGCAGAGCGTGCTATTCGCATTACTAGGAGATTTCATTTCAGTTGATCTACTTATAGGGTGCTGACATCATCAGTGTTTAGAAAGTGGAATGAGCTCCCTGTGGTGTGTTTCCACAGTTGCCAAAAGGGATGTTCTTCTCATACACACACTTACCCCCATTCACACACACACATGCCACTTGCTGGATTCAAACCCCTACCTAACTATGTTATGACACTAGAGACAGACGCATTAGCAGAGCGCTATTCGGATTACTGGGAGGTAGCATTTCTACTGATCTACTTATAGGGTGCTGACATCTTCATTGTTTGGAATGGGGAATGTGCATCCTGTGGTGTGTTTTCACAGTTGTTAAGAGGAACATTTGAACTAAGTGTGTGAGCATGCCCAGTTCAGCCTTCCCATGGCATGTTGTGTGAATGATGTCTCATTTATCAAAGTGTGTGAGCATGCCCAGTGTGAGCTTTCCATATGTTGAACTATGCAGCCCATCACAGTTGTGGATGAGTGTGAACTCCAAAAATAACTCCTGTTTAAGGTTGTGTGTTCTGTGACATGTTGTGTAGTTACTGTCCAGATGCTTCCTGTGAACACAACAGGGATTATACTGTGCCTGCAGGTTTTGCATGGGATACTTTGCATACAATTGTTAACATCCATTCATACTGACCTAGCACTGTAGTACTGTATAGTGTAGTGGTTCAGTACTTTCACTGTGGTGGACAGTATCCTGGGCTTTAGTCCTATCACTGATTTACATTTCCATACTGTGCACAACAGCCTCTTTAGGGTCCAGTTGTGCACGTCTGCACAAAGGCAGTGCCTCTATGGACTCTGGTAATTACTGCCCCATAAGCTTAACAAGTGTAGTCTGCAAAGCTATGGAAAGGATCATAATGGAGCTCATAAAGAAAGATATGGGGGACATGCAGACATTGTACCTGTCCCAGTTTGTGTTGATCAAGGGCAAGTCATGCCTTTTGTACTTGGTTGACATTATCAAAACAGTAACTAAGGCCATTGATGAGGGAAAGGCAGTCCATAGAGCCTACCTTGCCCTTGAAAACACTTTCAATGCAATACCCCACTCAGGTATTGTAGGAAACCCTACCAACAGAAATGTACACCCATATGTCACAAGATCAGGTTGCAAACTGTCTTACGGACAGGACCCACAGGGTTAGAGTTGCTGGCACTATGTCAGACACCAGGCCAGTCACATGTGGTCTCACACAGGGCTCAGTCCTTGGCCCCTATTGTTTGTTATCTACTTCTCAGAAGTACAGGCCAACATGGGAGGACTTTGGCTGACAAAGTTTGCAGATGACTGCACACTGGGTGCCATAGTGGACAGTGCATCAGACACGGATATCCTTCAGAAGGGACTCACGGACACTGATAGCTGGTGCCAGAGCCCTGGCCTGAAGTCAACTTGCAAAACATGTGTAGTCATACCCTTCAGAGAAAGCAAGGTAACCCCAAGCTACCATATAGGTGGCAATCCTCTAAGCACAGAGGAGGTTATCATGGACCTGGGGACCCAGGTTGACAGTCACTGTTCTGATGACACTCACATTGCTAAAGTGGCTAGTAGGACCTTCTACATTGTCCACATGATCAGGAAGGGATCCACATACAGATCTAGTGGGTCATTGTTCCCCTGTACTCTTCACTTATCGGACCGGTGATCTGGTACACTGCCTTATCTGGATGTATCTCACCTGACATCTGCAGCAAGTGGAGAGACCCTGAATGTCCCCAACCAAAGGATAAAGGGTCTCCAACATCTGTCATATGCTGCCAGATTGAAGACACTACAGCTCTATTCAGTCACATACTGTCTGCTTAGAGGTGACATGTGCATGACATGCAAGCATGTCCAACCAGGGATTAATGGACATGCTCCACCTCAAAATCGTCAGATCCACCTGAACCACTAGTGCAAGTGACTTACACCGTAGCAGGGATGTACATTGGACATGTTGGAGGGGTGGATTTATCACTCGGAGACTCCCTATGCTGTGGAATACAATCACGGTCCATGTGAGTCACAGCACCTTGCTGGCTCTGTTCAAGAGGTATCCTGACCTGTGGATGGGAAATCATAGGTTTACCGGGGGATCGTCACTGTGTCACTGCTGGAGAGAGGCACGTCAAACTAACGGGCACAGTACTGTTTCCATATAAGGGGTGGCGTACGCAACCAGACTCTGGGCTAGGCTTAGAACTGCCTTGGGGCAGATAGCCTAGTATGAACCTATGAACCTATGAAACTATCTGACCATGTTGCATTATGTTCAGATGTGAACTACTTACAACGGCCTCATCCAACATCAGTAGTGTATTCCACAACATGGGTGTACATTGGCAAACACTACCGATGTGCCCAAGGCCATTTCTAATGGTTATTGGATAGTGTGTTTGTCCATCATCACATCGTAAGTGCAGTTTGACATGACATATGTCTTGTTTTGTATACTGTGCCTCTGTCTACCTGTGACACAACATTGATACCCAGGGTATACCTACCATCTCCCATCCACTCGTTAGGATCCCTGTTGAGTAGAATCAATGAGTGACTCTATGGATAACCTGCACTGGTAGTTTACTCATGCGTGGTGGTGGCTTCTGTGTTATGGATAATGCAGTACAGCTTGTCCTATGTATGTCAGTGCTGGGGTTCAGGTCCCTCATGTGCATATCTCCCTGCCATTCACATTGTACAAGGTACGGCATGTGCATTGCTGACAGCTTGGACATGGCTTTCTACATCAGGCACAGCTTGTGTCTGGGTGGCCAGCATGGCAGTGTGTGGAGCTGCATTCTGTTTAATCAGGCGACACATTACATGTGTTCCAGCTCTTTGATACTCCTGGTGAGGTACTGTTGTGGACTTTACAGTTGCTGAATGTATCTGCTGAGGTACACCCCACAGGTGCTGTTGTGGTCATTTGTAATGCTGCTGAAAGATAACTGCAAAACCACAATGACCTCCCCTTAGCTAGATGTCATAACCCTCATGATTAGGTTGGTATATGGATTGTTTCTGTTAACCCTACAGCCACATTTTTGTCCAATGCAGGATATCTATCACCTTGTGTCCCCATTCTGGCATTACATGTTAGGTATGTCATGGGTCGACACCTATGTGGGAATTGGTGGTCACTTACTGGATTATCCACAGAGGCTGACTATACTGTTTTCACCATTTAACATGCTGACATGGCTATGGCACCAGTTGTCTGTTTCTATGTGGCCCTTTTATGGGATGCTTGTGTCAGCTGGTGTATCAGATATGTCAGGCGGCTTGTTGTCCTCTACAAACATGTTCCAGCACAGTCCTTACTTGTTGGCCTGTACCTATGGGGCATATATACCAGATGGTGAAGGTCCCAGGACCAAGCTTTGTGGGATGCCTGTTATATGTGGTTTGTAGTCTGACATGGCTGCTGCATGTCTGACCATGTCAGTTCTGTCGTTGGTCTGGTTTGCAACCCCTCTCATGACATTGGGGTGTATATATCAGCTGGTGAGCAAATCTATACGGAACACATAGGGTATTGTACAGAAGGCTTTGCAAGGTCCAGCTACACATTGCCCTCATCACTGACTTCAAGTACTGTTTCAACTGAGTCACACATGTTTAGGGGTGGGGTCTGCACTTTGTAAACCCACACTGGGTAGGGTCGGGTGTCAATAGATCCACAATATCATTATGTCTGTGGTACATGCTGGTCCTTTCCATAGCTGTGCAGACCAAACCTCTCATGATTCTGTGGTGGTTGTTTTTAGTATCCATTCAGGAGACACCTTTGTTGAGAACACCCACTGTTGTTGTACACTGCTCTTTGGGTGCACGATCCTGTGGTAAGGGTGACATAATGTCAGGGAGGCGGCAGTCTGCTGGGGAAGGTATTTGGCATTATGGGGGGGGTTTGCACTGCACATGTCAGGATGTATGTTGGCCATACCTGTGTGTGTCTGGTATGTTGTTTGTAATATCTGTGTGACCGGAGCATATCCAGGAATCAACAACATGCTTACTACCATCATTTGCAGCAGCCTTGGGGTTATCTGTAGTGTCCTGTACAATCTGTATCATAATGGGTTCATACTAGGCTACCCCCCTAGGGCATCTGTAAGCCTGCATGTCCATTTTGTTTGATGGATTCTGGGGAATTGTCTACACCTGTGTCAGTGCTAGTATGATACCAGGGGTATAGTGACGAACAGCTCAGAAGCTGACTTCACACTTCTTCGGACTGAGATGGTATCCATTAAGCCCACTGGGCCAGTGGAAACCACAACACACAATGGTGACTCCTGCACAGACACTTTCTACGGACATCTCCGAGTAAGCATGGACCATGCAATCACAAATGAGAACGAGACCCTCACCACCAAGGGAAAGTGGCCTGTCTGGTGGACCCCAGCCATAAACGAACTGTATAACAGATGAAGGATACTAATGCAAGACAGAGCTACATCTCCAGAAGGTAAGGCAGCTGTGATCAGCAGTAGTAGAAAGCTACATTCTCACATAAAGACACCCAAGTTCAACTTGGGGACATAAATCACCACAGACAATGAAGGTAACCACACTGCTTTCTTCAGTTATGTCTGACGCCTGGGTGGGAACCCTCATATATGCTCAGATTTGGTACACAACAACTTATATTCCAGTGACCTGACAGATATTAGTGACACCCTGGCAGACCAGTTCAGTGCAATGTACCCCCTCCCTCACCCCCAAAAGGTGATAGTTATCACAGCTGTATGTAACCTCACTGTCATCCTGGATGTCCATGTGAGAGCCGCAGTCAGCAAAGACGAGTACACAGCATCAATGGGACCTGATGGTATCCCCAGTTGCATGCTATGTGAACTAAAGATGGAGCTAAACCTGTATATGCAGATGCTATTTAACCTTAGCCTTGCTACAGGATCTGTACCTGAACACTGGCGTACGGCAACAGTGGTCCCACTCCACAAAGGAGATGCCTCCACAGACCCTGGCAGCTACCACCACACAAGCTTAAACAGCCTTGTCTGCAAAGCTTTGTGAAGGGTCATTATGGAGCTTCCACACAGAGACATTGGTGTCCTACAGACCCTTGATCCCACCCAATTCGGCTTTGTACAGGGCAGATCCTGCGTTTTGCACCAAGTTGACTACTTTGAAACTGTCAGTAGAGCCGTTGATGAGGGTTACACAGTCCACACAACCTACCTGCGCTTGGCTAAGGCCTTTGACACAATACCCCACTCAGGCATCATAGACAAGCTCAACAGCTGAAATATAACACCATATGTCACAGCATAGGTTGCAAATGGCTCAGAAACAGAACCCATAATGTCAACATTGCAGGTGCCTTGTCAGGTTCAAAGCCAGTCACAAGTGGTGTCCCACAAGGTTGTGTCCTGGGACCTCTCTTATTTGGTATTTACTTTTCAGATGTGAAAGCTAACATAGGAGGGTTGTGGCTGACAAAGTTTACAGATGACTGCAACCTGGGCACCATAGTGAATACATCAGCCAGCACACACATCCTACAGACTGCCGTCACACAGACAGATAGCTGGTGCTGGACTCATGGCCTGAAACTGACTGCAACTGATGTGTAGCCATCCCCTTTGGGAGGAACACAGTACCCACAGATCTGTACATAGACAGCAACCCAATGAGTACAGGAAACAAATCAGACAGCTGGGGACACATGTAGATAGTGACATCTCATTTGACACCCATGTTGCCAAAGTTGTTTGACAGACTTTCTATCTTGCCCACCTTATCATCGAGGGTATTCCATCCAGACCATAGGAGGTCATTGTACCACTATACTTCTGGCTTATCAGGCCCATGCTTGAATACAACGCCCCATTTGGTATGTACCTCAACCAGCACTTGCAGCAGCTGGAGAGACCCCACAAGTACCTTACCATGAAGATCAGGTATCTACAACACATGTCATATACTTCCAGAATAACTAAAACATGCTTTTTCAGTGTCATACCACATACGTACAGGTGACCTATGCCTGACATACAAGACCATGTCCAATCAGGATTTGGTAGACATGCTCCACTGCAAGCAATCCACATCCACCAGAAACATGGGAGCTAAAGATTTGAACCTCAGCACATACATGTATAGGACATGCTGAAGGGACAGAGTCATAACTCAGAGGCATCTCAAACTCTAGCAGAGTATCCCAGTTCATGTTAGACAGAGTACCTCACTGACTCTCTTCAAGAGACATCTGGACAGCTGCATGTGGACAGGGGCACAGACTAGACAGGCATAGTCACGTTATTCAATTATGTAAGGTGGTCATAATGTGTCACTACTAAGTCAGAGGCACAATATTTCGTATCTATGCAGTACACATATTACCACTATGAGGGGTGGCAATAGCCACATCACTATGGCTAGGCTTATAAATGCAGTAGGGCGGATAGCCTAGTAGTAAACTATGAAACTTTGACACTATGGTGTATGTGTAGGTGTTGTCAGTCGAGCAATGTAATGTGGTTTGGGGGGCTTGATATCTTCCTGTATTCCGACATTGTTTTGTCTATTCCTTCTAGCATGTCAAGGGATCGGTTGCTACTGTCCTCTCCTACTCATCTGGTGGACCTGGGAATATCGAGGCAATGTTACAATTGCCTCGTACACTGACAACCCTCTCCTTCTCCCATAAACAGAAATACATGAGAGATGCAACTCTATAGCCAAAGTGGAGGCTGACCTATCCCAACATAGGACTGGCAAGACCAGAGAGTAGGATAAGATAACCACACACACCACAAACCCAGTCTCACATATCACTATCACAACTTCAAATCATACACATAGACACACAGAGACATACTCGAGGCTATGATCGGACATCTACCAGAACAGCAGAGGCCACCACAGCAGACACCCACACAACTGCCTCCACAGGGCACAGCACATGCAACACATAGACCACAGAGTCAGTGAGCCAAACAGTCACAGCCATTACGGCCAAACACAATGGCAGGCACACCTGTCATAGGTGACTCCATAGCCAGACACACTGACATCCAGCTCACCAGATTGAGTAAGGAGGGGGTCACAGTAAGCTGCCTATTGGGCACTGGAATCCACCACATAATGCAGGCACTCAGGTCACTGAACTGCAAGTACAAGTATGACTCAGTCAATATCCATGCTGGTGGGGACAACCTGAGATGTACCTCCCTGGACTACATGAAAAGAGTCATAGAGGATCTCTCTGATTATGTAGGCCAGGCAGGTATGACCCTGACCTTGAGCAGTATCCTACCTTCACCAAGTATGATGCCACCTAAACAGAGACAGGATGATCAGCTGTAATAATTGTCTTAAACTATAATGTCATTCAAAGTGGGTCCAATGTCTGTCTGCCTTCAATGACATGCTGGACAGGCCACACTGATCCGCAAGGGACAGCTTGCACCTGTCACCCATGGGCTTCCGGATTTTGACTAAGGCTCATGCCACTCCCATTGTGCCTCTTTTATGCAAGGATCAGATTGTACACCTACCACCCTAGACGACAGCAAAGGGGAAACACTAAGGGTAATGCTGCTCAATGCCAGAGGTCTCAACCTCAAGCTGCACACACTCGACACCCTTCTCAGTATGGGGAACATTGATGTCTGTGCTGTGACTGAAACCTGGTTCACTTCTGACAGCACCCTGGCACTATCAAGTGTTACCTTGTATCATGCATTCCAGCCCCACAATCCGGACAACACCGAGAAAGGAGGGTGGGTGTCCATATTCATCAAGGACACCCTCACCTCATGGTTGGTGGCAACACACGATGCATTGGACACCATCCGGGTGCAATTAACCATAGGCAAGACTGCTCTGCAGTTTGTAGCATGTTACAGGCCATCCTCTGAAACTCAGGTACCTCACAAAGCTTTCATGAAAACAGTGGCGGTGATACATGTACCTGCAAACACCATCACACTGGGTGATTCAAACTATCCAAATATAGACTGGGATCAGTACTCCAGCCCCAACACTCTAGCCCACAGGTTCCTAGAGTTCATACACTCACATGCCATGGAACAACTAGTCACCATCCCCACAAGAGGAGACAACATAGTAGATCTCATCATCACAAACATGGGGTCACAATGTTCAACACCAGAGGT
This sequence comes from Protopterus annectens, assembly GCF_019279795.1. Lineage (NCBI taxonomy): Eukaryota > Metazoa > Chordata > Ceratodontiformes > Protopteridae > Protopterus > Protopterus annectens. The sequence goes on from NC_056741.1 coordinate 1,691,245,687, forward strand.
ATACCCATCATTGGTGAGATCAGATCATAACCTACTCTCAGTGGAAGTCCACATCGCACCCGGCCCGCAGAGAGAAAACACCAGAGTGCGGAAGTGCTCAGAAGCCGACTACACACTTCTAATGAGTGGTGTGGTCTCTTTCAAAGCCCCAAGCCAGCAGACACCATTACCCAAGCCACTGTATCACTTACAACTGCCTTCTACCAGCACCTTCAGGACTGCATGGATCAGGCAATCCCAAACAAAACACAGACTCGTTGTACCAGAGGCAAGCGTCCAGTGTGGTGGACCTCAGCCATAAACAAGCTCTACAACACATGGAAGGAGGTACTACAAGATAGAGCGATATCCGTGGAAGGGTAGACACCCCTGCTCAATATAGGTGAAACACTGAGTTCCCCCATGAAATCATCCAAGGTGAATATTGGGAGTAAACCCACTAAGGACTCACGGGACAACCATGAGGCCTTTTATACATACGTTACACACCTGGGAGGAAACTCCCAGATATGCTCAGAATAGGCTCAGAATGCTGTAAATATCACTGAACCTACAGACATTGCCAACATACTGGCTGACAGGTTCAGTGCAGATTTCTCCCCCCACCCCTCCACCACAACTGGAGAGATATGTATGAAAGAGGATTGTAGCCCCCAAACATCTCAAATGCTCAGGTGGGAACTGCTCTATCCAAGGGAAAGAACGCAGCATCCATGGGACCAGATGGTGTCCCTGGTTTTGTGCTCCATGAACTCACTCAAGAATTAAACCCGCAGTCAGGGCAGCTGTTTGATCTTAGCCTCAACTCAGGATATGTTCCCAAGGAGTGGCATATGTCAATGGTGGACCCACTTCACATGGGGTGCCTCCACCGACCACGGAAACTACCATCCCATCAGCTTGACAAGCAGGGTCTGCTAAGCTATGGAGAAGATCAGAATGGAAGTCATATATGAGGACATAGGGGACTTGCAGACATTAGATCCAAACCAGTTAGGCTTTGTCGAGGGCAGATCATGCCTTTTAAACTTGGTTGACTGTTTCATAACAGACACCAAGGCCATTGACAAGGGCAAGGCACTCCACACAGCCTACCTTGACCTGGCAAAGGCTTTCAACACAATACCCCACTCGGGTATCATTGAAAACATCACCAGCTTAAATGTGAACCCATACATCACAAGATGGGTTGCAAACTGGCTACGTGACAAAACAGACAGGTTCAGACTTGCTGGTGCCATGTCACACTCCACAACTGTCACAAGTGGTGTCCCACAGGGCTCAGTCCTGGGCCCACTAATGCTCAGCATCTACTTTTCAGACGTACAAGCAAACACAGCAGGATTATGGCTGACAAAGTTTGGAGATGACTGCAAACTGGGAACCATAGTTAGCCACCCATCTGACACAGACATCCTTCAGAAGGGTGTCATAGACACGGATAACTGGTGCCAGAGCCATGGCCTTACATTAAACACTAAACAATGCATAGCCATACCCTTTGGGAAGAACAAGGTTGCCACTAGTTCCCATGTAGGTGGCAATCCTGTAAGCACACAGGAGGTTATCAGGGACCTGGGCACCCGGTTGACAGTAACCTTTTGTTTGACACTCACGTTGCCAGGGTAGTTAGGTAGAACTTCTACATTGCCCAACTCATCATGCAGGGATTCACATCTAGATCCAGGGAGGTCATTGTTCCCCTGTACTCTTCACTCATCGGACCATTGATTGAGTGCAATGCCCCATTCAGCATGTATATGACCCGACACCTATGGCAATTGGATGGGCCCACGAATTCCTCGACAGGAGGAGAAAGGGTCTCAAACATATTTCTTATGCTGCCCGACTGAAGGAATTCCAGCTTGATTCCGTGACTTACCGTCTGCTCAGAGGTGACCTGTGCCTGACATCCAAGACCATGTCCAAACCTGAGTTAATGTACACGCTTCACCTCAAGACCTCTACATCCATCAGAACTACAGGGGCAGGAGATTTAAACCTCAACACAGATATTAATAGGATGTGCTGGAGGTACAGATTCTTCACCCAGAGAGTCCCTATGCTGTGGAACAACATCCTGGTACATGTGAGGCTGAGTACCTCACTGGCTTTGTTCAAGTGAGATCTTAATCAATGGATGGGAGATTGCAGGTATGCCCCAGGGATAACCTCAGTATCACTGCTTGTCAGAGGCACAGCAATATAATGGGCAAATTATCCGTCAGAGTGAAGGGGTGGCAGACTCCATGGAACTCTGGTCTAGGCTTATAAATGCCCTAGGGCAGATAGCCTAGTATGAACCTGAGAACATAGGCCTGGGGCAGTTCCTGCTATTAGGACAGTGGTCTGCAGCAAGCTATATAGTAGTAGTCAGTTTTAGCCATTGGTGTTTGACCATGGCTAATCCATGTTGCTTCTTGTTGTGGTAACAACAGGGGTGTGTGGTTATCCATGCCATTTATTGGTAGTCACCCTCATTTTGTATCTTGTTCCATGTTTTTGCACATGTACATCACTGTATGAGGTGTGACCCTGGTAGTGTCAGGGTGCTGATGTGGGCTTTGACCCTGTTTTCTATTACAGCACTGATATGTGCATTCCCTATACTGTGTGCATTTACACTGCACACATCTTGCTGTTTATACCTTTGGCATTGGGTAGCATTACATCTAGGTTCCTATCCCTTGTGATAGCTATGAGGTGGGTTTGTGTTTTTGTGGTTTATGATTGGTGAGGGTGAATGTTAGTCATGGTCCTCAGGTGTGCATATGATACATGGTGTTACATTACTTAACACATGGCATTCATGCCTCGGGTGGTGCTGCAGGGCTGCCTCTGTCGGATGCCTGTACGTTTGGAAGCAGGTTGTGTCATGTTAGGCATCCCTGTTACTGTATGAGTGAGTCAGAGCGGGTATCAGTCCCAGTGTTCCTACTGACCAAGCATATGTGCTATGCGTTGCCTCTTTGCCAAGGCCAGGGCATACTGGGCACACCTCCTTCTGCCTACTGGGACAAGGTCAGGTTGTTCCTCCTCCGAGTCACCCCCTGCCTGTGGTGGCCTTGGCAATGGTGGGGGGATGTTTGGCCCAGCCCTGTGCTGGTCCTGCTGCAGCTGTTTCCGCAGGATCATATTATGTAGCATAGCACATATCATGATCATTTGGGTACATGTAGTTGGTGTGTACTGCAAAGCTCCACCAGATGTGTCCAGACACCGGAACCATGACTTGAGCAGCCCAAACACACGCTCTATGATATTACGTGTTTGTGCGTGTGCCTCATTATGGCGTTCCTGTTCAGGTGTGTGTGCATTTCTGATGGGTGTCATCAGCCACGGCTCAAGTGCATAACCAGCATCCCCCACTAGGTGTCCGTGTGGGAAGTCCCCATTGGCAAATGATTGGTACAGATGTGGGAATTGTGGTAGCTCCCAGGGCAGCCAGCACACACATTCATTATTATGCCCTGGGCATCACACACGACCTGGCAGTTGATGGAGGGGTATCCCTTGCGGTTAATGTAGACTCTACCCCGCTCACCGGCTGGTGCTTTGATGCGTATGTGCGTGCAGTCTATTGCACCCAGCACCTCAGGGTATCCCGCTATTTGCTGGAAGAGACGATATTGCTGGCCACAACCTCACGGTCATTAGGGACATATATATGATCACTGACATGTGGTGACATGGCATCCAGGAACTGGTGCAGTACCCTGGAGGCTGATGCCTGTGATATCCCCATCATATCGCCAGTTGGTCTCTGGAAGGTACCTGTTGCTAGTATTCTTAGGCCAACACATACCTTGGTTTCCACTGGGATGGGTTCCCCTCTGTTGGTTCTGTGTGTGAGGTGTGGCCTGCACAGCTCAACAATCTGCTGCAGGAGCTCTCTGTCCACTCTATAGCTCTACTATCTCCAGCTCATGTAACCCATGGTAGGTGACCCTAGGCCTGTATACTCTTCTCCTTCTCCTCACTCTGGGTTGTCTGTCAGCATCTGCATTATCACCACCCTCAGCAATTCGCCTATGCCTGATTATAATAGCCATGGCAGCCCCTAGCATTTCTGCTCTGAGTTCAGCTTATTTTCAGTTTTCAATTCTGAGAACTTAGTTTCTGGCAGTATCTCTCGTGAGAAACAGCCTGCACTGCTCTTTGTTGCGTTTTAAGTGCTGGGTTGGGCTTCTAGTCTGCCTGTGTCATTGCCTGCTTGTAATTGTTTCCACCAATTAACCCCAGCAGTATTCCCTGGCAGTTTCCGTGTATTTTGGTTGTTTCCTGTTTCCTCTCTGTTTCCTGAAGGGGAGCATTGTGCACACCAGCTTGAACACGCTCACAGTCACTTAAACGCGCATACACATCCCTACACGGTGTTACACACGCGCACACATTGTTACACGGTGTTAGCTAGGCTGATTCATGCTAAAACGCGTGTACACTGCCTTACACACGTGCACGCCCGCGCAAACCGTTGTAAACAGTTTGCAACACGCTCCCACATGTAGAACCTGCCTTACACACGTGCACACGCGCATGCACGTATATCAAGAAACTTAGAGTGTAGGGATAGCGTATGCCCTCAATTTCTTGACTTTCCTAGTGTTCTGTTGGGACACACCTCCCTCCCTGATGTCTGTCTGTCATCTGTTACCTTACATTGCCCTCCAATCTGGTACATTTCTTTCTATCCTTCCCCCCCGTGATGTCACCTACCTCTTACTCTGTTCCTCCCCCTTCTCTAACTCTTACACTACTCAGAAAGTGCTCATTACCTATGTGGCAGTGTGATTCAGTATTGTAACCCTCATTTACATAGGATTGCCTAGTAATGCTTAGTTACATATCTTACACGGAGCTTCCCCCCCTTGACAACCACTAAACGGAGGCCATATTGTTTTTAGTCTGCAAGTCCCTCCATTGACATTCCATGTAATACATAAATCCCACAATTGTGGGCTTATAAGCTTCGGTTTTTAGTTTTAGGTAGCGCACCCTGTTTTAGCGGGTGTGCGCTGCAGTTAAACACAAAAATCCCGTGAAAAAAAAAAAGTTATATAATTTATTTTTGCAACACTTTTTCATGCCAATGGCCACATATTTGGCCATTGGCATGCTTACTGTAACAAATGCACCCTTTATTTGGAGCTGACATAGCTCCGTTTTTAATTTTGCAGAAATGTACTCAGTTGTCAGCTGAGTACATTTCTGCAGCTAACACGTCCGTTACACGGACTGGTTTGGGCTTCGTGGATCGCTCACATACCTCATTTGCATATCTGTCAGCTGCAAATGAGGTATTGAGCATTTCCACGCCCACTCCGTGTAAGAGACGTGTTAGCTGTCTCTTACACGGAGATTTGGGCTGTTGCTGAATCAGGAGGCTTACACAGAGGCTTACACTACTCTTAAACTCCGTGTAAGCCTTCCTGAATCTGGCCAATTCTTTTGAATAACTATATCATCCCACTGCAACAACCAAAACTGTGTGACATATGGATTGACAAGATAGTCTAAAGTATAGATGTGTATCATGAAAATAAAAGTAATGCTACCCTACATTGAAGATAACAACACATGCTTTTGTTTATAGTGACCCTATAAAAATGTTCAGTTTCCATTGCACACAGTATATATATCATACATAATCCTCTATGCATTATATATTATAGAGCAGCTACACAACATTCATACTGAGGAAAATAATGAGAGATGTTTCAAAATAGTCTAAAGGAAAGATGCAGTTGAGTAAGGAATATACTTTATCAGTAGCTGCAGTCTACTTGGGTACTTTGAAAACATATATGTGGTAGTAATAAAGAAAATATCTTGAAGATAGCAATTAAAAGCATACTGGGATTCTAAAGAAAAACAATGGTTCCCTGGTGGTTCAATTACAGAGTAAACCAGTATGGAACAAGAGACTTTGATGGTTAATCATTATTGGCCATGTTAATCTGCTCAGTTTCAAAGTTCAAACATAAGATTCAAATCATGATCAATCAACATTTTTACCCAGCCATTCATACCTACAGCCCTATTTGTTCAAAGTCACTTTGAAGGGTTACACTGATTCTATACATAGTATTTCAAAAAGTGAGCTGCTACAAACATCCAACAACATTAGGTTACCATACGTGTGTCTGTCCTCGGCTGTAATATACTAAAGGCATTCTCTAGTTCATAGGTTCATAGGTAGGTACTAGGCTATTGGCCCTAGGGCCTATATAAGCCTAGCCAAAGGTACCCTGGCTTTCGCCACCCAAGAAAATTATTTTCCTGTGCCACTGTCGAGCAGAGCCACAGAAGTGATCCCTGGGGTGAATTTCCTATCCCCCATCCAATAATGTGGTAGTAATAAAGAAAATATCTTGAAGATAGCAATTAAAAGCATACTGGGATTCTAAAGAAAAACAATGGTTCCCTGGTGGTTAAATTACAGAGTAAACCTATCTCCCATCCAAAAGGTTCCTGGAATTTATAAACTCAAATGCTATGGAACAACTAGTCACCACTCCCACAAGAGGGGAAAACATACTAGACCTGATCATTACCAACATGGGGACTCTATGCTCCATACCAGAAGTATATCCCTCATTGGTAAGATCAGACCATAAATTAATTTCACTGGATATCCACATCCCGACCCCACCCCCAGCCCAGAAAACCACAGTGAAAAACTTCTCAAAAGCGAACTTCACACTTCTCAAAACTGAAGTGGAATCCTTCAAGGCCCCAGGGCCAGTGGAAACGATGGCCCAAACTGCAGAATCCTATATAAACGCATTCTACGGACATCTCCAGGAATGCATGGATCATGCTATCCCAAACAAAATCAAGACCCAATCATCCAAAGGCAGGCATCCAGTCTGGTGGACCCCAGCCATAAATAAACTGTACAACAGAAGGAGGAAGCTACTACATGATAGAGCAAAATCCCTAAAAGGGAAGGCATCTCTGATCAGTACTAGAAAAACATTACGATCCCTCATAAAATCCTCCAAGGCCAACTTCGAGAGGAAAATTGCACAGGACACCAAAGACAATCATAAGGGTTTTTTCAGTTATGTTAGGAACCTGGGATGCAACTTCCAGACTTGTTCTGAGTTGATTCTAAATGACAAAAAATACACTGAACCCACAGACATCACCAATATCCTGGCAGACAGGTTCAGTGCTAACTTCTCCACCCCCCCCCAAAAGAGCAAGTATCTATCCCGGCAGAGTGCAGCCTCCCAAACATCTGTGATGCTCAGGTGAAGGCCGCCCTCTCCAAAGCAAAAAACACTGCTTCCATGGGACCAGATGGCGTCCCAGGTTGCATCCTACATGAACTCCAAGAAGAACTAATCCCTCAAGTAAAACTGCTGTACAATCTCAGCCTCACTACAAGATATGTGCCCAAAGAATGGCGTACAGCAACAGTGGTCCCACTCCACAAAGTGGTGCCTCTGTGGACCCTGGAAACTATCCCCCATAAGCCTGACTAGCCTAGTATGCAAGGCTATGGAGAGGATCATCATGGAACTCATAAACAAAGACATTGGGGACCTACAGACACTAGATCCTATCCAATTTGGCTTTGTCAAGGGCGGATCCTGCCTTTTGAACCTGGTCGACTTCTTCAAAACAGTCACCAAGGCCATAGATGAAGGGAAGGTAGTCCACACAGCCTATCTGGACCTCGCAAAGGCATTTGACACAATACCCCACTCGGGCATTATAGATAAGCTATCCAGCCTAAATATAAACCCCTATGTCACAAGATGGGTCGCAAACTGGCTCAGAGACAGAACCCACAGAGTCAGAGTTGCTGGAGCCATGTCAGACTCAAAAATGGTCACAAGTGGAGTCCCACAAGGTTCTGTCCTGGGACTTCTCTGGGACTCTCTTGTTCAGTATTTACTTTTCTGAGATACAGGCCTATGTGGGAGGACTATGGCTCACTAAGTTTGCAGATGACTGCAAACTGGGTGCCATAATCAACTCGACGGATAACTGGTGCCAGAGCCATGGTCTAAAGCTAAATGCCAAAAAGTGTATAGTCATACCCTTTGGCAAAAACAATGTGCCCACAAATTACCACATAGGTGGTAATCCATTAAGTACAGAGAAAGTAATTAGGGATCTGGGTACCCAAGTTGATAGTAATCTCTCCTTTGACAACCACATTGCCAAAGTGGTTAGAAAGACCTTCTACATAGTCCACCTCATCATGAAAGGATTCACATCTAGATCAAGAGAGGTAATCGTGCCCCTTTATTCATCCCTCATCAGGCCCATCATAGAATACAATGCCCCCTTTGGGATGTACCTTACCCGACACCTGCAGCAATTAGAAAGACCCCAAAAGTACCTCACCAGGAGGATCAAAGGGCTCAAACAGATGCCATATGCTGCTCGGTTAAAAAAACTCCAGCTCTACTCAGTTGCATACCGCCTACTTCGAGGCGATCTATGCCTGACATATAAAGCTATGTCCAACCCAGAATTAATGGACATGCTCCACCTCAGTAAATCTAAATCCCTTAGAGCCACGTGCTCGAGGGACTTGAACCTCAGCACAGAAATAAATAGAACATGCTGGAGGGACAGATTCATAACCCAGAGGCTCCCTTCACTCTGGAATAGAAATCCAATTCATGTTAGGCAGAGCACCTCACTGACTCTCTTCAAGAAGAATCTTGATGAGTGGATGGCGGATCGTAGGTTTGTCCCGGGGATTACTTCCGTGTCACTATTAGACAGAGGCACAGTAAACTAAACTTTAATAAGGGCACAGTATACTCAAATCAAGGGGTGGCGTAAGCCAAACACAATTGGGCTAGGCTTATAAATGCCCCAGGGCAGATAGCCTAGTATGAACCTATGAACCTATGAACCTATGAATCATCAAGATTTTTCTTGAAGTGTGCTAATGAGGAGCTTTGTTTGATATAGATAGGTAGTTTGTTCCAGAGTATGGGAAGTCTCTGGGACAGGAATCTATCCCTCCAGCATGTTCTGTTTATTGTGTTGACAAGGTTTAGGTCCCTAGAGCGTGTAGCCCATAGGGATTGAGATTTCTTTAAGTGGAGCATGTCTAAAAGCTCTGGGTTTGACATAGCTTTGTGTGTTAGGCAGAGATCGCCTCTGAGTAGGCGATATGCAATGGAGTAAAGCTGCAGTTTTTTGAGACAGTCTGCATATGGGCATCTGTTTCAGGCCGGTAATCCTCTTTGTGAGGTATTTCTGTGGCCTTTCCAGTTGTTGTAGATGTCTTGTGAGGTACATACCAAAAGGGGCATTGTACTCTCTAATGGGTCTAATGAGTGACGAGTAGAGGGGAACAATGACCTCTTTTTTCCTGGATGAGAAACCTTTTGTGATTAGGTGTGCCACGTAGAAGGATTTCCTGACTGCTGTGGCAATGTGATTATCAAAGGAGAGACTACTGTCCACCTGTGTCCCAAGCTCTCTTATCACACTTTTTGTGTTAAGTAGACTACCGCCTATGTGGTAGTTCATGGGTACAGAGTTTTTTACCAAAAGGGATGACAATGCACATTTTGGCATTGAGCTTGAGGCCATGGCTTTGACACCAGGCATCTGTCTCAGTGACACCCTTTTGTAGGATGTCCACATCTTTTGGAGTTTTGATTATGGCTCCTAGTTTGCAGTTATCTGCAAACTTCATTAGCCAAAGACCTTCTGTGTTGGCCTGTACTTCAGAGAAGTTGTAACACATGTATTTTATTTTTTTTAATAGTAACACTCTAGTGGTACTGCTGCAGTTCTTCAATGTTTATATCATGTTCTCCCATCTTTTGCCTAAAGACTCATTTTGAAGTCTGTGCATGCATGCTTCTTATGGGGACAATGCAGTGCTGGCTCAAAATCAATTCTGTCAAAAGTATGCTCATAAAATAATGAGGTCTGAGAAATGCAAACAGCCCTGTAAAAGGCCTGAAAACAATCCCTGTCTAGAAAGGTACTTCTTTGTTTATACCAGCACTAGAAAAAAAAAACCTCTTGGCTGCAGGTAATGGTACAAACAAATTCACTGTAGGCAGTGAATTCACAGTTGGAGCCTGAACTAGGAGATCATTTAAAAATTTGTACTTGTTATAAGTAATCATTTTTTGGGTAAGGTATGAGCTGTTTATTCTCATCCTGGTGGTCTTATTTGGCAAAGCACCCATCTATAGCACCATGCTCCCTTAGCACTGCAGTTTTATACAGATTAAGTCAGAACACACCCGTCTTATTTGGCAAAGCACCCAGCACCCCCCATAGCACCATGCTCCCTTAGCACTGCAGTTTTATACAGATTAAGTCAGAACACACCCTTAGACTGGTGTTACCAGCCTCTCTATTTTGGTGTAAGTGTTAATTTTTTTGCAAGAATGAGTAAGACTGAGAACTGTAACTGCTTTAAACAATACTCTAATACAGTTGTGGCTCTAGTTCTATCTCCCAATTGTAGCAACAATTCACCCACTGTATTTAAAAGCTGTAAGGTCTATTAACTGATATCAATAGTATTATACCACCTTTCTTATGCTGCTTTGCAGCAAAGCAGGGTCTATGTGGCAAAAGTGAGACAATACATATAAATACATTAATACAATCACACAACAGCCATTTACCACTTCATAAAATATTAAAGATTTCTCTGCAGAGTATTATTAGTTATAAAAATCAGCTGTTTGCATACAACAGGAAACATATAGCATGAAGATGGAAAGAATCCTTTCTTCCAGATTCCATGTACTACCCTAAGTGTTGATTTCTAAAACTGCAATCTATATAAGAACATCTTTTTTGCAGTTTAAATCTGCTCACCTTCAGTAAGTATGGGTCGGAGAAAGCCTAGTGGAGGTACTGCTCCAGTGACAGAGAAAAGAAACCCTGACTACAGCCCAGTTGACACAGGTTCAGTTAGTGGCTCAGGCAACTAATAAAGTGACAGGGATGCATGGGCAGTTCTGTTGGCATTCCCTGTGGTGATCTTTGGTGGAGGCTGAGGATGCTACACTTAGGGGGCACAGCTCAAGAGAGGTAAAAGGTGGTGGGCATGGCTGAACTGATGCAGAGGGTAGCTGATACACTGCATGCCCCAACTGCATTCCCTGTCATCGAGATACACCACTCTCACACATTGGGAGTAAGGAATGGTGGGCAAGGTGTAACAGAACCTCACAAGCAAAATGGTGATATCCAAGATCCCTATGATACTGTTAGGTTTCAAGGTTGAGCATCCAACCACAGAGAAAGTGTGGAGGATAAGAACCAGCTGGAAGACCTGGTGAGGATGTAGGACACTGGGTAGAAAGGTTGCAGGATGATGCAGGGACCAAAAAAGCATCTGGGAAGGTAAAGAGTCCCTGGAAGACCTAGTGGATAAGGACAGACTCTGCTTGCTGCCAAGTGCTGGCTTGAACAAAGAAAATAAACATTAATACTCTTTGTAGGCATTATTTTATTTATTTTATTTTACATTTGTTTACTGGGAATGTCTGACTGGGTTAGCATCCCATTTTCAGCAGAGGCCCGAGGAGAAAAGCTCCAGTACATACATTATTTAAACAAAGTTTTTACATCACAACATAGCTGTGCAGTATAATAACAAAAAAAAAACATTGCTTTTAGGATCCTGGAAAGAAATATCTGCAAAAAGTATAAAATTAATTTTTAACAACATTGTATGTACACACTGTATGGAAACAAATTAACAGGAGTGACATGAATGACATAAACAAGAACATTACCTTGTTGAACTCTAACATATTAACCAGCTGTATTTACAAAAAACACACTATATCTGTTAGTAGTGTGTATAGTGGTGTTTTGCATAGGTCTATTAATATAGTTTTAAAACTTTGAATGTTATAATATTGAACCCTTTAGAGTGAAAGCTGACAATAGCGAAGCCTCAGAACATCGAAATTTTACCTAGGGTAAGATTTCAGTGGTCCATTCCATGGCTTCACTATTTACAGCACTGTGGTGTGATGGTTATGGACCAGGTTCAGGGAAGTGAGCAAACGAAGGTTACGGATTGGGTTCAGGTAAGTGTGGTGCGATGGTTATGGACCGGGTTAAGGTAAGTGAGCGAATGGACTGGAATAAGGTGAGTGTGCGGTAGTTAAGGACTTCAGGGTTAGGGCGCGGGTGAGGTGAGTGTGCGTTAGTGACAGACTTTCGGGTTAGGGGAGGGTTAAGTGAGTTAGGGTTAGGGTGCGGGTGAGGTGAGTGTGCGATGGTGACAGAATCTAGGGTTAGGGGCAGGTTAAGTGAGCATGGGTGAGGTGTGTGTGTGAGAGTTATGGACCTTAGGGTTAGGTTTTGGGTTAAGATAAGTGGATAGATAGTAGTGTATGTACAGTTTAGTGTAGGGTTAGATGTAGGATTTTAAGTGTATGTTTGTGGATTGCAGTTGTTTTGGTGTGCTTGTGTTGTGTGTTTGCATGTTTCTTGCAACAGCAAATTTTTTCCCTGGGAAAAAAATTGCTGTTCTGATTGTTCGATGTTATGATTGTTTGACTGAAATGGGTCGATATTATAACATTCGAAATTTTGGGCGTTCAGTGTTATAATATAGACCCGTTTTGCATACATTATATAAAAGAGTAAAGAAGAAAGTCTAAAAGGAATGTTTTTTTTTTGTTTATTTGTTGTTTTTTTTTTTTTTGTTAAGGAGAGGTGAATAGGGCTTGATGATGAAGAAAAAATGAAACAGTTACAAGGTGGAAGAGAAGTTCTGTAGTGATATGAGAGGATCATTCTGGGGTAGTGAAGGAGCAAAGCCAATTTCTGGTTAGGTGTTCCTTGAGGAGAAGTTTGAACTTAGCAGTGCTATTACTGATAACTATGTGTTGGGGATGAAGATCCAGATTTTTGATATTTGTCTGGAGTATAGGGAATCACCGAAGGTATTGTTAGATTTGGCAACCTGTAGTAGTAGTTTGTTGGATGATCGCAATGTTCTATTATTTTGATGAGTTTGGATCAGGTTTGCAAGTGTGGGGCAATAATTTGAGTGGTGAATAAAGGAGTGGGTGATAGCTGGCTGAGAGATAAAAGATATGGTAATTCTAACCATGTTAGCATTAAAAGTAAAATACATAGAAATAAGTTTTATGGACACAGAAAAGGCAAATTCAATTTAAATGATATGCCATTAATATCATGCATGTAAAACAATATGTAATATTTGAAAATTATATTTCATTTTGTTTGACCTACTAAAGACTAGATCTACCTGTAGAACTTTTCTAGGACCATGCCCTGTCTGCAAGAAAACAAAAAGCTAAACGTAATTATTCAGACACAGATATTTCTACATGTTAGATTAGGGACTTCAATTTTAAAGTGGTTATTAGGGATTAGACAGACTAAAAGAAGGTAAAATAGGTCTGGAAATATAGTGGCAGAATTGTGTTTCATTTATACATACATTTTAGAAAAGACAGGTAAGGAGAATGGAAGAATAACCTTTCTGGTCAAGCATGAGACATAACGGTTCCCAAGGGAAGGCTATAGACTGTTCTTCTTCTGTTCTCTTTCTCAAGGAAAGAATCAAAAGAATGCTAAATAATAGAACAGCTAGGCACCTACAAGGCTGCAAAACAAGACAAAGCCTGAGATCCAAGGTTAAGGAGAGTGGATATAGTCTATAGAGAAAAATCACTGAACTGAAATGATATAATACGTGGTGTTCAGGATGGCAAGTCAGTCAAGTCTGATGCAAAACTTGTTCAGATGAAGTTATAATCATGCTTTTAGTTATGCTGGTCTAAATTTATTTGTGTTTCCAGTTACGCTGATTTGAATATGCTGCTATGGCTGCTATGTTTGTACTTGCAGCTATTACTATATGTTACTCACTACAATAAAATATTTTGAGGCAAACAAGAACTCTGATTTTTTACAATGGCACCCAAGCAGGCCTGCTGTCTGGGGAGAGCTATATAATTCTCGCAATCCAACAGCTACTCTGGACAATCAGAAGATCAGAGACAGTTGTAGTATGTAACCCTTTCAAGTCCGGTTTCCAATCAGCATATATTTTAGCAAGTTCGCCGTGACTGTTCTTGTTAATTACTACAGCAAAAGTTCTTGACTGATATTTTGGCAGTACTCTGTACTCCAGAGGTTTTCCAGCTGAGAGGCCCCAGTAAAGGTACTCGGTACTACAGACAACCCTTTCAGTAAAGGTATTGTTCATTTCCAGACTTGCATATACGGGAGACTATCATTTGGGCTCGGTCATACCAGTGTTTTCCCAGACAGTGGCATTATATTCATACCTCTACAGAAAACTTCTTCAGCAACTCCAGCCCTCAATTTTTCAAATGACAGCCACTGCAAATGTCGTACCAATCTCCTTAAGTAAGCATAACTTTTGTTAGCATGGATTTTATAACTAAGTCTGCCAGTAAATGTTCAGTTAGCCAAGATATCTCTGCAATTAAATCACTTGCTGTTGTATGGTCAAAAAATCATGGATTGGATTATACAACAATGTATTTCAATGTAAGGACAGAATTTTTTTTCATTTGGAACACTACTTCAGAACTGCAACAGACACAGATGTACAGAGTAACTGTTTCAAATATAGTTTTAGTGCAGCAGCCAGCTTAACTTCAAGGTTTCATTAACAGTTTACAGTGACACTTTTTCCATTCTATCAATAACTACAGCAAATGTTTTATAACAGACTTTTCAGCAGCACATCAATGTTGTTCCATAACTAAAGACTGTCAACTCCATATAGAATAAGCCAAAAATAATGGCGCTATAGTTTCTCATTACAGAGCAGACCTTTTGGTAAGACAACACTAATATTCCAGATGTAAACTTCATAAAGGAAACAGACAGAGCAGGCAACCTCTACAGATAGTAATTGCAGCTTACTTCAGAAAAAAACTCAAGGAACTTCAACAGATCAGCACTAAATCAACAAACTTCAGGGATGTTCCATCAGAACATAAAAGACATTAGCCAATTACAAACTTTCAGGTTTCCAATGTGACATCACACAGCCAAGAAGCAATTAAAAGGTTAAAAAGCTGCAAAAGACAGGACACATTCTACCAGAAAGGCAGTGGTGTTTCCATATTTATAAAGGATGCACACACCTCCAGACTGGTAGCCCAACATAATGCATCAGAGAATCTTCTGGTGCAGCTAACATTGGGTAAGACAGTTATTCAGGTCGTAGCCTGCTAAAGGTCCCCAACCATGTCCCAAGAGTCACACTCCATGTTCCAAAGCACCCAGGAGAATATTAGGGTCCAACCTAACACTCTCATACTAAGCAAATTCAACTACCCCTCCATTAACTGGGAAAACTACTCATGTACCAATACACTTGCCCAACGTTTCTTGGAGTTCATTAATTCCAGTGCCCTGGACCAGCTCATTCTTACCCCCACTAGAGGTAGCAACATCCTTGACCTGGTCATAACTAACATGGGTAACCATTGCTCTACACCAATAGTCAGCTCCTAACTGGTTAGATTCAACCACAAACTAATCACCTTGGAAATCTACACCCCCCCCCCGGAAAAGGTAATCCCCCCCCCCCGGAAAAGGTAATCACAATGAAAAACTTCTCCAAAGCTAACTTTGGCCTCCTCAAAACAGAGGTGGCTAATTTCACAGCACCCATGCAAATGGAGAATAGTTGCATGACCACCGAATCATACACCAATGCACTGTACAAACATGTACACAAATGCATGGATCTCACCATAACCAATAGAAATACAATGCTGTCCTCCAAAAGAAGAAAGCCAATCTGGTGGTCCCCTGCCATAAACAAACTCTACAACAGAAGGAGGAAACTGATGTAGAATAAGATGAAGTTCCAAGACTGGAAAAACTCCCTTATCAGCCTTAGCAAAAAGTTGAGATCCCTCATCAAATCCTCTAAAGCTAGCTATGAAAACAGAATTGCAGCAGACAGTAAAGACAACCACAAGGCCTTCAATAGTTATGTAAAGCATCTCAAGGGCAATACCCAGATTTGATCTGAGCTACTGCACAATGGTATCTCCTATAACGAGCCAACATATATTGCCAATGTACTGGCCGACAGATTCAGTGCCAACTTTAACCCCCTCTGCCCCCCCAAAGGACCAATCACAATACCAGTAGATTGCCAGGAACCCAGTATTACTGCTGCACAGGTTAAAACAGCACTGTCCAAGGCCAAGAATACAGGTTCTATGGGACCTGACAATATCCCTGGCTGTGTTCTACATGAACAACAGAGTGAACTGGCACCTCACCTGTGTGCCCTGTTCAATCACAGCCTCACCTCAGGCTTTGTCCTTACCAAATGGCGCACTGCTATAGTCATCCCTCTCCGCAAAGGAGGAGCGACTACAGACCCTGGGAACTACTGCCCCATTAGCCTGACGAGTCTGATATGCAAAGCTATGGAACACATAATCATCATCATGGACCTAATAAACAAGGATATAGGGAATCTCCAAACTCCGGATCCCACACAGTTTGGTTTTGTTAAGGGTAGATCATGCCTGCTCAACTTGGTTGACTTCTTTGAGTCAGTCCCCAGAGCTGTGGATGAAGGCAAGGTGGTTCATACAGCCTACCTTGATCTGGCCAAAACCTTTGATACCATTCCCCACTCAGGAATCATAGGAAAACTCACTAAGCTAGGCATCAACCCCTATATCACTAGGTGGGTTGCAAACTGGCTCACAGATAGAACTCAGAGTGTGAAAGTAGCTGATTCCAAGTCAGACTGCCAACTAGTCACGAGTGGAGCCCCACAGGGTTCAGTCCTGGGTCCTCTCCTGTTTAGTATCTACTTCTCTGAAGTCCAGGCCAACACAAAGGGACTCTGGCTGACAAACTTCACAGACAATTGCAAGTTGGGAGCTATTATTAACTCCCCAAGTGATGCTGACATTCTACAGAATGGCCTCACTGAGACCAACGACTGGTGTCAGAACCATGGCCTTAAGCTCAATGTCAAAAAATGTGTCGTCATTCCCTTTGGGAAAAACACGGTTCCCATGAATTACCACATTGATGGTAGTCCACTGAACACAGAAGGCATTATAAGAGATCTGGGAACACAGGTTGACAGCAACCTCTTTTTTGATCATCACATTGCCACTGTGGTCAGAAAGTCCTTCCATGTGGCACATCTCATTACTAAGGGTTTTGCATCTAGGAAGAAAGAGGCCATTGTCTCCCTCTACTCTTCCATCATTAGGCTAATCATCAAGTACAATGCCCCATTTGGCATGTACCTCACTAGACACCTGCAACAAATGGAGAGGCTGCAAACGTGCCTCACAAAGAGGATCCTAGGTCTTAAACAGTTGTGCTATATGGACAGACTAAAAACCCTCCAACTATTCTCTGTCTTATATCGCCTACTTAGAGGTGATCTCTGCTTGACTTACAAAGCCATGTCTGACCCGGATCTGTTAGAAATGCTACATCTAAAGAAATCCCAATCCCTCCACACCACAAGCTCCAGAGACCTTAACCTTATTACCACAATCAACAGAATGTACTGGAGGGACAGGTTCATAACCCAGAGACTGCCCATGCTATGGAATAGACTTCCCATACATGTCAAGCAGAGCACCTTGCTGACCCTCTTCAAGAAAAATCTTGATGAGTGGATGGGAAATAGAAAATTCACCCCAGGGATAACTCCAGTGGCTCTAATCGACAGAGGCACTGGGAATTAAGGTTGGGTGGCATGATGCCAGGGTAATCCTATGGCTAGGCTTGTAAAGGCCCCCAGGGCCATTAGACTAGTACACACCTATGATCCTATAAAATTGCTACTAATTCATAGAAAAATAAAGAAAAATGTATTCCATAGCTATCTGTGAAGGGTGTGGCAGTCCAGCACCAAACCAGAGCATTTATCTGTCATTGTTTAAGGTTAAAAGAAATGACAATATTTCAGTGTTTATAGGAAAATTAGGGAATAATGTACTGATTAATGCAGACAAGTCAACTTCAGTTACAAATAGACCTTTATTAGAGGATATGAATTCAGTCTTTTCAGGATTTAAAGGGTCAAAGATTACAGAAGCTAACAGTTCAATGTGTAACAGCTCTGTGCTAGGTATGAACATGTCATCAGAGTTATATGTTGTTTTAGACTTCAGTAACAAGATTTTATGGAAAAATAAAAATGCTACAGAATGTACAGTAGTGCACACAGATTACCTTGTAAAAAACTGCATGCAGTAGTTTGTGCAAATGTACAGATTTTAAAGAATTGGTTACAACAGAAACATGCAGATTTATGGGATAAAGATAAAATAAATTCCAGTTCAGCTGACACAGCTAAAGTGCTCAGAGAGACATACTGGGTGTGACCTGTTAGAAAAAAGGGTAAATGTATGCATCTATGTTGTGTAGAGTAAATCAGAAATGACAGTCAAGTTAATTCACAGAATAAAGGGTTTACAGTTACAGATTTGGCAAATGAAATGTTTTGTGTTATTGCTTTGTTTAGCAGTTATTAGTTAAGAACTTTGTATTAAAGTGTTGCAATGCATGAATAATATCGTAATACAGACAGAGACAAAAAAGCATTCACAAATATTAAATGATGTTTTGTTAGTTTACAGAATGGAAAAGTCAATGCTACGCTGTAAAAGTGACAGTACAGTCAAGAGTTCAAATCCTATAGATAAAAACAGTACACCATACATATGTGTTAATAAAGCCACAGGTTCAGCTCTTATGTTATGACTTCCAGAATCAGATCAGTTTAAATCTGGTAATAAATATATTTATGTAATCAGTTTAAGATTGTATATATTTCATACAAAAATTGCAGTTTACCAAGCACACCACACCATATTACAACCAGCTTAGCAAACTGAATTAAGGACAGCACTGTATGCCATAAGGCAGTATGGTGAAGATCGATTTAATGCATTTACTGTTTTTACTATTTATCCAAGAATATTGTAGACAGTAATGATAAATTCTTACAGCATTCAGTAGTACTGAAAAGTTAAATGATGTCAGCTAAAGGAACAGTTATTGTGAGACAGTGGGTAGAGTTTCACTCACAGAACAGTATGTTAAAATATGAGGGTCATGAGAGTAAATGTAAAAAGTTTGACAGTTAAGATTAATTTTATAAAGGTGCAAGAATGCACAGTGTTAAATTACTACTTTAGTTTCTTTTAAGTACAGATTTGCAAGAGTTTATTAGCAGCAAATGTTTATTTCATGCAGATAAATATAAATAAAGTCAGCACAACAAGCAATGCTATCAGATTATAATTGTTAAAGATGCAAATGTTATTTTAAGGACCTGATGCTAAATACAATCAAGAACTTTAGCCACCCAGATTTGCACAAGAGATGAAAAAAAGAGGTCTAAAAGGCATAATTATAAAAAGGACACTTCGACATTAAAGCAGGCCTTCCTTTACTTCATCAGTCATTGGGCAATGCAGAGTAAAATTTGACAAGAGCTGTGGTGCAGAAGTTGACTGTCTATGTGTTTCAGTTATTTCTTCAATGTTTGCTTAAAATTAAAATGTGTGAGTTAAAGCAAGTATGTATGTTTTCAGTTATATACCAGTACTAGTTTCAGTTTATGTTTTTATCTATGTTCAGACAATACTGATAAAAATATTAATAGTTAAGTCTCCAGAATATAACAATAACTGATTTCAGTTTATCTGTGTTCAGTTAACACTGGCAAAATGTTTTCATGTTATCAGACAATTGTACAACAGTACTAGTTTGCAGTTTATCTATGTACAGGAAAAGGTACTAATAGCTTAGTTTTCAGAATATAACATGTATCAGTTTTCAGTTATGCTTTTATCTATATTCAGTTAACACTAGCAAACGATATTCTTTTAGTATCAGTTAAGTTAATTTCCAGAATATACACAGCTATTTTAAATGTTCAGTATAAATATGTTTCACGCTAATGTAAATTTCAGTCAAGATTCAGAATATGACATTCATACTCAGTGATGCATGTTCAGTACAGTACATTTCAGTCAAATTTCAGAATTAAGCAGTAACAGACATCGGTGTGGTATATTCAAGATTTATTCACTGTTGGTGTGGTTTAATGATGAGGGTGAAGCCTGAGTGATTAAATAAAGCCAATTGGGGTAAATTTCAATATCCCACAACCACAGAGTTGGTTATTGCTATTATACAATGAATTTTTTTAAGAAAAAAAATTACCTTTCTTAAATAATGTCTTTATATAATTTCCTCATGCTGCTCTTTTGCATTTTTCTAGTATCCAGAGGCTTTTTTGATGTACTGTGCATGTGTATGGGACTTGTATTCTCACGCTTATGCAGTACATCAGTGCTATGCAGAGCTAGCAACAGAGAAAGGAATTTCTCCTTTGCCCTTTTTTTTTAAATTGAAAATAAAAAAAGAAATTGAGAGACTTTTTATGTTTGGGAGAGCCGGGACAGACAAAATAAAAGGATAATTACATACGTTTCTTTAGTTTTGCAGAACATACCTGATTATCCTCTTATTTTTGTGCTGTCTCCCTCATTTGTTTCAGGTGTTCCACTTTCTTTCTTTTTTTTTTTTTTTGCAAAAAAGAAAGAAAAATAAAAAAAAAATACGAGATATACTAATGGGAAAAAGTCCAAGCAACCGGACCTTTTTCCATTAGTATATTCTTTGATTTACAACTGGCACGCTGGTTGGGCTGGCCAATCAGCATGCTCATTTTTGAATATTAATGGCCAGTAATTGTATAATATAAGAATAATATTCAGTTACTTCACCTTATTCAGTTAGTTTTAAGGGTAAAGTGACAGAATTATTTCTAACAGGCTTATTATATCATGCATTTCTACTACATCATCCTTCACATTACTCTGTAATTAGTTTTAAGGGTAAAGTAACAGAATTACATTATTCAGTCATAGTTAGGGGTAAAATGACACAATTATTTGAAACAGGTGTATTACTTCATACATTTCTACTACATCATCCTTCACATTATTCAAGTGACAGAATTATTGATTACAAGCTTATTAAGATTAGCCATTTAAAAAATAGGTAGTAATAATTATTCAGTATACTCAAGGCATAACAGGGCAGGCTTAATTTATTAATTAATTTACATATTGCAGTGCACTTTACGTAATTATTGAACATTAGTCAAAATGTTAAAAAGACACTAACAGAAAATGCAAAGGTAAAGACATAAAATGCAGAAAGCATAAGTTTTACTAAACTATTACAGCTCATAAATATTCATAGGATATTTCAGACACTAATTTAGGATGCAGACGTATTACAGAAGATAAAAGTTAAAAAGGTAAGTAACATTATTAGTAAATCTAAATGAAAATTTATAGACACAAGTTACTACAATATATGGTAATTATGCTTCAAGACCAATTACAAAGTTATTCCTTTAGTGATAATTTAAAATTAGTCTTCAAAAGTGTACAATGTTTAAAGATTTTTTTTACAATACATATACTCAATAATGCTAAATATTATGGATATACCAAATGTTTCTCCATTGGTGGATGGAAATGTGTGAGTGAGTGTTTGTGTATTAGGGTTAGAGTAAGGGGTTGATAACAGGACTGATTTAGTGTTGTGCATGTGTGCTGCTGTACATGCTGTATGTCTTGGGTTTATATTAGAAGCACAAAAAGGCTTCTGAGCAAATATGGAAACAGCGACACATATTCATCGAATCACATTTAAGCAATTCGATAAATATGTCATAGGGCAAGGAGATAGTTGGCCAACTTCATGGAGTTGCCCTTTCCTTCCCTATAGTGTGATCTCGGAGTTGGTATATTTAGTTAGGGGTGGTGTGGGGGGCAGAGCCCCCCATGTTGGTGGGTGTGGGGAGCAAAGCCCCCCCCCACCTGTTTATGGTGTTAAATTATTTTTTTTAGCAAACGGCTGCATAAGTTCTTTCCCAAGGGAAAAATTAGATTATGTGGTCATTCGCTATTTTTAGATATCGTGCATTATGTGTCGACTTTTATCTAGTTGCACATATGCACTTTCGGAGTTATAATATAGACCTGTGTGTCTCAGTATCTTCTGTAGCAGTAAAGTTACAGAAAAATTAAGGTGTAGACTTTGGATTAAGGCTATGGGTGGCACATGTTATTAAGGATGGGCAGGGAAAGCCTGACCCAGAAAAACCCTGTCTATAGCACTACCATCACATGTCTGCATTTCGATGCTTGTATGTTTGATGACTAGAGAAAGATAGAGAGAGAAACACACACACACACACACACATACACACACACACACACACACACACACACACACACACACACACACACACACACACACACACACACATACATAAACTGTATAAAAATACACAGACAGGCCACCTTTTAAGTGAGCATAAAGTGTAAAACAAATCCCACCTGTCTGAACAAAATGACCTACTGAAACATATCTCAGTTTAGAAACATACAAGTGAAGCAAAAATAAGCAACGTGGAAAAGTTCTACCACATACTGAAATAACTGCCCAGCCAAACCACAGTAAGAATCATCAACATGGAAAATAAATGAATAGGTAGACAGATGACACAGAGGTAGACAGATCAAAACTATCTATCTAAGACCATATGATGAACTTTCTCGTAAGACTGTTTAACCTCAGTATATTTCATTGGTAACTTTTCTACTTCTACTTCTCCTTCCTTATACCTCTTAATCTCTTTAAGCAAGAAATCTGGACAATGCCATAAGTAAATGGGTAGCAAAGACCCAAAAATATGGACATTTTTTTAATTATTGCTCTTACAAACTTAGAAAGTTGACAGAATAACAGGTTTTGCATTAGCATGAATTTTTTGAAGGATATGAAGCCCAAAAGACAAATGCTTGTCATTATTTTCTAAATTCACGCTTTAAAGATTTGCCACTAATTTGCCAGAAGACAACAGTTTTATGAAAAACAGGCCAAATAATATGAGGTAAAAATCTGGACATTCTGTGAAAATGTGTACAATTGAGGGGTATGCATTCTCCTTCTTGCTCTTTAC
>NC_056741.1:1691273718-1691568718 GCF_019279795.1 Protopterus annectens
GTACATTCCAAAAGAGGCTTTGTATTCTTTAATGGGTCTAATGAGTGTCAAGTAGAGGGGAACAATGACCTCTTTTTTCCTGGATGAGAACCCTTTTATGATGATATGTTCCACATAGAAGGACTTCCTGATTACTGTGGCGATGTGACTATCAAAGGAGACACTGCTGTCCACCTGGGTCCCAAGGTCTCTTATCACACATTCGGTGTTAAATAGATTACTGCCTATGTGGTAGTTCATGGGTACAGAGTTTTTACCAAAGGGGATGACACTGCACTTTTTGGCATTGAGCATGAGGCCATGGCTCTTACACCAGGCATCTGTCTCAGCGAGGCCCTTCTATAGGATGTCCACATCATTTGGGAACTTGACTATGGCTCCTAGTTTGCAGTCATCTGTGAACTTCATTAGCCAAAGGCCTTCTGTGTTAGCCTGTACTTCAGAGAAGTAGATACCAAACAGGAGAAGTCCCAGAACTAAACACTGTGGTACTCCACTTGTCACTGGTTTGAGGTCAGATTTGGAGTCTGCAACTTTTACAGTTTGGGTTCTGTCAGTGAGCCAGTTGGCAACCCATCTTGTGACGTAGGGATTTATACCTAGTTTGGTGAGTTTAGCTATAATTCCAGAATAGGGGATGGTGTTGAAAGCCTTGTCGAGGTCAAGATAGGCTGTGTGAACCACCTTAACCTCATCTACGGCTTTGGTGACTGCCTCAAAGGAGTCAATCAGATTCAGGGGGCATGATCTGCCTTTCACAAACCTGAACTGGGTGGGATCCAGAGTTTGGAGCTTACCAATGTCTTTGTTTATGAGTTCCATGATGATTGCAGACCAGGCTCGTCAGGCTAATAGGGCGATAGTTCCAGGGATCAGTGGTGGCTCCCCCTTTGTGGAGTGGGATAACTGTTGTTGTTGTGCTCCATTTAGTGGGCACAAAGCCTGATGTGAGGCTATTATTGAACATGGTGCTTAGGTGGGGAGCCAGTTCATTCTGAAGTTCATGTAAAACGCAGCCTGGAATGTTGTCCAGTCCCATGGATGCTGTGTTTTTGGCTTTAGAGAGTGCAGCTTTTACCTGCATAGTTGTAATTACAGGGAGTCTGCATTCTTCCTGTATAGATATGGGCCCTTTAGGGGGTGGGGGTGGTAAAGTTAGCACTGAACCTATCTGCCAGGATGTTGGCAATATCAGATGGTTTAGTAATTTTCATGCCGTTGTGCTGTAACTCAGAGCAGATCTGGGTGTTGCCATTGAGATTCTTGACATAGCTATAGAATGCTTTGTGGTTGTCCTTAGAATTAGTGGCGATTTTGTTTTCGTAGCTAGCTTTGGAGGATCTTATAAGGGATCTCAGCTTCTTACTGAGACTGAAAAGAGAATCATTTGCAACAGTTTCTTCCTTCTGTTGTACAGTTTGCTTATGGCAGGGGACTACCAGATTGGATTCCATTTTTTGGAGGATAGCGTCTTGGTTCTGTTTGGGATAGCACGATCCATGCACTCGTGTAAGTGCTTATAGAGTGCATTTGTGTAGGATTCAGCAGTTGTAACTGTATTGTCCATATGCATGGGTGTCATGACATTCACCACTTCTGTCTTAAGAAGCATGAAGTTGGCTTTTGGAAACATTTTATATTGTGGTTTCCTTAATGGAGGGTGGGGGCAGGATGTCGATATCAAGGGTGATTAGCTTATGGTCAGATTGGACCAACGAGGAGTTGACTTCAAGTGTGGAACACCAGTCACTCATGTTGGTAATGACTAGGTCTAGGATATTGTTGCCCCTGGTGGGGATGTGGATAAGTTGATCCAGGGCATTGGAGTTTATGAATTCCAGAAAGTTTTGAGCTAAGGAGTTGGTACACAAGTAGTTTTCCCAGTTAATGGTGGGGTAGTTGAAGTCGCCCATTATTAGGGTGTTTGGTGGAACCCTAATATTTTCCAGTACATCAAGAAAAGAGGAATGGGAATCATGGGGCATGGTGGGGGATCTATAGCAAGCTACAATTTGGATTGCAGTTTTGCCCAGAGTTAGTTGCACTTGGATAACCTCGGATGCATTATGCTGAGCAACTAGCCTGGAGGTGTGGATATTCTTAATGAATATGGACACACCTCCGCCTATAGTTTTTCGGTCCAGGTTACATGGCCAAAAAGTGTGGTATGAGTTATAGCCTGGTAGTGCAGGGGTGCTCTCTGGAGCCTTGAACCAGGTCTCAGTCACTGCACAGATACCAATGTTCTCCATTTTAAGGAGTGCCTCGAGTGAGTGCATTTTGAGATTTAGACTTCTAGCATTGAGTAGCATTACCCTCAGTTTTTGCTTGCCTGTTCCTGTTACGGTGGTGAATTTGTCATTTGAACCTTGCCTAAAAAAGGCACTATAGGGGCGGCAAGAGCCTTAGCCAGTATCCAGAATCCCAGGGGCGACAGGTGCAGGCCATCTCTGGCAAAGCATCATGGTCTGTCAACCATGTCATCCCAAGCAGACAGATACTGGATCCCCTTAGAATGACACCAGAAGCTTAGCCAATTGTTGAAGCCAATCATTTTGTCCTTGTACTGTGATATCATTCTGGGTGATGGCAGAATGCTACTTAGGGCTAGGGTCATACCTGCCTGGGTTACAAGATCGGAGACCTCTTCCATGTCTCTTTTCATGTAGTCCAGGGAGGTACATCTCAGGTCATTCACACCAACATGGGCAATAACAGAGTCATATTTGTACTTATTGTGGAGTGACCTGAGTGCGTAGGTTATGTGGCAGATCCTGGCACCCGACAGGCAGCTGACAGTAACCTTCTCGTTGTTTAGTCTGGTGAGTGGGACATCAGTGTGCCTGACTATAGAGTCACCTATGACTAGTGTGTTGGGTATGTTGTTTTGCCTTACTGGCTGTGGTTGAGTGGCACACTGAGTCTGTGGGTTGTGTGTTATTTGGGTTGTGTTGGGGGATGGAGGTTGCTTGCGTTTCTGCTTTGGAGGTCTCTGCTGCTTAGACAGATTATTATTGAGAGCCTCCATTAATGTTTTTGTGTTACTATGTGTGGATTTTGGTGGTGTAGATTTAGTGAGACTATGTGATGAGTGTGGTGTGGTGGAAAATGTTTACCTTCGCCTCTTGACTGTCAAGTTCAGTCTTGGATGGAGAGAGCTTTACCTCCAGTTTGGCTAGATAAGTGCATCTCTCACAGGTTGTAATGTTGGGTGGTAGGAGGAGAGAGTTGTCTGTGTACATGAGGCAATTTCTACATTGCCTCAAGATGCCCATATTCATCAGATAGACAGGAGAGAATACTGGGAGCTGACCCTTGGACATGCCTGAATAAAAAACTATTTTCCTCTAGATAAGTGAGGAAAATGAGTACAAGAGCTGTTTTTCTCTAAGCAAGAGAGAAAAGTAAGTACAAAAACTGTTTTCCTCTAGGTAATGAGGAAGGTTGAGTGCTATAGTAATTAGTAGCTTATTTAGTGCTTAAAAGTTCTGAACAAGTGCTGAGCACAAATAAGAAAATTTAAGTGCTAAAACTAAGAATCTGTATCTGCAGTAGTAAAGAGTTTGTTAAAAAATGCTTTAGTAGTGATGTTACCAGTTTCTGACCTGAACAATATTACTTATATTTGTTCCAATTATTGCCCACTGCAGTAATGGCCCAGGTGGTGTCTGAAAAGGATATGCAGGCTAGTGCATTTACATGATCATCAAATGTGGTATAAAATAAATAAAACATAGCAATAGCAAGTTTAGTAAACATATTATTCCTATTTATTTTATCTTTGATATATTCAACCAAAACAACAGCTGAAATCAGTTTAAGTAAAAATCTCTCAAAAAATGTAAAAGAGTACATTTACCTGTAATACCCAGCAGTATCTGGCACAAACATGTTCCTCAGTGCTCCATCAACAATTTTGTTCTGCAAAACGGATGATATATTTTCCAAATGGCCCCTCAAAAATCTACTTAGAATCGATGCAAGAAAGAAGGCCATTAACCTAACAGGACCTACACCCTTTCACAAAACATCTGCATGCAAATGTGGAAGCAGACTGTCATCAGCAGCAAGAAGTATATAAAGTTACTATTGAGGAGGCCACTGCGGTGCAGATGTTAGTTTTGTCACCTCACAGCAAGAGGTTCTCCAGTTTGATTATCAGATGCAATGCCTTCTGTGTAGAGTCTGCATGCCCTCCCTGTGGTCATGTGGGTTTCCTCTAGATGCTCTGGTTTCCTCCCACATTCCAAAGACATGCTGTAGGTGGATTGGACATTCTAAATTGGCCATAGGTGAGAGTGTGTTTGCGAGTGATTGGTATGAATGAAATGCTATGGCAGGGCTAGCCACCCGTTGTTGTAAAATTTGGCTCAGAATGATTGTCACTGCTTGAATGACACCTCACCCCCATGTGCAAAAATGGGAAAAGGGGTTAAGGCTGGATGGATGGATTAGAAAAAAATGAACTTTGCCTAAATAATTAAAAATGAAAGATTGCACTAAAGTTTTCCCTAGTTTTTCACTTGAGTGTACTCGAATGAGCCAAAAATTATGAAGAAAATTAACATGGCTCAGCTCTATACTGAAATGTTCCCCAGTCATCAAAATATAGAAAAGTAGACATTGAATATCACTTGTCTCCTTTAACCTTATTGTTTGTAAGTCTCCCACACCACTGAGCTTATAAATAATAACTCAAAAATTGCAATTGATTAGATAAAAGGGAATATTCTGAGAAAAGGCAATCACAATCTTGGTATATGTAAGTCTGGATTTTCATTTAGTTTCCACATTCTGGGGCTTTGGATTGCAAGTCCTGCAATTCAAATGGTTACTCATGCCTCACATACCACATAGCTATGCCACCATTGATGATTTTTTTCACTGTTATAAAATTCATACATGATGAAAGCATTGATAATATGGAATTGTCTGTGATATACAGAACAAAATGTTCTGCCTACTGCATCATCAGTGTTTGGTTAAGTGACTTGTTCAAAGTCACACAGACAATTTAAGCCAAGGGTAATTAAACCTTGCACCACAAGACCACAGGAAACAGCATGCTAGCAGCTCCTTAATCTTTAAGCCAACTGCCAGAGAGTTAATATAATTAATTTCACATTGGTAACAAGACTGTGGACCATAGCTCTCATCTTCTTAGTGAAAAACATCTGTACAAAGACAAAAATCATGGGGGACAAAGCCTCAAAAATAGGGACATATTTTAAATATTGTTCTTACACACTTAGAAAGTTGCTATAATAAAAGGTCTTGTGTTACCATGCATTTTTTTGTAGGATACGAAGAATGAAACTCAAATGCCTGCAATTATTTATGGAATTCAGTCCTCACTGATTTGCCATAAAAATCCAGAAATCCACACATTTTATGAGAAACAGACCAAAAATATGAAGCAAAAGCCTGGACATTCTCTGAAAATCTGGACAGTTGAGAGATATGATCTTAACTCATCTGCAGCAGCAGTATCTGCCTTTTTTATATACTGTATTGCCATCATCCAGCCAGTAGACATTTGTAATACCTCAGTTCACTTCTGGATCTAGAGTTAAAGGAAAATAATAAAATGAATAAATAGCATTAACTGACTTGGTTGGATTCGTAGCCCCAGATTTTAAATTAGTCTAGCAACAATCTTGGCTTATATTTGTTTTGTTGTTTAGATATAAAAAGAACAGTATAAATGCCTTGTACCAATCATGCCTTGCTTTATTTTGCTATTTAAAAGAGGGAAAACAATAAATAAGCATTATTCATCAACTCGGCTGTACTTCCACGGTCGTGCAGCAGTAGCATTGTTGCCTCACAGCAAGAGGTTCTCCTGTTTGATTCTCGGCTTGGGTTGGCAGTGCCTTCTGTGTGGAGTCTGTATGTCCTCCCTGCAGTCGAGTGGGCTTTTGAAAGACATGCATTGAATGGGCGTCGGGCTGGCAACTCGACACCATAAAAACCAACTGCCAATCATTAGCGGACTGGAGTTCCGCTGTGGCAACCCCTAAAAGCCAAAAGACAAACAACAACAACAACATTCATCAATTCGGCTGATGTGAGGAATGGAGTATCTGGTCTGTGAAAGAAGTTAAGTTATAGTGATCACATAATATGAGGTTGCGATAATTGCAACTAATTAAAGCTGATTTTTCCTGTTAAATAAAAGCATATCTATCAGCTATTCAGATTCTTGCTTATCAGTCTTCATTTTAACATTTGCCAAGTCCTCCTTAAATGTTTTCCTTTTTTCTGGTAAATAAATTAGGATTAAACTAAGTCAATTATGCCAGATATTAGAGCTTTACATGTCTTGTTGCTCATAAAGAGCAAGTTGATGCAAAACCCAATGTTTTATTAACAGTTTTAAGTGAATTGGACTATTATTTAAAAATCATCTGAGATTTTGGACCTTTTTTCATGTAAGTATTCTTGGCTCTGTCTGAAATTATGTAGCATAGAAGTTGAGAAGTTAGATGCACTAAATGCAAATTGGTAAGTCTGGAGCATTAACTTGCTGATAACAATGCTTAAGACTTAATTTTTACAAGAATTAATACACTCGCAATTCCCTGGTTTGACCTGCAAGCGTTGTCATGGCAACATTACACAGAAATAAAATGCCTAGTAGCTGTATCTAAATTACTACAGTTGAACATTTTATAACCATTGTGAAACTGGAGAGATGTTCTCAGAATGATCCATTTCCAAACAATCAGAGTGAAATGTTACATTACCACTGGTGTTCAATTCTCTTGTTAATACCTCTGTCTCTCTCTCCTGCTCTTCCCTTGGATTACTGCTGCTGATGTCCAGAATAGTTGGTGTAAATTTGTGCTTCCATCCTTTGGGCAATTCTCCTGGATCTCCTTGAGGGAGAGTGCTTTATGTTATTTTTGCTGTTTTTAAATAAAGAAGTGTTCGTATTGTGGACTTAGCTACTAACTACGCCTTGGCTTTTTGTGTGCTTGTGCTTGGCTGCTGGGACCTTCCTTTTGCTGCAGTAAGTAGTTCTGATGAAGTCCGAAAGGAACAGGGACAAAACCACTTAAATGTTTTTGTTATATTTAACAAAAAAAAAGTTTTTATACAGAGTCAATCTGCTCTCTTCAGCCAATTTATTTGGTTATTTGTCTTGATTTTGGCTGGACACTTTTAGTGGAAGCTCACTGAAGCCCTGGCCAAATTTCCCCTTAGTAGTATAAATACCACCTCAAGTCTCCCCTGAAAAAGAGGCTACTAGCCTAGTGGGATTAACCCAGTCAACAAAGGATAAATAAATGAATAAAAGTAAATAAGCATTCACACTAGTTTTAAAGTCCCCTTACTTCAGATTCCTTCCACTTTTCATACTACCAATCTGCTCAGTGAGAAATGGAAGGGAGTCCAGTTAATCTGCAAAGGAACATCATATATCTGGGCATTACCATTTTGGTCATAACTGAAAGCTCATCAAATATCTGAGGTCAAGGACATAGTCTGACCTGTAAGCTGAGAGCTTCATCATATGACTCACGTCTTGTTTCACCACACCACCATAGTCCAGTATAACACCTGCAATATTATTACTGCTATACCAATCTAGCAGTATAACATGCCTGCAATACTGCCACTACTGCCCCCATCTACCAGTATAAGACCTGCAGTACTGTCACTGCTATCCCCATCTACCAGTAAAAGACCTGCAGTAATTTCACCGCTGTCCTTATCTA
Source organism: Protopterus annectens (assembly GCF_019279795.1). Taxonomy (NCBI): domain Eukaryota; kingdom Metazoa; phylum Chordata; order Ceratodontiformes; family Protopteridae; genus Protopterus; species Protopterus annectens. The sequence continues at coordinate 1,691,281,440 of NC_056741.1, forward strand.
CCAGTGTAACACTTGCAGTATTGTCACTGCTGTCCACATCTACTAGTGTAACACCTGCAGTACTGTCACTGCTATCCCCATCTACCAGTATAAGACCTACAGTACTGTCACTGCTGTCCCCATCTACCAGCATAAGAGCTGCAGTACTGTCACTGCTGTCCACATCTACCAGGGTAAGACCTGCAGTGCTGTCACTGCTGTCCCTATCTACCAGTGTAACACCTGCAGTACTGCCACTGCTGCCCCCAACCTACCAGTGTAAGACATGCAGTGCTGTCACTACTGTCCCTATCTACCAGTGTAAGACCTGCAGTACTGTCACTGCTGTCCCCGTCTACCAGTGTAAGACCTGCAGTACTGTCACGGCTGTCCCCATCTACCAGTGTAATATCTGCATTACTCTCACTGTTGTCCCTGTCTACCAGTGTAAGACCTGCAGTACTCTCACTGCTGTCCCCATCTACCAGTGTAAGACCTGCAGTACTCTCATTGCTGTCCCTATCTACCAGTGTAAGACCTGCAGTACTGTCACTGCTGTCCCCATCTACCTGTATAAAAGACCTACAGTACTGTCACTGCGGTCCCCATCTACCAGGGTAAGACCAGCAGTGCTGTCACCACTGTCCCCATCTAGCAGTGTAATACTTGCAGTACTGTCACTGTTGTACTGCTGCACCAATCTAACTGTGCAACGGCTCCAGCACTGTCATTGCTGTACCCATCCAAAAGTACAACACCTGCAGTACTGTCCCTACTGCATCCATCTGAAAGTACAATACCTGCAACACTGTCACTGATGCAGACATCCAACAGTAAGACACCTTCATTTCACTCACTGCTACACCCAGCTAACAATATAACACCTGCAGTACCATCACTGTTGCACCCATCTGACAGTACAGCTGAAGTACTGTCACTGTTGTACCAATCTGACAGCACAATACCTGCAGAAATGTCTCTGCTGCACCCTTCTAACAGTACAGCACCTCTAGTACTGTCTTTTCACTACCCATTAATAGTATAACACCTTCAGAACTCACTACTGTTCAAATCTACCAGCACACTTGCAGTACTGTCATTACTACACATAGCTAAGAGTAAAACACCTCTAGAACTGAAACTCTTGCATCCAACAGTACAATAGCTACAGTACTGTCAATGTTGTACCCATCTAATAGCACAACAGCTGCCATACTATCATCGCTGCATCCATCCATCACTACACCTATAGTACTGTCAGTGTGACAGTACAACACCTGAAATCCTGCTTCTGCTGTACCCATCTACCAGCACAACACATCCAATCTTGTCACTGCTGTAGCAGCTAAAAGTAAAACTCCTCTAGTACTGTCACTGCATCCATTCAACAGAACACCTGTAGTACTGTCACTGCAGTACCCATGCAACAGTACTAAACCTGATGTATTGTCACTGCTGCACCTATCTAACAAGAGAACACCAGCAGTACTGTCACTGCTATACCCACCATCCAGTACAACACCTGTATTACTGTCAGTGCTGAATCCATTCAACAGTACACCTGTAGTACTGTCAGTGCTGCACCATATAACAGTACATCTGCAACACTATTCAACAGTGAACACCTGTAATACTGTCACTGATGTAATCACCTAATGGTGCAATCCCAGCATTACTGTCACTGATGCACCCATGTAATAGTATAACACCAGCAGTACTGTCACTGTTGCACCCATCCAACAGTACAACACCAGTAGTTCTAACCAGTAGTTCTATGACCTCTTTACCCATCTAACAGTACAGCATCTGCAAAAATCTCACAGATGTATCCATCCAATAGTACACCGATAATATTTTCATTACTGCACCTATCCAACAGTATAGCACCAATAGTTCTATCACCTTTATATCCATCTAACAGTACAACACCTGCAATACTCTCACAGATGCAGTTATCCAACAGTAAAACATCTGTAATACTGTTACTACTATATCCATTCAACAATAACTTATCTGAAGTATTGCTGTTGCTGCATCTGTCTAATGGTACAACACCAGCAGTACTATCAGTGCACACATCTAATGGAACAATACCTGCAGTAGTGTCACTGTTGCACCAAGTCAGCAGTACAACTGCAGTACTGTCACTGTTGTACCATCTAACATTTGCAGTACTGTCACTGCTACACCCATCTAACAGTACTGCACTTGCTGCTGATTTATCAATCTAACTGTAGAACACCAGCAAGACTATTGTATAATCCATCTAACAATATAACACCTGCAATCCTAAAACTGATACACCATCTAACAGTACAAAACCTGTAATAGTGTTACTTCTGCAAGCATTTAACAGTACAATACCTGACATATTGTCACTGATGTATCCATCTAACAGTATAACACCTTAACTCCTAAAGTACTGTCACTGCTTTACCATCTAACAATACAACACCTGCAGGATTGTCACTGTTATGCCTATTTGACAGTACAACACCTGCAGTATTGTCACTGCTGCATCCATCTAACATAACAAAAAAATGCAGTATTGTCACTGCTGCACCAGTCTGACTTCATAAAACCTGTATTATACCTGCAGTCCTGTCACAGCACAATATAACCAGTACTTTTACTACTGTACCCATCCAACAGTACATCTGTAGTCCTTTCACCATTGTATGTATCTAACAATACCTGTAGTACTGTCACTATTGTTCCTATGTAATAGAACAACTCCTGCACCACTATCACTGCTGCATCTTCCAACAGTACACCCCATGTAGTACTGTCACTGTTGTACAGACCTCTCAACTGTCCAGATTTTTGCCTCATATGTTTGGTCTGTCCTTCATAAAATGATTCTGGTTTCTGTCTAATCATTGGCAAATCACTGAGGAATGAAATCAGAAAATAATGACAGACATTTGAGTTTTAGACTTCCTACCTGTAGATCATTGTGTACGTGTATATCTTTAAGAAGCTATCCTAGGGCTTGCACAAGAGTATAAATATTGAGTACATGCAAGCCTGACTGCCATTTTGTAGTAAGCTATTGAGATGTAACCTGTATGCCTGTAAGGTCTGTCTGTTAATCAGTTCCTTTATATTTGATGATATTGCTATCCATCCTATTGTGTTTCTATGTGATAAAACATCTGAAGAAACTTCTCTACCTGTTCATCATCTGTGTTAAGAGGGACAAGTGACATGGTATCATAAGAGGCATGGCTAAAATGACTTGTTGCCAGAAAGAGTTCCAGTTTCTCCAATTTGAGTCCAAGAGACATCCAGTTAGTATTGGAGGACTACAGAGAAGTGGCTCATCCCTACTGCACATACGTATAATTCGCAAAACAGGTCAGAAACAATTTTCAGATATTAAAACTTACTCAAATGATTTCTTATTCAGAAAATATGAAATGAAGCATACAGAACACTCTAAACGATATTTAAATAAACCAAAATGTCCGATATTGATAGAAATGTTGGAATTACTATGGAAACTTTTTTAAATAAAGTCTGAATTGCATAAAACAAATAAAACAAAAGGAAATGACTGAATTTTCACTCAGAACATATTCTTCATATTAATTAAAGCTATCTGATTTATCAGAAGTGTGTGAAGTGTTCGCATGTTTGTGCAGTATTACAGTAAAGTTATTTCAGAAAATACACCATTTCAGAACATATTTCACAAAGTATAGTGTTTCAAAGAGTTTATTGTGCATTTGAATGCTACTACAAGCTGCTGAAAGAACTTGTTCATACATAATTACAAGGGCCATATTTTCAGTGTGTTTGTGCATAATTTGTTAGCATGGCAGATGGATTTCGAAAACCTAGTGCAGTTGTGTTTAATACTAATATTGCAGAGAACTGGAGAGTGTTTGAGCAAGAGTACAACATTTTCATACAGGCTGCATTTTCTGATAAAGATGACTATACAAAAGCATTTTGTTCTGCTTAATTTAGCTGGGTCTGGGTCCAAAGCCATTGAAAGGGAGCATTCATTTGTGTATGCACCTGCTATCTTTGCATGAGAGGGGGAAACCATCATATTGTTGTACAGGCTGAGTCAAGAGATGACCCTGAGTGCTTAAAATGTAAATTTAGAGAAATGTGTAACCCCAGATGAACATTACAATGGAAAGGCACTTATTTTACACAAGAGATCAAACATCTGTTGAAACTTTTATAGCATATATAACTGATTTGCTAAAAAAAGCTAAAACGTGCAGATCTAGTGATTTAAGGGATGAGTTGATTAAAGACAGACTTATGTGTGGTATTAGAGATGATGCTGTGAGAAAGATTTTGCTTTGTGACAGTGATTTAGCTTTTAATAAGGCCATTAAAATTTGTCAGATATACAAGCTCACAGAAAACCACACAAATATGCTTACAAATGAGAAATGCATGCTTCCAGTAATTTCTAAAGCTCATGTTGATAGTATGCAGCACGTGGTTAAAAGAAACAGGCCCAAGCACATGGCAGCAACTGTAGCCCCTGCAGCACTCACATCCATCACTGGTAAACCCCAAAGTTTTCTAGCAAGTTCCAGAGTTTGCACAGTTTCAATGAAGGACAAGAGTGAGTCAGCAAACTCAAAGCATGGGCCCCAGCCCAGTTTCATTACCAATGGTTGTAATTGTGGTAGTAATCATGAATCTACAAGAGAAAAGTGCTTAGCTTTTTATCAGAAGTGCCACAAATGTAATAAGTATAATCACTTTGAAAGGTTTTGTAAATCAAAAGGCAGACATTCTTTTATTAAAAGGGAACATTTCAAGAAACAAGTTGATCAATTAGAAAGCCATGACCCTACTTTTTTATCTTGATGGTGTGTCAGTGCTTAGTGAAATAGTCAATGCAATAGATTTATGGGCCAAGAATGAAGTATTTTGTACTGTTTGTATAAATGGCAAACCCATATGGGTCAAAGTTGACACAGGTTCAAAGTGCAATGTTATGTCAACAGAAACATTTGCTAGAGTATGTGATGGTATAAGGCTTGATTTGGCAAAGTGCGTGAAGCTTGTTTCTTATGGTGGTGAAGAAATTCATACTGAAGGTTCAGTAATGCTTTCATGTTACTCTGCTGGGAGAAGCTATGACTTGTTATTTTATATTGGGAAGAGGCAGGTACAGTCATTATTAGGGCTCAGAGACAGTTTGAAAATGGGACTTCTTTCATTTAATAAGGAAGTCCACCATGTTAGCTTAAAAGACCATTATTCTAATTTCACCCAGTATATTTTTTCTACCTATGCTGATCTTTTGGAAGACAAACTAGACAAGCTTCCAGTTTTGTACTGCATGAAGTTAGACCCAAATGTCAGCCCAGTTGTTAGGCCAGCGCAGAAAGTTCCAATAGTTATGCGGAACAGAGTCAAAGCCGAGGTAGATAAAATGGTGCAACATGGTGTGATTTGTCCAGTAGACAAACCAACTGAATGGGTATCTTCCATGGTAGTAACTCATAAAAAAAGCTCAGATGACATCAGAATATATATTGATCCATGAGATTTGAAAAAAGCACTGAAAAGACCTATTCATCCAATGCGTACAGTCGAAATCACTGCTCTTATGCCAAATGCCACTGTTTTTTCTGTCCTAGGTGCAAAGAGTTAATTTTGCCAAATTTTGCTTGACAAGAAATCTTCATTGTTGACCACTTTTAGTACTCCATTTGGAAGGTACACATTTCTGAGAATGCCATTTGGGATAAATTCTGCAAGTGAAGACTTTCAGTGTGCAATGTAGCAATTTTTTTCTGGGTATCCCTGTGCTATTATAGTAGATGACATAACAGTAGGAGGTAATGGCGAAGTTGAGTATGACAGAAACCTCAGAAAAGTTCTGCTAAGAGCACATCAAGTGAATCTTAATCTGAATCCACAGAAATGCAAACTTAGGCTATGAGAAGTTGCTTATGTTGGTCATTTATTTACTATTTCAGGCTTATGACCAGATTCTTCCAAGCAAACAGCCATTCTCAAGATGACAGCTCCAGACAATGTTGAAGCTCTGCATCATTTTCTTGGCATGGTTAACTATCTAGACAAGTTCATTCCAGACTTGGGTGAAATATCAGCATCACTCAGAGAGCTAACATGCAAAGATGTATCTTGGTCATGGTTAGAACAACACCAGAGAGCATTTGACAGAGAATTGCTAGTCCACCAACTCTCAGATACTATGATGTTCACAAGCCAGTTACCCATGTCATGTGATGCTTCTAAATTTGGTCTATGTGCAGTCATTCTACAAGAGGGCCAACCTCTTGCCTGTGCATCCAGAACTCTTACCCAAACTAAAATGCACTATGGTCAGATAGAGAAAGAGCTATTAGCAATTGTGTTTGTATGTTCCAAGTTCCATGATTATGTTTATGGTAGACCTATCCAGATTGAAACACACCACCAACCTCTAGTCACTATTTTGAGAAAGCTTATGCATACAGCTACAGCCAGATTCCAATGCATGACGTTGAGCTTGCACAAGTATAATTTCAATCTTGTCTACAAGAAAGGCAAACTTCTTTATCATGCTGATACATTATCCAGATCACCCAGAAATACCACCTAACAGTATGAGAATTTGAATCATGATTTTGAAGTCATGGAAGTGAGAGATTTTTCTTCCACACATCTTGATGAGCTTAGAGATCATGCAGCCACAGATCCAGTTTTATAGAAGCTTAACCACTTTATGAAACAAGGATGATTGTCAAAGCAATATAACTTACCTCAAAAGGTGCAACCTTATTTTCCTTACAGAGATGAGATTTTGTTTGATAATGATATCATCATGAAAGGTCCTAAAGTTATTGTTCCTAAGTCTTTGTAACAAGAGTACATTACTATCTTGCATCGTGTTCACCCAGGAGCAGACTCTACCAAAAGAAGGGCAAGAGGACTAGCATTTTAGCCTTCTGTGTCACAAGATATTGACAGAGTACTTTCATCTTGTTCTGTGTGCAATAGTACTAAGTTGCATCACCAGAAAGAACCACTTCAGCTAAATCAGATTCCTGAGCTACCTTGGTCAACAGTAGCCACTGACATTTTTGAGTGGAATGATCAACATTACTTGGTGTTAGCAGACTCTTATTCAAACTGGTTCAAGATTGACCTACTTCCCAATCTAGCATCCAGTACTGTCATTACTAAGATGAAGTGTCATTTTGCAGCCCATGGTAGTCTATGCAAAGTTATTTGTGGCAATGGCACACAGTTTATAAGTCAACAGCTACAAAGATTTGTCAGAGTGGCACTTCACTCATGTCTCTAGTAGCCCAGAGTATCCACAGTCAAAGCCCATGGTAGTCTGTGCAAAGTTATTTGTGGCAATGGCACGCAGTTTGCAAGTCAACAGTTACAAAGATTTGTCAAAGAGTGGCACTTCACTCATGTCACTAGTAGCCCAGAGTATCCACAGTCAAATGGTTTGGCAGAATGTGCAGGTCAAAGTGCAAATAAGTTACTAGAGAAGTCGAAACAAGACAATAATGATGTTTTCCTGAATCTCTTGAAACTCAGAAATATTCCTCGTAATAAACATCTTGGTTCACCTTCTCAGAAACTTCTGACGAAACAAAGCAGAACCACATTACCAATCAGGAGTTAATTGTTGGTTCCATGTGTCAAGAACAACAGGTCAGTGAAAACCAATCTGTTGAAGAAGCATTTATCCCAGAATTCCTATTACAATAAGAACAGCAAACTGCTCAATCCATTACAAGAAGGAGAAGTGGTAAGGATACAAACGTCCAAAGGTTATGATTGGATTGGAGTCGTAAAGAATATTTGTCCAGAACCGAGATCATACATTGTGGAATCACAAGAAGTAGAGTTTAGGGGAAATCAGAAATATTTGATGCTGGTGTCCGAGCCTATACTGCAGCACACAGCCTGTGAGAAAGACTCTTTATCTCAGAGTGAGTTGTCCAGTGTTCTAGTTCCAGAAGAAGTTCCAAAGAATATCCCTGTTCCTGTGATGAATCCCAAAGTACCTGATACTAGGAAATCTGATGAAGCGTATGGTACATACGTGAAAGCGCTCATTTCGTTTTTCTCTGCCTTTTTATTTGTGGAATAAAGAAGGATTTTTAACTACAACGCTGATGGCTGTTTAATGAACTGTGTGATTCCAGCTGCCTTTCCGTTCTGGTTCTACTTGTGTATTATATTACTAAAGTACCTGATACGAGTTGTTCACTGAAGACTGTCCCTGTTGCTAAACCCAGTCTTGATTGTTATGTTACCAAATCCAGTCGCATCTCCAGACCATATTATAGATACACGGCAACTTGGACATGTACATTGCGTTTGTTTCTAATATCCATATTAATGCAGGTCTAACTCCAATGTTATTTTTATTTAAGGGCAATCTTTTTAAGAGCGAGGATGTAGATCAATGTGTGTGTGTATATCTTTGAAAAGCTATCCAAGGGCTTGCATAAGTGTATAAATACTGAGCATATGCAAGCCTGACTGTCATTTTGTAGTAAGCTGTTGTGATGTAAGCATGTATGTCTGTAAGGTCTGTCTGTTAGTCAGTTTGTTTATTTTTATGATGCTGCCACCCTTCCTGATTTGTTTCTATGTAATAAAGCATCTAAACAAACTTCCCCACCTGCTTGTCATCTGTGTTACGAGGAACGAGCAACAATACCCTTCAGAAATTTTGTGCTAATGCAAAACCTGCTATTCTATTAACTTTTTGCATTTGTAAAAGCAATATTTGAAAATTGTTCCTATTTTGGGGCCTTTGTCCTACTATTATTTATGGTTTTGTCCAGATTTCTTACTTTAAGAGGTTAAGAGGTATGCCGTTGTACCTACCTAACAGCACAACCTCAGCATTATCAGTCTCTGATGCGCCCATCTAATGGTACAACACTTGCAGTACCGACACTGTTGTGCCTATCCAGCAGTAGAACTCCTGTAGTTCTGTCACTGCTGTTTCCATCTAACAGTACAACACCTGCAATACTGTCACTGCTGCACTCAAACAGTACATCACCTGCAGTACTGTTTCTCCTGTATTCACTTAACTGTACAACCCCAGCATTACAGCCACTGATGCACCCATCTAATGGTACAACAATTGCAGTACTGTCACCGATGCACCCAAACAGTACAGCACCTGCAGTGCTGACATTGCTGCACCCATTTATAGTATAACACCTGCAGTACTGCCACTGCTGTATACCCATCTGACACTACAATCCCTGCAGAAGTGTCACTGCTATACCTTTCCAAAGTACAACTGTAGCACTTTCACTGCTTCACCCTTCTAACAGTACAAGTGTAGGACAGTACACTTGTAGCACTGTCAGTGCTGTAGAAATCCAACAGTACTATACCTGAAGTATTGTCACTGCTGTGCCCATCTAAAAGTACAACACCAGCAGTACTACTGTCACTGCTGCATCCATTCAACAGTACAATACCTGTTGTACTATCACTGCTGTACCCAGCTAATGGAACAATCCCAGCATTACTATCACTGATACACTCATCTAACAGCACAACACCAGCAGTACTGTCATTGCTGCACCCAGCCAACAATATAACACCTATAGTTCTGACACTGCTACAATTATCTAAGAGTACAACACTTACAATGCTCACATTGATGCATCTGTCCAACAGTACTCCTTTAATCTTGTCACTACTTCACCCATCCAACAGTACAGCATCTACATTACTGCTACTGTTGCACTCATCTAACAGTGCAACACCTACTGAACTGTCACTGCTACATCCATCCAGGGATAACTTACATGCAATATTGTTGTTGGCTGCAACTGTCTAATGGTACAACACCAGCAGTACTGTCTAACAGGACAACACCTGCAGTACTGTCACTGTTACACCCATCTAACAAGGCAACACCTGCAGTACTGTCACTGCTGTACCCATTCAAAAATAGACCTGCAGTACTTTCACTGAAATACCCATCTAACAGTATAACACTAGCTGTCCAGTAGCTGCTGTAATCATCTAACCGTAAAACACCAGCAGCACTGTAACTGCTGCATCCATCTAACAGTATAACACCTGCAATCCTGTCACTGCTACACCATCTAACAGTAAAAAAAAATATTAGTGTTACTTCTGAAAGCATCTAATAGTACAAAACACGAAGTGCTCTCACTGCTGTACCCATCTAACAGTACAACACAAGCAATACTGTCACTGTTGTACTCATCTAACAGTATGTCTGCAGTACCATGGAGTATTACACCCCTCAAATGCACGGAATACATGGAATGTAGTACTCAATAAATGGTGTGAACATAGCACTCCATAAATACAGGGGACATATGCAATGCAGCACTCCATAAATACAGGAAACATAGGCAATGATGCACTCCATAAATACAAGGAACATGTGGAGTATTGCACACCTCAAATGCAAGGAATATAAGGAATGTAGCACTCCAAAAATACAGGGAACATATGGAATGTAGCATTCCATAAATACAGGGAACATACAGAATACTGCATCCCTGAAATGCAGGTAATATATGGAATGGAGCACTCCGTAAATACAGGGGAACATATACAACATAGCATTACATAAACACAGGGACATTTGGAGTATTTCACGCCTCATATGCACATTAATATATGCATGTAGCACTCAATAAATACAGGGAACATATGGAGTATTACATCCTTCAAATACAGAGACTATATGGAATGTAGCACTCTATACATACAGGGAACTTATGGAATGTAGCACTCCATAAATACAGAAAACATGCAACATAGCACTCCATAAATACAGGGAACATATATGGAGTATTAAACCCCTCAAATGCATGGAATATATGAAATGTAGCTCTCCATAAATGCTGTGAACACATGGAATGTAGCACTCCATAAATACAGGGGACATATGGAGTATTTCACTCCTCAAATACAGGGAATAAGTGGAATGTAGCACTCCATAAATAGAGGGAACATATGGAAAGAAGCACTCCATAAATACAGGAAACATATGGAGTATTACACCCCTCAAATGCATGGACTATATGGAATGTTGCACTTCATAAATGCTATGAACATATGGAATGTAGTACTCTATAAATGCAGAGAACATATGCAATGTAGCACTCCATAAATACAGGGAGAAAATACATGGAAAATATGGAATGTAGCACTTGTCAAATACAGAGAACATATGCAATGCAGCACTCTGTAAATGCAGGGAACATATGCAATGTAGCACTCCATAAATATAGGTAATATATGGAATGGAACACTCCATAAATACAGGGAACATATGCTATATAGCACTGCATAAGCACAGGGAACATATGGAGTATTGCACCCCTCAAATGTAGGTTATAAATAGATGTAGCACTCATATGCACTATAGGACTCCACAAATACAAGGAGCATATGGAGTATTGCATCCCTCTAATGAAGGGAATACATGGACTGCAACATTCCCTAAATACAGGAAATAGATCCAATATAGCACTCCAAAACACAGAGAACATATGGAATATTGCACCCCTCAGATACAAGGAATATATGGAATATAGCATTCCTCAAACACAGGGAACATATGGATTGTGCACTCCTCAAGTGCAAGGAGTATATGGACTGCAGCACTCCCAAAATTCAGGGAACATATGGATTGCAGCACTCTTCAAATACAGGGAAAGTACAGCTGTATACATAAAACTTACCATAACATCACATCACATGATCACTGCTGCAGTAGCCTTAGCTATATGAGTTACATTCTGCCAAGGATATAACAGCCAGACAGCTTCCATATGTCCAAACTGTCAAGCAGTTCAAGATGAGATGACTGAAAGACAAGTTTTGGTATGAAACCCTTCAGAACTTTCCTGCCAACAGAGACAGTGAGGCTGAACTATGAAAGGACAAAGCTAGGGATAATTAAAAATCAATGTCCACTCTGTGGCATAAAAAAGTCCAGCAAAAACAAGTGGAATGGAGGGAGAGAGTAGCTACTGCAGCCATCTACTGTTATGGTGATTTTACTTATACAGCTGCACTATGTTCATCATACTGATCACTGTTGCAGTAACCTTAGCTATGTGGGTGGAATACACTACTAACTGCATTTGGGAGGTGGAAGGAGAAGGGTCCATGAGAATGGTCCTAGCAAAGCCTGATCTGGACTTCAAGATGGAATCACGCTTATAGTGCTTTCCTAAAACTATATACAGAGGACCAAATAGCAGCTTTTCGAATACTTCTAAAATTTCTCCGTTTCCAAAAAGCCATAGATGAAGTCAAAGCCCTGGCAGAGTGTGCCTTTAACCTGCCAAGAATAGTTTTATTATGATGAGTATATCAATATGTAATAGCTTTAAAGAAATATTTGGAAATTGTCTATTTTGACAGAAGTTGACCTGTCTTCTTACCTTCACAAGAAATTAACAAATGATCTGAAAATCTGAAAGATTTATTTCTGTCAAGATAATACCGGAGTTGTCTGTGGACATCCAAGTTATGAAGTATCCTTTTACCCTAATGTTTAGGTTCAGGAAAGAAAACTGAAAGATGGATGGTAATGGCTTAAAGAAAACTCAGACATCACTTTAGGCTTATAAGAAAGATTAGTTCTCAAAGAAACCCTGTCCATATGAAAAAGGAGATAGGATTGACTCACCACACAAGCTTACAACTCACATATCCTTCTTTCTGAGATCAGAACAATCAGTAAAACTGTTTTCCATGTTAGGAACCTCATGTCAGCTAGGTTAGCTGGTTTAAATGGAGCAAATGTTAGCTTCTCTAACACAGAATTAAGATCCCAAGGAGAAGCTACTGGTTTTCTTGGAGGCCTGTTATGCAAAACCCCTTTCAAAAACATTTTGAGATGAGACTGCATTGAAAGAGAATGATCCATGGGCAAAAATGCTGAAACTGATGATAAATGAACATTGGTAAAGGAATAAGAAAGGCCATACGATAGTAACTCACACAAGTATTGTAAAACCAGATAACAACTCCCCCTGAATGGATGCTGGTTATGTTGTTGGTACCAACTGGAAGACCTTTTCCTTTTGTTAATATATGATTTTCTAGTAGCAGGCTATTTTGCCTCCATTAATATCTTATACATTTCCTGAGTAAACAGATGCCCAAAAGGAATTAAGACCCTTATTTTTTCCAGGCAAGAAGTTGAAGTTGCTTGATGTTGAGGTGTATCAAACACCCCTGCTCTTGTGTGATTAGATCTATTCTTTGAGGAAGCTTGAGGTAATTGCTCCTGGCCATTTTCAAAGGAAGGGACAACTATGGTTGCCTGAGCAAGAAGGCAGTCACCACAATAATCTTGAGAGATTCCTTATGAATCTTCAGAAGTACTTTGAATATTTGTGGAAAGGGTGGAAAACCATACAGGAACATTCTTGTCTAAGAAAAAGAGAAGACATCTGTCTTCCAGGCCTTCTTGCATGGAGTCCAGAAATTGAATCTTGCCAGTTTTTTGTATAGAGAGGAGGCAAATAGGTCTGCTTGAGGAACGCCCCACAGATGGATCAAATCTTGGAAGACTGCTAACTGATCTAGTTTCCATTTGTGGGGATCTGTCCTGGTCCAGTTCAGCTTACCTGCTGCACAGTCTTTCTCAGATGAAATTTAGGATGTCTTTAGAGTGAGATTATGCTATCAAGCTATATCCCAAACTAACACAACTAGTCTTCAAAGGGAGTACAACCTGATCTTGTTTACTCATACTTATCTTGCTTGTTGATGTATCATATGACTGTGGTATTGTCTGTAACCACTTGAAGAGGTCCTAGAGATGAAAGATGGTACAGAGTATTGTGTGTCTTCATCAGATCAAGCACCTCCTTGATATTTATGTGCTTGCATCTGTCCTTGGTGTCCCACACTACCTTTACTTTGATCCCTCCTGAAACTGCTCCCCAAGTAAAATCTGAGGTGTCTATGGTGACTGACAGCTTTGGAGCAGGAATGGAGAAAGGGGGATCTGTATTTAAGGATATCTGTTATCTCCACCAAACAATTTCTCTTCTGACAAACCCCATCATTGGAATTTGAAAAGCTAAAGGGCATTGGTACATGGACCAAAGAGATGTCAAATACCACTATATCTTTCTCATGTAGAGTCTTGCCATGGGTACCATGAAAATCATAGATGCCATGAGAACCAAAATCCTGAGGTATTCCCCTGCATTGACTGAAGTCTGACTATAAAACTGTAGATATAGATCTAGATATCAATCTATTTTTCCTGTAAAAGAAAAGATCTTTAAATTGAGGTATCTAGTTGACATCCCAGGAATGCAATCCTGTGTGAAGGAGTCAAGAGAGACTTTTGAATTATTCCTTGGAATCCCAGCTTGTGTAAGAGGTCTCTCACCTAAGAATGAGATTCCTGACACCTTTAAAAACTCTGTGCCAAATAAACAAGTCATCTAAATATGGAGAAATGTGCATACTGTTTAGCCTGCAATGAGCTATAAGTGGAGCTAGACACTTTGCGAACACTCTTGGCACAGTGGATAGTCCAAAGGGTAAGGCAGAGAACTGATAAAGTGAACCAGACACACAAAACCTTAAGAAACATCCAAAGTCTTGATGAATTGGGATGTGATGATAAGCATCTTTTAAGTCTTGTGTTACCAGGAAACTTGAAAAGGAAAGAAGATGTAACAGATTGTGAAGTAACATCATTTTGAATTTGGTCACTAACACAAACAGGTTTATGAAAGCATTTTTTTTCTTAAGCACTTGAAATATCCTTGAATAAAAATCATTCCCCACCTGGGAAGGAGGAACTAGTTCTATCACTCCTTTGAACAGCATAGAGGATAAGGAATGACTCCCCAGAAAGGAGAATTTCCTCCAACTGCCATCTGCAACCTTGATGAATGATTCTCAGAACCTATTGGTCTGAAACTATCTGTTGCCAAAGAGATAAATGGAGATTCAGACTTTATGAAAGAGAAAAGGGGGGGGGGCACAAGGTCTCTTGAATAGTTATTTAGACTTGTTGTACTGCCTTGGTTTTGGGAGGTTTGAGACTTCTTTTTGAAACCCACTTGCCAGCAGTGGGATCAACTACTGTTATAGCTACTGGTTCAGGTTTGGGAATAGTGCATACATTTTAAAAGACTGATTAACTTTATGCATTATATCTGCCTTTGAGGGCCAACTGGCTATTAGGAAATCTGCAGGCAGTAATACACACACCTTCTAAAGTAGACAGAAGAGGAGGAATAGGTGTAGGATCTGGAAAATCATTCTGTAACATCTCATTGTATTTTCTCAGGACTGAAAAACCTCACTGTTCTCCCACTGAAGACACTGGCATATTCTAGCAATAGTTTCAGAGACAGCCCCACAGGCAGAGTCAGAAACTAAGCTCTCCTCTGAGTCTGAATCACAAATCATAGAAATAAAACTGTATCCATCCCTGCATCTTGCAATTCAGACTGAGAAAAAAACTGTATCCATCCCTGAATCTTCCAATTCAGATTCAGAATATTGAATCTCTTTAGGAAAAGAGGTATCCCTCTTTCTTTTGCCATAAACTACTTTACAAGAAGGATCAATAGCCTGAATTAAACCTTTGGCCAGACCTAGTAAACTACTCCTATCTAAAGAAATTTGAGGAGGAGTCAATACCTGATTGGTTTTCTGTTTCTTTTTGACAACAAAAATAGGGTCAATTGTGTTACTATTAACAGCAGTAGCCTCCCCATGGATGGGTACATCATTCTGACACAGCAGGGAAACCTTCCCTGTTCCTACTCCCAGGACTGATAAGAATGGTTCTCCCTTGCCCACTGAGGTGACCCTAACAGAGGACATGATTAACTCATGGCTCATAGTGGCTGCAGGTGCTTCAACAGAAGGGTCCAGGGTAAAACAAATGGCCACAAAATAGTCGCCCACCTGAGGCTGAGGCAAGTTGCTAGCTTGCTGTAGTGGCAAAAACTGCTTACTTATTTTTTTTCTTTTTCTGGATGGATGAAGGACCAACAGTGGGACCAGTAGTCTATTCTATGGTATAGCCAAAAATGGTGCCTCTTTTCCAGGAAAAACAAGCAGCAAATGCTAGTAAACAATACCAGTCTACAAATGTTATTTTTCTGACAGAAAAAAATCCGTAAGAAACATATTAAATTACTATGCCAGACCCACAAAAGTGAAATAAACGCAAGTTCTGCACAGAAAAAAATATTAGCGGTTACTGTACACCACTTTTAAATTGAGAGGAAAAATGAGCGCTCCATTTAGAAGAACAGTCCATTAAAACACAACACTCCTAGCTTTAAAATAAATTTCCTGAAAAGGAACATGATAAAATAGCAACACAAATAAGGAAATGTATTTCTCTCCAAAGGGAATTTACCCACCTAGCAAAGTAACAGCACAAGCCAATCATCAATCCCAAAAGCCTCAGAAGAGCATACTCTTGTGACAGTAAAACTTTGAAGGGCTTTGTGCTCAAACTTGTCTTGTTAGCTCAGCTCTTTTAATTGAGCTGGCTAACAGTTTTGGCATATGGAAGGTGTCTTGTAGCTTTGGAAGCTGCCCAGCTGTTATATCCTTGGCAGGATATATCCCATATAGCTAAGGCTACTGCAGCAGTGATCAATATGATGAACATCATATGGATGGAATGCAGCAGCAGCCATAAGCACCTCTCAGTAGGCATTGAAAGTTACCCAGTCATATGCTTTCTTCAGGTCCACAAAACACATGCTGACAGTACTGGCAAACTCACACGATCTCTCAAAAATTTTTGCAAGGAAAACATTGCAGGTTTGTAAAGAGCTGAACTGAGGTAGGCTAATAGGCACAGCTCTGAGCAGAGATACCAGATGACTAGAGGCTTCTGAGCTTCCATAAAAAACATAAGTTGCCTATTTTCTTTTTTGCTTATTTATACTGTTTACTGCACTTTTTATTGCCTGCTGGCTATGTTTATGATGTATTTGTTTGCTGTATTTTAAACTACACTGCTATACTGCAATTGTGTGCTACACTGTGCCTGTAAAATCAAATTTTATTGCTGTTTTCACTGTTTAGCAAGTTTTTTTGTCTCCACTGTTTGTTAAGAATTAACTGGTATTTTCTCACTGTTTTAAAGCTATCTGTTCTGCCTGCTCTGGCTTTCCCACCAAGCAGTACTTAATTAACTGGCCTGTCAACTGTTTAAATCATTCTTTAGAGCCTCCTGGCTGATTTTCTGCTGTTTTAAATGTTTTTTCACTGTCTCGCTGCTATTTTTCTACTGTGTTAAATATTCTCTAGTGTTTCCCACTGAAACTAGGATAACTAGTAGCTGTAGCACCATCCAGATCCAGGCCTGCTGCTTCTGGAACGGTTTGTAGTGGTTTGTTTATTCTGAGCACTTTTTCTGTCAACTGTTTAAATCATTCTTTAGAGCCTCCTGGCTGATTTTCTGCTGTTTTAAATGTTTTTTTGAGTGTCTTACTGCAATCTTTCTGCTGTGTTAAATATTCTCTAGTGTTTCCCATTGAAACTAGGATAGCTAGTAGCTGTAGCATAGCCCAGATTCAGGCCTGCTGCTTCTGAAACTGTTTGTAGTGGTTTGTTTATTCTGAGCACTTTTTCCAGGCCATCTTGGATTTGCAGGGGCCTCTCTGTACTTTTGTCAGAGAATTGTGTTTGATTAGCACCTGACTGGTAAAGGGAGGCTGGAAACTGAAACTGTCTGCTACACCGTGCCTGTAAAATCAAATTGCATTGCCATTTTCACTGTTTAGCAGGCTTGTTTGTTGTTTCCACTATTAATTAAGCATTTACTGGCATTTTTTTCACTGTTTTAAACCTATCTGTTCTGCCTGCTATGATTTTCTCACCAAGCAGTACTTAATTAACTGAACTATTAACTGTTTAAATCATTCTTTAGAGCTTCCTGGCTGATTTTCTGCTGTTTTAAACATTTTCAGTGTCTCACTGCTATTTTGCTGCTGTGTTAAATATTCTCTAGTATAGCATATGTGAAAGCTGCCAGCCTAGCCTGATATAATTTTGTAGATAATTCTCTCATCTGTAAATATTAATGTGAACCACAGGCTTGTTGTCTTAAATGGAAAAACTTCTGTTAGATGTGGAACTGAAAAAAATGTCACAACAGTGCTCTCTTCTGACCAAGTAAAACATGTTGTGACCCTTTGATCTAAAGTCAGCTCCAGTCTGTCTAGATGAAGACATTCTTTTTATTGTTTTAATGAAGACTTAAATTGCTAGATTTAAACATGCACATGTATTTTCATTGTTCTGCTTCCTGACCAGCTGCAAGATAACAAAAGGAGATGTTAAGAATGTAAATGCAGTTTCCGTTAGCCTGGGAACCCAGGAAAGTGTGAAGAATTATGTAATGGGAGCCAGGAATGTGATTTTAAAAACAGAGAAAATCAGAGATTATTAAGCATTTTTGTCTTGACCATCCAACTCAGCACTGTCTTGCTCTATATGTAAGTTATCTTAGACTTGTGTTTTCTCTTAGAAATAGCTAGAAACTAGAAAGATTAGACTAAATGTTTTTTCTGTGATGACAGAACTGTACCACTGAATTAAGTATTTCTCTGTGATCTCTGAACTCTTGACTAGCACTTTGTAGTAAGAAGTATTGTCTTGTGTTTCTACTATTTATTATTAAATATTTTTAAACCTTTCAACTGTGGCTGTTTTGTGTAGAGATAATGTAAGCTCTAGAGTACATTGCATATTTATAGTGATTACTGTACCAAGTCACTCTAATAAGCCTTGACAGTTTAGTTATACTACCAATTGGATAATAATATTGCACAATAATAATTGGACACCCTTTTAAGGGTCTTTTAGTAGCTGATAAATATTAGCTGGGTGGTGGCAGTAATTTCTACTGTATAGTTTGGGTAAAAGGGGCACAGCTGGAGAACCTGTGCCAGCCTTCCCTAGGAATGTCTGTGTGGTTGTATAAACTCTTATCTCAAAGTGTGTGTGTGTCAGCTACTTGGGCAGGGACACAAAGCACTGGTTGGACAGAGAAGGTGCTGGAGGTTTTAGCTTGCCCAACTGGCTGAGACCTGGACCCTATAGCTATGCCAGTGGGGTGTCTTATTGGGGACCTGGAGAGCAAGGGAATGACCAGCCCTAGACTGACTGTGATTTCTGTGTGCTCTTAAGGGAAATTGCACTTTACTGTGTGCATTTGTTATACTTTCCTCCTGTATGAGATGCCCCTCACTGGTGTTAGTGGTGAGGATTGAGGCTGCTTGATTGCTGGGCCAGGGCACGGGTGTCACATATTAATTGTTTGGCAGTGGTGGGATATCCACATCACATATTATTTGCTGGCAAATACTAATTGGCTTGTAGTGGTGTGGGCAGAGTGAATTCCTGTAGCTTGTGTACAGTGAGTTTTGAAGGTGTTTTGTACTCTAAATCAGCAACGCAGTGAATACTCAGAGTTCAGATCACAATTGTTTTATTTCTTTTGTTATCTTAGTTAGGCAGGCAACATGTCATCAGAGGAGTATGGAAAGCTGTCAAGGAGCCAACTGGTGGAGATGTGCCAGGCTAGGGACTGGTACATGGAAACCTGACTAAGGCAGACCTGACTGCAGTCTTGGTTACAGCTGCATCAGAAAACAGCAACCAGGAGGACAATCAGACTGGCAGTGGAGATATAATACTCTCGAAGAATGGACAGCTCAACCTTTCTGCAGAGGACTTAAAAATCCATTTAGAGCTAAAGAGACTTGAGTTGGAGGCCAGGTGTGTGGAAATAGAAGCAACTGAGAGACTGAGGCATCTAGAGAGTGAGGAGAATGAGAAACTGCTACGCCTGGAAGCTGAGGAAAAGGAGAGGCAGAAACAGCATGAGAAGGAGATGCTGACTCTTTGCCAGAGTCATGGAGGTAATGGGGAAGGGAGTAACTGGACCTCAGAAGCACAAGTCAGTAAATTTCTTCCGCAGTTTAAAGAGGGGGATACTTTTGATAGTTTCATTCATACGTTTGAGAGGGTATGCAAACAGTATAGTGTTGACTAAAAGCTCTGGGTATGGTTCCTGACCCCCTTACTCCATGGTAAAGCTGTAACTGTTTTGTCAAAAATGTCTGACGTTGCATGTTTTGATTAGACTGCTGTTAAAATCATTTGTTAGAATTCTTTAAGCTAACACCTGAAACATATAGGAAAAAGTTTTGTGAACATAGATGCAAGGCAGATGAAATTGTGTGTGTGTGAATATGTTGCTAAACTGAGCACTTATTTCCATAGGTGGGTGAGTGGTTCATAGGTTCATAGGGATTACAGGTCACCACTTTTGAAGGGCTGGCAGACCTTTTGGTGAGGGAACAATCCCTTAGTACTTTGCCTGAGGACATGAGGATATGGTTAGCTGATAGACAATATGCTATTTCAGATGAGTTGAGGAAGAAGGGACACCTATACCTGGCAAGCAGGGCAGCCTTGCACAAGAAAGGGACCTCCAGTACTGCTCATGGGTCTAAAGGAACCCAGGGTGGGCAGCACAGACTGCCCCAACAGAATCTGCGAGTAGCAGGGGAAACCACTAGTCCAGGTACAGGTCCAGGAGCTAGGGTTAAATGTTTTGAATGCAACCAGTGGGGCCATGTGGCATACAGGTGTCTACGGAGGCAAGGTGGTGAACAAAAGGTGAGGGAGCCAGCAAGTGGGAAAGACAAAATGCCAGTAGTAGGTTGTCTTGGGACAACATGGGTACCAAACTGCCACCAGAGGCTGTATCCTATTGTATGTAGAGAAAGACAAAGAGGCCATTGCCAAGACAGACACAGCCTCTGATATAACCATTGTAAACCCTGCAATGATTACAGAGGAGCACTACTTGCCTGGGCAGTCTACTCCAGTCAGGGCTTTAGGAGGAATCCCATTCTAAATACCTTTGGCTAGGGTTCACCTTGACTGGGAGGGTGGAAAAGGAAGCCAGCAAGTAGGTATGTTTGGGGATATACCTGCAGATGTCCTGATAGGGAATGATTTTGATAGTGCAGTACCCTGTGCTTGTGCAGTTACACGCAGTCAGGCTTGGAGACAAGCAGGTAAGTCTGGTAGCCTGGGGAAGACCTAGACAGACTACATACTTACAGCCAGGACTGGTGAGGTGGTTACTTCAGGAAGGGAGCTACTCTGTAGCAGTGAGACTGAAGGTGAGCCACAGGTGCTTGTGGGTTCTGATGTTCCCTTGGACAGAGTGACTCCAAAGGTAGAGGTGAGTAGTAGTTGCCAGGCTGACAGTGAAGCAACACTGTCAGAGGATGCCAGACTTCCTGTGGAAGGGGAACTGGGAAGGGTTACAAGGAGAGAGATGAGACAAGCTCTCAGACCCTACATTGCAAGGCCTGAGGCAGGTAGCTAGGGAGGCACCTGATTCTCAAGGAAAGGGAGAATCTGTATACTGGGACAAAATGTTACTATACAGAGAGTGGACCCCTGAGGGAGGGCTAGAAGGTGAGAGAGAGTACAACAGTTGGTAGTGCCTAGAGCCTGTCGTCTGGTGCTTTTAGCCATAGCCCATGATATTCCCTTTGCAGGTCATATGGGCATAAAACGTACAAAGAGGCATATTATGCAGAACTTCTACTGACCTGGAATTTCCAGAAATGTAACAGGGTACTGCAGGACCTGTGAGCAGTGCCAAAAGGTAGGCAAGGCAGGAGACAAGGTAAGAGATCCTTTGATGCCTTTGCCTGTGACTGAGGAGCCATTTCAGAGGGTAGCTATGGATATTGTGGGTCCTCTGAGTACCCCAAGTTCCACAGGGAAAAATTTTATCCTAGTGGTACTGGATTATGCTACACGATACCCTGAGGCAGTGGCTTTGTCCTCCATTGAGGCAGAGAAGGTGGCAAATGCTTTGTTGGAGATTTTCAGCAAGGTAGGTTTCCCAAATGAAATACTGACTGACAAGGGTTCCAATTTCATGTCAGACCTGCTGGCTTGTCTGTGGAAGTCCTGTGGGGTGAAGCACATGAAGACCACTCCCTACTATCCCCAGACTAATGGTCTTTATTGAGAGGTTAAACTCTGCAATCAAGTCCATGCTATGGGCATTTGCAGATCAGTTTAAGAGGGAGTGGGACAAATATTTTCCCCATCTGTTGTTTGCTTCCAGAGAGGTTCCCCACAAATCCACAGGTTTTTCACCCCTTGAGTTGCTGCTGTATGGGCATAGGGTGAGGGGACCTCTAGAGTTAATTTGACATGAGTGGGAAGGTGAGTGCGAGTCTCAAAAGGAATCTGTTGTGGCATACGTCCTAATCCTCAGGACAAAGCGCAGGGAACTCATGGGATTGGCCCAGGAGAAACTGGCAGAAGCCCAATGGTATGACAGGAATGTTTGAGCTAGAGAGTATGCTGTGGGGCAGCAGGTAATGGTTCTCCTTTCTGTCAGACTAAACAAGCTGCAAGCAGCTAAGGAGGGACTCTACAAGGTGGTAAGAAAGGTAAGTGATGTTAACTACATGGTGGAACTGCTAGGCAGAAGGCAGGGGCACAAATTGTACCATGTTAACATGATGAAACCTAACCATGATAGGGAGGCCCTTGTGCTGAGCATTTGCAGTGGATTGCAGGGGGAGTCTTAGGGGGATCTGGGGACTGATCTCCTCAGTGAGGCTCAGGCTGACACCTCAGTGGAAGGGGTAGCAATGTCCCAGCAGCTGTGTCCTACCCAGGTTCAAGAAATCCTAGCAGTGTTGCAGGAATTTTGGGACATGGTCACTAAGAAACCAGGGTCCACCCACTTGGGGCAGCACCAGGTGGATATAGGACCCCAAAGGCCTATTAGGCAGGCCCCTTATAGAGTGCCTGAGAGAGTCAAACAGACTCTGAGGGAGGAGGTACAAGAGATGTTGGAACTAGGGGTGAGTCAACTGTCCAACAGTCCCTGGGTCTCCCCAGTGGTGCTGGTGTAAAAGAAGGATGGCAGCACCAGGCTCTGTGTGGACTACAGAAAATTAAATAGTCACACAGAGTCAGATGCTTACCCCAAGCCTTGGACATAAGAGGCCCTAGAGCAGCTGGGTGGGGCTAAGCATCTTACAACCATTGATCTTACCAAGGGTTACTGGCAGGTGCCCTTGACTCCCAGTGCTAAAGAGAAGGCACCCTTTGTGACTCCTTTTGGCTTGTATGAGTTCACAAAGATGCACTTTGGGATGAAGAATTTCCCCAGCAACTTTCCAGAGGCTGGTAGATCATATCCTAGCAGGAGCAGAAGGGTTTGCCCTTGCTTAACTATATGATATTGCTATCTACAGCTATTCCTGGCCAGAGCACCTTCAGCATATCAGGGAGGTGCTGGGCAGACTACTCAGGGCAGAGTTGACTATTAAGCCGAGCAAATATCAGGTGGGTATGGCAGAGGTCTCCTACCTAGAACATAGAGTGAGGAGTGGTAAGATAAGGCCAGAACCTGCCAAAGTGGAAGCCATTCAGGCATGGCCTGCACCTGTTACTAAAAAGCAGGTAAGGGCATTTTTAGAGACAACAGGGTACTACAGAAAGTTCATCTCCAGTTATAGTACCACAGCTGTTCCCCTCACGGACTTGACAAGGACGAACAGGCCAGATAAGGTAGTGTGGACCCCAGCATGTGAGCAGGCATTCCAGAAGCTTAAAGAAGCTTTGGGAGGAACACCTGTGTTAGCTAGTCCAGATTACAGTAAAGAATTTCTGTAGGTGGATATTTCGAACCATGGGGTGGGGGATGTGCTTAGCCAGATTTCTTCAGATGGGGAAGAGCACCCAGTGGTTTATTTCAGTCATAGGCCCCAACCCAGGGAGAAATGCTATGCAGCTGTAGAAAAGGAATGTCCAGCCATAGTGTGGGCACTGCAGAAACTTCATCCTTATCTGTATGGAAGGAAATTCACTGTTATTACAAATCACACTCCCCTAACATGGTTACACAGAGCCAGCCAGCAAAATGCCAAGTTGCTAAGATGGAGCCTGGGGTTGCAAGCATATATGTCAGTGCAGCACTGCAGTGGGGTTAGCAATGCCAATGCAGATGGGCTCTCATGACAGGGAATGGGGTAAGGTATACTCAGATAGACCTAACTCTCTCAAGCAGCATTTCTCAAGGGTCACCTGAAAAACTAGCTTGAGTTCTCCAGAGGGAGAAATGTGAAAGTTGCCAGCCTAGCCAGATAGAATTTTGGAGATAATTCTGTCATCTGTAAATATTAATGTGAATCACAGGCTTATTGTCTTAAATGGAAAAAACTGCTGTTAGATGTGGAACTGAAAAAAAATGTCACAACAGTGCTGTTTGCTGAGCAAGTAAAACATGTTGTGACCCTTTGATCTAAAGTCGGCTCCATTCTGTCTAGATGAAAACATTGTTTCTATTGTTTTAACCAAGAGTTATATTGCTATATTTAAACATGCAAATGTATTTTTTATTACTCTGCTTCGTGACCAGCTGTAAGATAACAAAAGGAAATGTTAAGAATGTAAATGTAGTTTCTGTTAGCCTGGGAACCCAGGGAAGTGTGAAGAATGATGTAATGGGAACAAGGAATGTGATTTTAAAAACAGAGAGAATCAGAGATTATTAAGCATTTTTGTCTTGACCATCCAACTCAGCACTGTCTTGCTCTATATGTAAGTTATCTTAGACTTGTGTTCTCTCTTAGAAATAGCTAGAAACTAGAAAGATTAGACTAAGTGTTTTTCTGTGATGACAGAACTGTACCACTGAATTATTTTAAGTATTTCTCTGTGATCTCTGAACTCTTGACTAGCACTGTGTAGTAAGACGTATTGTGTTGTGTTTTTAGTATTTATTATTAAATATTTTTAAACCTTTCAACTGTGGCTATTTTGTGTAGAGATAATTTAAGCTCTAGAGTACATTGCATATTTATAGAGATTACTGTACCAAGTCACTCTAATAAGCCTTGACTGTTTTTGGATAATAATATTGCACAGTAATAATTGGACACCCTTTTAAGGGCCTTTGATTAGCTGATAAATATTAGCTATGCTGTGCAGTGATTTCTACCATATAGTCTGGGTAAAAGGGGCACAGCTGGAGAACCTGTGCCAGCCTTCCCCAAGAGTGTATATGTGGTTGTATGGACTCTTACCGCAAAGTGTGTGTGTGTCAGCTACTTGGGCAGGGAAAAGAAGCACTGGCTGGACAGAGAGGGTCCTGGAGTTTTAGCTTACCCAGCTGGCTGAAATCTGGACCCTATAGCTCTGCCAGTGGTGAGTCTTATTGGGGACCTGGAGAGCAAGGAAGTGACCAGCCCCGGACTGACTGTGATCTCTGTGTGCTTTTAAGGTAAATTGCACTTTACTGTGTGTATTTGTTATCCTTTCCTCCTATATAAGATGCCCCTCACTGGTGTTAGTGGTGAGGATTGAGGCTCCTTGATTGCTGGGCCAGGGCATGGGTGTCACAGCATATTTCAGATCTAGGCCTGCTGCTTCTGGAAATGTTTGTAGTGGTTTGTTTGTTCTGGGCATGTTTTCCAGGTCATTCTGGATTAGAAGGGGCCTATCTGCACTTTTGTGAGAGAACTGTGTTTGATTGGCACCTGACGTATAAAGAGAGGCCAGTTTAGGGCTTGGAATAAGCATCCTTATTGGTCCTTTTGAGGTTTTTTTTCAAGTTTTAGCTTCTGGTATTTAGGCCCTGCATCTGAGCAGGTTTCTGCTTGTTTTTGTGTCACATAGCACCGCGTGGGTCTACTTTTTTTCCCACAAAAGCCAAATCACTTGAATACAATTCACACAATACATAATGAGTGAAACACAAGTACGTCAAATGCAGTAGACCGCGAAAGTGGAAATATCGAATTTGCATAGTTTGACCATCTGTGGAATAGCTCCGTAAGGTAAGTATGCAATAATTACGGACCTTAGGGTTAGGGTGTGGGTTAAGGTAAGTGCATAGATAGGTAATGTATGTAAGGTTTAATGTAGGGTTTTGTTAAGTGTATGTGTGTGGAATATTTAGTTTGTTTGGGTATAGCTCAGTAGGTTAAGTGTGCAGTAGTTATGGACCTTAGGGTTAGGGAGGAGTTAAGGATAGTGCAAAGGTAGTTGTGTATGTAGGATTTAATGTAGGGTTAGAAGTAGGGTTTTGTTGCTTTACTTTAGGGTTAGAAGTAGGGTTTTAGTTAGTGTGTGTATGTGTTGTTTTTTACTGTGTTTTGGTAGGTAGTATGTTGCGGGAGGTGGGGTTGGCCAATTATGAGAGATAGAGATTTCGAATTTCGCAGTTTAGTGCATTCAACGTATTCACATTTCGTTCATTTTGGTTTGCATGAGTTGTATTCGAGCAATTCAGCTTTTGCGGGAATAAAGTAGACCTGCACTGCTGTGCACCAGAGCTGGACAGTTAAATTCAATAAATTTTCAATTAAAACCCAGGCAGAAATATCCTCAGTAATCGTTTCTAAAACACCACCCCTAGTGACAACAATCTTCAATCTGGCATTATGGACAGTTGGACTACCCTTGTTTCTCCTGCTAGCCTTTTGACATGGAGCTCTTTTGGCAGTGTAGCAATAGCCTCATGTACACAGACCACCCTGTACTAAAAATATAGTTTAGTACAGAGTGTGAGAGATGTATTTACACCAATAATCTAGAATCCATGTTCTCTCTCACTCAAAACAGTAACATGGAGAAGGTTGTCAACTCACCCACAACTACATATTCACTTGGTACCAATACTCATACGCATAGAATTCATCAAAAACATAAATCCACATACATGGATGATCTCTAAAAAACTTACAGAAAAAACAGAGACCTCCAAACACAAGTCTGCTACAGGAAGTACCTTTTATCTGCACTTTTTTCAAATAATACAGAATTTTAATTGATTTATTTGTGTTGCATTGAATATTAACTGAACTGGAAGTTTTGGCTCCGTTTTCTCAGTTAGTGCTAGCTAGATTTTATTGCCTGTTAGAACTCCTGCATAGACAGTAATTGCAGTTGGGGGTAGTCTCATTCATTGATATTCTGTTACTGCCTATTTAAGTGGTACATTTTAGAATATTTTCTGCTTAAACCCTGAACTTTGGCTGGCTAATATCTAGCTGTATTCAACTGGACATACAAGAGAATTTAAGTACCTTTTATCTGCACTTTTTTCAAATAATACAGAATTTTAATTGATTTATTTGTGTTGCATTGAATATTAACTGAACTGGAAGTTTTGACTCTGTGTTTTCAGTTAATGCTAGCTAGACTTTATTGCCTGTTAGAATTTCTGCATAGACAGTAATTGCAGTTGGGGGTAGTCTCATTCATTGATATTATGTTACTGCCTATTTAAGTGGTACATTTTGGAATATTTTCTGCTTAAAACCTGAGATTTGTCCAGCTAAGATCTAGCTGTATTCAACTAGACATATAAGAGAATTTAAGTACCTTTTATCTGCACTTTTTTCAAATAATACAGCATTTCAATTGATTTATTTGTGTTGCATTGAATTTGAATATTAACTGAACTGGAAGTTTTGACTCTGTTTTTTCAGTTAGTGCTAGCTAGATTTTATTGCCTGTTAGAATTCCTGCATAGACAGTAATTGCAGTCGGGGATAGTCTCATTCATTGATATTCTGTTACTGCCTATTTAAGTGGTACATTTTGGAATATTTTCTGCTTAAAACCTGAGCTTTGGCCGGCTAAGATCTAGCTGTATTCAACTGGACATATAAGAGAATTTAATTACCTTTTATCTGCACTTTTTTCAAATAATACAGCATTTTAATTGATTTATTTGTGTTGCATTGAATATTAACCGAACTGGAAGTTTTGACTGTTTATTCAGTTAATGCTAGCTAGATTTTATTGCCTCTTAGAATTGCTACATAGGCAGCAATTGCAGTTAGGGGTAGTCTCATTCATTGATATTCTGTTACTGCCTATTTAAGTGGTACATTTTGGAATATTTTGTGCTTAAAACCTGAGCTTTGACCGGCTAAGATCTAGCTGTATTCAACTGGACGTATAAGAGAATTAAGTACCTTTTATCTGCACTTTTTTCAAATAATACAGCATTTTAATTGATTTATTTGTGTTGCATTGAATATTAACTGAACTGGAAGTTGTGACTGTTTTTTCAGTTAGTGCTAGCTAGATTTTATTGTCTGTTAGAATTCCTACATAGACAGTAATTGCAGTAGGGGGGTCTCATTCATTGATATTCTGTTACTGCCTATTTAAGTGGTACATTTGGGAATATTTTCTGCTTAAAACCTAAGCTTTCGCCGGCTAAGATCTAGCTGTATTCAACTGGATGTATAAGAGAATTTAAGTACCTTTTATCTGCACTTTATTCAGATAATACTGCATTTTAATTGATTTATTTCTGTTGTATTGAATAGTAACTGAACTGGAAGTTTTGACTCTGTTTTTTCAGTTAGTTCCCCACCCACCCTCATTGGTTTTGTTTTGGTGTTAATCTTGGTGGCTTTGAAACTGCCCACCCCTCTTGTAAATTTGTATTTGGATACTCATTCTGGGCCCATCTCGTTTGCTCACTCAACTGA
Organism: Protopterus annectens; assembly: GCF_019279795.1. Classification (NCBI taxonomy): domain Eukaryota; kingdom Metazoa; phylum Chordata; order Ceratodontiformes; family Protopteridae; genus Protopterus; species Protopterus annectens. The sequence continues at coordinate 1,691,309,975 of NC_056741.1, forward strand.
GTGCAGTAAAATCATATTCCATCTCATTTGCTCACTCCAACTGAGTGCATATTCTGATTTCAGGCACTCCTACTGTGTATAAATAGAGCATCTGGGAAAGAAAAAAAATGTTTTAAGCTTGTTTCCTGCCTTTCTTGTAAGTGGTCTAGACTGTTTCTAGGCTTCTGAGCCCCCAAGCCTTTCTGTGTTGGAGGGAAGCCTTCTAGCTTAAATTTGTTTCTTAGAACTAGCCAGTTTTCTAGTTTCAGCACTCAAATCTGTTTATTTGAACTCAGCACTTGTTCAGAAGTCATTGTAAGCACTAAATAAGCTGCAAATTACTACATCACTCAACTTTCCTCACTTGTCTAGAGGAAAGCAGTTTTCAGTACTTAATAAATAAGCACCTATCCAAGCATGTCTAAGGGTCAGCTCCCTGTAATTTCTCCTGTCTACCTGATGAATCTGGACATCTTGGGGCAACCCCCTCCTCCTACCACCCAACACTGCAACCTGTGAGAGATGCACTTATATAGCCAAACTGGAAGCAAAGCTGTCTTCACCCAAGACTGGACTTGCACCACACCACACTCATCACATAGTCCCTCAAAACCTACACCTCCAAAACACACACACAGAAACACAAAACACACACCTACATTCACGGAGGCTGTCAATAAAAATCTGCCCAAGCATCAGGGACCTCCAAAGCAGAAACACAAGCAAACTCCACCCCCCCCAGTACAACCCAAATGACACATAGCCCACAAACTCAGTGTGCCACTCAACCACAGCCCATAAGGCATAACAACGTACCCAACACTCTAGCCATAGGTGACTCTATAGTCAAGCACACTGACTCACCAGGCTAAACAATGAGAAAGTTACTGTCAGCTGCCTGTCAGGTGCCACAATCCACCACATAATGCACGCACTCAGGTCACTCCACAACAAGTACAAATATGACACTGTCATTGTCCAGGTTGGTATGAATGACCTGAGACATACCTCTCTGGATTACATGAAAAGAGACATGGAGGAGCTCTCTGATCCTGTAGCCCAGGCAGGTATGACCCTAGCCCTGAGTAGCATCCTGCCATCACCCAGAATGATACCACAAGGACAAAATGACTGACTTCAACAATTGGCTAAGCTTCTGGTGTCATTCTAAGGGGATCCAGTATTTGTCTGCCTGGGATGACATGATCGACAGACCATGATGCTTTGCCAGAGATGGCCTGCACCTGTCGATCTTGGGATTCCGGATACTAAGGTTCTTGCCACCCCTATAGGGACTTTTTTAGGCAAGGTTCAAATGACAAATTCACCACCATAACTGGTACAAGCAAGCAAAATCTGAGGGTGATGCTACTCAATGCTAGAAGTCTAAACCTCAAAAAGCAGTCACTCCAGGCACTCCTTAAAATGGAGAACATCAACATCTGTGCAGTGACAGAGACCTGGTTCAAAGCTCCAGAGAGCACCCCTGCATTACCAGGCTATAATTCATACCACACCTTTCAGCCACCTAACCCGGAAGGAAGCACTAAAGGTGGAGGCGTGTCCATATTCATTAAGGATATCCACACCTCCAGGCTAGTTGCACAGCATAATGCATCTGAGATTATCCAAGTGCAACTTACTCTGGGCAAGACCGCAATCCAAATTGTAGCTTACTACAGACCCCCCCCACCATGCCCCAGGATTCCCACTCCTCATTTCTTGATACACTGGAAAGTATTAGGGTACAACCCAACACCCTAATAATGGGCGATTTCAACTACCCCACCATTAACTGGGAAAACTACTCATGTACCAACTCTTTTGCTCAACGTTTTCTGGAATTTATAAATTCCAATGCCTTGGATCAACTTATTCACACCCCCACCAGGGGCAGCAATATCCTAGACCTGGTCATTACCAACATGGGCAACTGGTGTTCCACACCAGAGGTCAATTTCTCGTTGGTCAGATCTGACCACAAGCTAATCACCCTAGACATACACATCCCGCCCCCACCCCCAATTAAGGAAACAGCCGTAAAAAACTTCTCCAAAGCCAGCTTCACACTTCTTAAGACAGAAGTGGCAAACTTCATGACACCCATGCAGACGGACAATAGAGGTATGACTGCTGAATCCTACACAAATGCACTTTATAAGTACTTACACGAGTGCATGGATCATGCTATCATTAAAAGGACCAAGATGCTATCCTCCAAAAAAAGGAAGCCAATCTGGTGGTCCTCTGCCATAAACAAACTCTACAACAGAAGAAAGAAACTGTTGTAAAAAAGAGTAAAATCCCATGACTGGAGGAACTCCCTGGTCAACCTCAGTAAGAAGCTGAGATCCCTCATAAAATCCTCCAGAGCTAGTTACGAAAACAAAATTGCCACTGACTAGTTATGAAAACAAAATTGCCACTGACTCTAAAGACAACCACAAAGCATTCTATAGCTATGTCAAGAATCTCAATGGCAACACTCAGATCTGCTCTGAGTTACAGCACAATGGCACTAAATATACAGAACCAACTGATATTGCCAATACCCTGGCAGATAGGTTCGGTGCTAACTTTACCCCCCTCTCACTCTCTAGAGGGCCCATCTCTATACCGGAAGAATGCAATGTTCCTGTAATCATTGCTGCACAGGTAAAAACACACTCTCCAAAGCCAAGAACGCAGCATCCATGGGACCTGACAATATCCCAGGCTGCGTTCTACATGAACTACAGAATGAACTAGCACCCTACCTAAGTACCATGTTCAATCATAGCCTCACCTCAGGCTTTATGTCCACTGAATGGCACACTGCGATGGTTATCCCACTCCACAAAGGGGGAGCCAAGACGGATCCTGGGAACTACTGCCCCATTAGCCTAACGAGCCTGGTCTGCAAGGCCATGGAACATATCATCATGGAACTCATAAGCAAAGACACTGGTAATCTCCAAACTCTGGACCCTACCCATTTTGGGTTTGTAAAAGGCAGATCATGTCTCCTAAACCTGATTGACTTCTTTGAAGCAGTCACCAAAGTCATAGATGAGGGTAAGCTGGTTCCCACAACTTATCTAGATCTTGCCAAGGCTTTAGACACCATCCCCCACTCTTGAATTATAGATAAGCTCACTAACTAGGTATACATCCCTATGTCACAAGATGGGTTGCCAACTGGCTCATGGACAGAACCCACACTGTGAAAGTAGCAGACTCCAAATCTGACTTCAGACCAGTGACAAGTGGAGTACCACAGGGTTCAGTCCTGGGTCCACTCCTGTTTGGTATCTACTTCTCTGAAGTACAAGCTAACACAGAAGGTCTTTGGCTAACAAAGTTTGCAGATGACTGCAAACTAGGAGCCATAATCAAAACTCCTAATGATGTGGACATACTACAAAAGGGCCTCACTGAGACAGATGCCTGGTGTCAAAGCCATGGCCTGAAGCTCAATGCCAAAAAGTGTATTGTCATCTCCTTTGGAAAAAACTCTGTACCCATGAACTACCACATAAGTGGTAGCCTACTTAACACAGAAAGCGTGATAAGAGACATTGGGACGCAGGTGGACAGTAGTCTCTCCTTTGATAATCACATTGCCACAGTAGTCAGGAAATCCTTCTACGTGGCACACCTCATCACAAAAGTTTCTCATCCAGGAAAAAAGAGGTCATTGTTCCCCTCTACTCGTCACTCATTAGACCCATTATAGAGTACAATGCTCCTTTTGGTATGTACCTCACAAGACATCTACAACAACTGGAAAGGCCACAGAAATACCTCACAAAGAGGATTACTGGCCTGAAACAGATGCCCTGCTCAGACGTCTCAAAAACCTCCAGCTTTACTCCGTCATATATCGCCTACCCAGAGGTGATCTCTGCCTAACATGCAAAGCTATGTCAAACCCAGAGCTGTTGGACATGCCCCACTTAAAGAAATCCCAATCCCTCCGAGCTACAAGCTCTAGGTACCTAAACCTTGTCACCACAATAAATAGAACATGCTTGAGGGATAGATTCCTGTCCCAGAAACTTCCCATACTCTGGAACAGACTACCTATCTATGTCAAACAGAGATCCTCATTAGCACTCTTCCTGAAAAATCTTGATGATTGGATGGGAAATAGGAAATTCACCCCAGGGATCACTTCTGTGGCTCTGCTCGACAGGGGCACAGGAAAATAATTTTCTTGGGTGACGAAAGCCAGGGTACTTTTTTGACTAGGCTTATATAGGCCCTACGGGTAATAGCCTAGTACCTACCTAGGAACCTATGAAACTAACACAGTCTCCAGAGCACCAATGACACATAGCAAAACCAAGCCTGTAAGGAGTAACACTCAAAAAACATGTTTTCTTATCATTGGAGACTCAGTAGTGAGACACACAGATGTCCCACTCATTAGGTTGGACAAGGAGAAAATCACGGTCAGCTGCCTGTCTGGTGCCAGGATTCACCAAATCACGCATGTACTCTCAGCAGCAAGTACCATTATGACTCTGTCATAGTTCCTGTTGGTGTGAATGACCTGAGATGTACCTCACTGGACTATATGAAGAGGGACATGGTTGATCTCTCTGAATATGTGCCCCAGGCAGGTATGTCCCTTGCCTTGAGCAGCATACTACCCTCACCTAGAATGATGCCACAGTAAGTATAAACAAAATACCACTGATTTCAATAATTGGCTTAGTTTTTGGTGTCATTCAAAGGGGATCCAGTTCATGTCTGCCTGGGAAGCCAAGGTCGACAAACCTTGCTGCTTTGCCAGAGACAGTTTGCACCTGACACCCCTAGGCATTTGGCTGCTGGCAAAGGCTCTTGCCTCCCCCATAGTGCCTTTTTTTTGGCAAGTTCTCAAAAACAACATTACTGATGGGAAATTATACAATCAAAACAAAATAAGGGTCATGTTGCTAAATGCTAGGAGCTTTAACCAAAACCTGTACTCCTGTGGCAGCACTTCTATCACTAGAAGATGTAGATGTCTGTGCAGTCATAGAAACCTGGTTTAAGGCCTCAGACAGTACCCCGGCCCTGCAAAACTACAATGCCCACACCTTTAGATTGCAAAATGAAGGTGTGAAAACCAATGGAGGTGGTGTTTAAATCTATATTATATATATAAATTCACCTCACATCTAGTTAGACTGGGCAACTGCATGGAGTCCAGGTTATGGTGAGTAAGACCCTTATTCAAGTCCTAGCCAGTTATAGAGCCTCCTCCATGGGCCACAACCCCCATGAAACTTACTTAACCAAACTGAAGAAATCAAAATGTTATGGAACATTTATTATCCCATCATGAAATAGGAAACCTACTCTAGCCCAAACTCACTAACACAAAAGTTCCTTGACTTTGTGAATTCAAATGCCCTGGAGCAAATTTTGCATACCCTGACAAGAGGAACAAACATTCTAGATCTGGTCCTCACCAACATGTGCAATAGGTGCATTGCTTGAACTGTTGGACCCTCATTAATTAAAACTGACCACAAATCAGCCACCTTCGAGCTGACACTAACAGCAGAACCCACAAAGGGTGAGATCAGAATAAATTACTTCACCAAGGCAAACTATACCCTCCTAGGTGAAGGTATAAATGCATTCCAAGCCCTATCCCACACTGAAAGTGGTGACTACACCGAAGCAGACACTAAAGCCCTGTACAATCATTACATATCTTTATAAACTCAGCTGTACTAGTTAGAATCAAAGCCAGAGTCCCAAGTAAAATCAAGCTGCCATGGTGCACTTCCAGCATCAGCAAACTCTACAATAAATGCAAAAAGTTGCTGTCCAAGAAAATAAAGACAAGGACCCAGCAAAGGAAAAGTACCCTCCTCAGACAACAGGCAAATAGGCCAAATTGTCAAATCCTCAAGAGCTCCTTTGACAGAAACCTAGCAAGCACTGCCAATGATAACCATAAGGCCTTTTACAACTATGTACGTAAACTAAAGGGTAGGACCCAAGCATGTGCAGAACTGGTGGCCAGTGGTATCACACACACTCTGACCCCACAGAAATAAAGAACCTACTAGCAGATAGGTTTGGTGAAAATTTCATTCCCTTATCCTCTCCTAATGTACAACAAACTCTCTCCCAAACTCCCCCCATTTTATATATCTGCACAGTAGGTCCTCAAAGCTCTCTCCAAGGCAAAGAACACAGCCTCTATGAGACCAGATGACATCCCTAGCATCACCACTATATACCCTTTTCAATCATAGTCTAACCACAGGTTTTGTTCCTATGGAATGGAGAACAGCTACAGTTATACCCATCCACAAAGGTGGCCTATCAACAGACCCAGGGAAGTGCAGACCTGTAAGACCTGTAAGCCTGACCAGCCTCATCTGTAAGGCCATGGACTATATCATTATGGACCTCATAAATAAAGACATAGGTGACCTCCAAACCCTGGATCCTACCCAATTCAGCTTCGTGAAGGGCAGATCCTGCCTATTAAATCTGGTAGATTTCTTTGAAAGTGTAACCAAGGCATTGATGAGGGCAAATGTGTGCACACAGCCTACCTCAATTTGGCAAAGGCTTTCAATACAATTCCACATTCAGGCATTACCGATAAACTTAACAAACTGAATGTAAACCCCTTCATTGTAAGATAGATTGCCAACTGGCAGACACACACTATCAAAGTGGATAACTCCACATCAGCTAGCAGATGTGTTGCCAGTGGGGTGCCACAAGAGTCAGTGCTGGGCTCCCTACTGTTTAGTATATACTTCTCAGAAGTTCAGGTTAAAACTAAAGGGTTGTGGCTCATCAAGTTTGGAGATGACTGCAAACTAGGTGCAATCTTTGAATCCCCAAATGATATCAGTACAGTCCAGGAGGGTCTCACACAAACCAACGACTGGTGTATTAGTCACAGTCTTGGACTGAATACAAAGAAATGCATCATCATTCCCTTCAGCACAAACAATGTGCCTTCACACTATCAAATCAATAACAATATCCTAAGTACCTCTGAAGTGGTAAGGGACCTGGAATCACAGGTTGACGGTGACCTTAACTTCAACCACCATGTGTCTAATGTTGCAAGGAAAGCTTTCCACATAGCTCACTTGATTAGTAAAGGTATCACCTCAAGAGCAAAAGAAATTATAAACCCCCCCCATACTCGGCACTTATCCGGCCCATAATTGAGTATAACGCTGCATTCAGTATGTACTGTACTAAACACCTACAGAAATTAGAGAGACCTCAGAGGTTTCTAACAAAGAAGATCAAGAGCCTCCAGCATGTTCCTTACATGGACCGACTAAAATCCCTGTCACTATACTCTTTATCATATAGACTTCTTAGGGGAGACTTACACCTGGCCTACAGAACAACCCAAGACCCAAACCTAATGAACTTACTGCATATCCATAAATCAAATGAATCTAGAGCTACACATTCCAGGGACTTAAATATGGCCTGCAACTTAAATAGGACTTGCTGGAGGGACAGATTTATCTCCCAGAGACTGACACATCTTTGGAACAGGCTACCAATTCATGTGAAACAGAGCACCTCTATGACATTGTTCAAGAGGAACCTGGATGTGGATGGGGTACCATACATTCTTAGCAGGGATAGCATCCATAATCCTCCTGGACATGGGCAGTCATCACTAAATGTAATCTTGGGTATTGACTAGTACTTCTACGGTATTACATTGGGTTGAAATGGCTAGGCTTAAAATGACCTCCATGTCAACAGCCTAGTAATCTCCTATGATCCTATTCCTCATAAATCACAGGCACAGCTACTGGATAAAGTCTATTTTTGCACTCTGTAATATCCTTTTGAGGGAGACTGAGCTCTCTGATCTTCTATAACTGAAAAATACCACACTGCCCCTATTTTCAAGAACAAGACCATTACACAGATTTGCTAATCCAGGTATTTTGTTCTAACCTTTTATGTAAGACTGAAAAGGCATGCTAGCTATGATAACCCAACAACATCCAACATCTTTAACATATCTGTCTGAATCTCATCCACTCAAACAGCCTTTCCAGAGTAGAAATGTTTAATTACTGAAGTGACCTCATCTTCAGAAATGGATTCAATCCCACCAATTGTTTTTGGTGCTGCCTCATCGAAAGGAGGCATATACATCTAATGTAGACTCCTATAGTAGTCCTCACATTTCCTGACAATGACACTAGTTAAGGTCAGCATATGTCCACCACTGCTGAGGAAAGTCTAGACAATGTACTACCTCCCCATTTAGAGTCAATCTCTTTGAGGTCATCTGAAAAAAACATTCACCATGGTGCTGCAAGCCACCTGTCACACCAAATTCTTTGCATAAACAAATGCTGCAGCTACTGCTTTCCTAGCATATTGTCTGTCATATGTGGAGAACCTCTCCTAGCCCTGTATTCATTGCCTCTTAGCACCACATCACCAACCACCCACCGAGTGCTGTTATAAGATATAGTATGTACATAAATATGGTATTTGTCCAAAAACAATCCAAATACAATTCACTGCTTGGTTTCAGATCAGGCAGATCATTTGCCGCAGTCATGCCCTTCCTTTTATATCCATCATTCCTCATGTGACTGTTGAAGCTTTCCAGTATAATTAGAGAATCAGTGGTTGGTACTCTTTAAATACCACACCCATGGACAGGACTGCAATATCAGTAGGTGGTACCCTTTAAGCACCACACCTATAGGAAGGAGTACAGTATCAGTAAGGTGGTACCATATCAAACCCCACACCCATGACCAGGTCAATGGTATAGAGGAATAAAACCCTGCTTATGTTACATACATATGCATATTTCAAGCACAGGCATTAATGCCCTTCTAGTCTGCCAGTATACCAAAACAATTTTTCCCATAATAAGTGTCCAGTTTGTTCTTAAAAATATCTAAACTAGTGCTTGCTTTAATGTAATTTGATAGTCTATTCCATGCATCAGCTGTTCACTTAAAAAACAGCACACTTCTCATTCCTACAGAATCTTCTGCATAGGTTGTCTGATGATTTTCTACTACTTTTTTGATAACCCCATTCTTTCCCAAAGGTAGTCTCTAAATGCCCTATATACCTGTATAAAGTCTCCTTTTAAATAGCTATATGAGACACTGCACCAGTTCAGATATTTTAGTCTTTCATAATAACTTAAATTTTCACATCCATGAATACCCTTGGTATATTTCCACTGTACTCTCTCCAGTTTACTCATAGGTTCATAGGTTCATAGGTTCATAGGTTTATACTAGGCTATCTGCCCTAAGGCATTTATAAGCCTAGCCCAAAGTTTTGTGGCTTACGCCACCCCTTATATGAAAAAATACTGTACCCATTAGTTTGTTGTGCCTCTGTCCAGCAGTGACACAGAGATGATTCCCGGGGTAAACCTACAATCTCCCATCCACAGGTCAAGATTTCTCTTGAACAGAGCCAGCGAGGTGCTCTGCCTCACATGGACCAGGATTTTATTCCACAGCATAGGGAGTCTCTGAGTGATAAATCTATCCCTCCAGCACGTCCTATTTATATCCGTGCTAAGGTTTAAGTTGCTTGCTCTAGTGGTTTTGGTGGATTTGGATTTTTTGAGGTGGAGCATGTCCATTAATTCCGGGTAGGACATGGCCTTGTATGTCAGGCACATGTCACCTCTGAGCAGACGGTATGCGACTGAATAGAGCTGGAGTTTCTTCAATCTGGCAGCATATGACAGATTTTGGAGTCCCTTTATCCTTTTGGTGAGGAACTTTTGGGGTCTCTCCAATTGCTGCAGCTGTCGGGTGAGATACATCCCGAATGGGGCATTGTACTCGATCATTGGTCTGATAAGTGAAGAGTACAGGGAAACAATTACCTCACTAGATCTGGATGTGAATCCCTTCATGATCAGGTGGGCAATGTAGAAGGTCTTTCAACCACTTTAGCAATGTGAGTGTCAAAAGAAAGGCCACTGTCAACCTGGGTCCCCAGGTCCCTGATAACCTCTTCTGTGCTTAGTGGATTGCCACCTATATGGTAGCTTGGGGTTACCTTGTTTTTCCTGAAGGGTATGACTATACATTTTTTGGCGTTTAACTTCAGGCCATGGCTCTGGCACCAGCTATCTGTTTCCGTGAGTCCCTTCTGAAGGATATCCGTGTCCGATGCACTTTCCACTATGGCGCCCAGTTTGCAGTCGTCTGCAAACTTTGTCAGCCAAAGTCCTCCCATGTTGGCCTGTACTTCTGAGAAGTAGATGCCGAACAATAGGGGGCCAAGTACTGAGCCCTGTGGGACACCACTTGTGACCAGCTTGGAGTCTGACATAGCGCCAGCAACTCTAACCCTGTGGGTTCTGTCCTTAAGCCAGTTTGCAACCCATCTTGTGACATATGGGTTTACATTTAAGCTGGTAAGTTTTTCTACAATACCCGAGTGGGGTATTGTGTCGAAAGCCTTTGCAAGGTCAAGGTAGGCTGTATGGACTGCCTATCCCTCATCAATGGCCTTGGTGACTGTTTTGAAAAAGTCGACCAAGTTCAAAAGGCATGATCTGCCCTTGACGAAGCCAAACTGGGTCGGGTCCAATGTCTGCAAGTCCCCTATATCTTTGTTTATGAGCTCCATTATGATCCTCTCCATAGCTTTGCAGACTAGACTTGTTAAGCTTATGGGGCGGTAATTACCAGGGTCCGTAGAGGCACCGCCTTTGTGGAGTGGGACCACAGTTGCCGTACGCCACTCCTTGGGCATGTATCCTGTGGTAAGGCTGAGATTAAACAGCTGCCTTATGTGCAGGTTTAATTCCTCATTTAGCTCGTGTAGCACACAGCTGGGGACACCATCCAGTCCCATTGATGCTGTGTTTTTAACTTTAGAGAGAGCAGCTTTCACCTGCACATTTGAGATGTCTGGGAGGCTACACTCTGCTGGGATAGTTATCTCTCCTTTAGGGGGGGGAGAGGGGGGTGAAGTTTGCACTGAACCTGTCTGCCAGTATGTTGGCAATGTCTGTGGGTTCAGTGATTTTTGTATCATTTTGGACTAATTCTGAGCATATCTGGGAGTTTCCACCCAGGTTTCTAACATAGCTGAAAAAGGCCTTATGATTGTCCTTTGAATCCATGGCAATTTTTCTCTCAAAATTGGCCTTAGTTGATTTTATGAGTGCTCATATTTTTTTACTAATAATGATCAGGGGTGACTTCCCTTTTATGGATTTTGTTTTATCATGTAATAGCTTTCTCCTCTTATTGTAAAGTTTGTTAATGGCTGGGGTCCACCAGACTGGACGCTTGCCCTTTGTGGAAAGAGTCTTGGTTTTATTTGGGATTGCCTGATCCATGCAGTCCTGGAGGTGTTCATAGAAGGCATTTGTAAGGGCTTCCACAGCTTGGGTTGTGGTTTCCACTGGCTCAGGGGCCTTGAAGGATACCACACCAGTCTTGAGTAGTGTGAAGTTTGCTTTAGAGAAGTTCTTCACTGTGGTCTTTTTTGTTTGGGGTGGGGGCGGGATGTGGATTTCCAGTGAGATTAGTTTATGATCAGATCTCACCAATGAGGGATATACTTCGGTGTGGAGCATTTTGTCCCCATGTTTGTGATAATGAGATCTAGTATATTTTCTCCTCTCATGGGAACAGTGACTAGCTGTTCCATGGCATTTGAATTTATGAACTCCAGGAACCGTTGGGCTAGAAAGTTAGGGCTTGAGTAATGTTCCCAGTCTATATTCGGGTAGTTGAAGTAACCCAATATGATGGTGTTTGGAGATACATTTATACCCTCCAGTGTCTTCAGGAAGGCTGTGTGGGGTTCCTGAGTTTGAGAGGGTGGCCTGTAGCATGCTACAATTTGTAGAGCAGTTTTGCCTATGGTTAGTTGCACCTGGATGGATTCTGGAGCTTTGTGTGTTGCCACCAACCTGGCAGTGTGGGTATCCTTTATGAATATGGATACACCCTCCTTTGTGGTGTGGTCCGGGTTTGGGGCCGAACGCATGATATGAGGTAAAACCTAATAGTGCCGGGTGCTCTCAGGAGCCTTGAACCAGGTTTCATTTACAGCACAGACATCGATGTTCTCCATACTGAGAAGGGCCTCGAGTGCGTGCATTTTGAGATTTAGACTTCTGGCATTGAGCAGCATTACCCTCAGTTTCTTCCCATTTTTGTTTTCTAGGGTGGTAGGTTTAGAATTTGAGCCTTGCCTAAAAAGGCACTATGGGGTGGCAAGAGCCTTAGCCAATATCCGAATCCCAGGGTGACAGGTGCAAGTCGTCCCTTGAAGCAGCATGGCTTGTCAAGCATGTCATCCCAGGCAGACAGACACTGGATCCCCTTTGAATGACACCAGACATTAAGCCAATTGTTAAAGCTGATCATCTTGTCTCTATATTGTGGCATCATTCTTGGTGAAGGAAGGATACTGCTCAGGGTCAGGGTCATACCTGCCTGGGCTACATAATCAGAGAGCTCCTCTATGTCTCTTTTCATGTAGTCCAGGGAGGTACGTCTCAGGTCGTTCACACCAGCATGGACAATGACTGTGTCATATTTGTACTTGCCGTGGAGTGACCCGAGTGCTTGTGTTATGTGGCAGATTCTAGCGCCCGATAGGCAGCTTACTGTGACCCTCTCCTTGTTCAGCCTGGTGATTGGGACGTCAGTGTGTCTGACTATGGAGTCACCTATGACAAGTATGTTTGGTGTTGTATTTGGCCTTAAGGGCTGTGGACTGCTTTGCACACTGATTTTGTGGTTTATGTGTTGCTTGTGGAGTGTCTTGAGGTAGCAGTTCTTTGGGTGTCTGCTTTGGAGGCCTCTGCTGTTTAGGTAAATTTTTACTCAGAGCCTCCGAGTATGTCTTTGTGTGTTTATGTGTTTGATTCAGTGGTGTGGTAGCATTATGTAAGGCTGGTTTTGTGGTGTGGGTAGTTGCCTTCTCCTCCTGTCTGGTCTTGCCAGTCATGTTTGCTTTCTTATAAGGTTTCCATATTGTTACTCTATACTTAAGTTTGGTTCTAATGTAAATAAACAATCCCCAGGATTCATGAAGCTCGGCGCAAGGCCGGCGTAAGGCCTGCGCCGGCGGTGCATGGAATATCCGGCGCAGTAGCGCCATATACATATTAATGAGAGTGCACCGGAATCACAGACACGTGCGTAGTGTACGTGAGCGAGCCCAGGTAGGATGCGTCTGGAGGCGTGTCTAAGCCAGCATGAGGTGAGCAACCTAATGTGCTGACAGCCATGGTCCGCCCACAATAGTAATGGCAGCAGCCAGGTCCTGTGCAGAATGAAACGCATGTACAGTATGCAACATAGTCCCGTCCCAAATTAATGGAGAAGCAAAATGAAGACTCGAAGGCATAAGTGTACTAGTCCAAAGAGCAAAGGATACGATAAGACCGCGTTAGTCCCGCAATGCACTGTCAGTGTTTACACTCAGAGAAGGTGTACAGTCGCATGTCAGCGCCGCACCGACATAGGAGCAGCGACTAAGGTCACCACCTGTCCCACTTTGGTTGGGGCAGTCACTCCATGGACAGTTGTGTCCCGAAAAACGTATTAGAAATGGCTGATGTGCTACGATTGTAGGACACAATGATATCCGTATTTAATGTAATGGTAGCATGAATTGGTTATTTCTGTAACAGAAATACCTAAATGACACAAAAAACAGAATAAGCAAGGAAATTGCCACAATAATAAGCATATTATTTAGGCAAGCAAGTGAATTTCCATGCTATATAGTGACCGTCTGTATGTGTCGGCCTGTAAAGTCAGATGTGAGTCCCGGAAATATCCCAGATCGGAAAATGGAAAAGGTGGAAACCCCAGTAGCGACATGGGCATGGTCACCAGGGTTACCTGCTGTCCCAATGTGCCATGGACAGTCCCTGATTGGACAGTCGTGTCCCTGCAACAATCGTAAAATGGAAAATGACCTCCGATCCCCTGCCACGCAAATTCCGCAATATACATGTAAATAGTAGCATAAAACATATACATTACGATATGGAACACAGACATGGCATAAGAAAATAAATAAGGAACCCAAACGCTTACAGAATAAGCTCATAGTATGGCAAACAAGTGAAGTTCTGTCAACTGCACTAGCCCTGAGTATGTGTAGTCCTGCAAATTTCGAAGTGCCCACATAACATGCCCCACTATGGGCATTGGAAAAGGTGCCAACCATAATGGTCACAAGCAGTAGTGACAGTACATAGCCGGGTAGCTGTGCTGACATAACAACAGTAAGGAAGCAAGATACCTGAAACACAGGCAAACATGTGCATAGCAACATATCCCAGACCCAGCAACGTCTCTGTTGCATACACTGGATGGTGTATGATGAAGTGTAATATCCAGAAGCAGAACCCACGCATTCGGATGTACCACACAATAGCCTCATTGTACATGTCAGTCACACCCATGTATACCCCTGCACCCAAACCTGCTAGCATCCGTGTGCAGCTATACAACCACACACAATGTGCATACCTGAACTGTGGTAAGATGTTTGTGTTAGGCAATGCCACGCGGGCAAATACGCACCCACATGTCACCAACCCACCGCAGGTACAGATATGTAAATGGCTGCATGTGAATGTGTCAGCAGAATGTGTACATCCGCATGTAGTATGTACCCGTCCAAACCATCTAGGTTTGCATACGACACGGTGCACATAACTGTACACATGTGGACAAGTCGGGTCGTTGGACCACCGCATCGATGATTATCTTTGCTGTGAAGTCGATCACATATAGCGGAACAGGTGCCTAACAAACAGGACGTCCTAACAGGGTGCTACAGGCAAAGAAGGGGAAACTGGGACATCACATGTGGAGATTAGCGTAGCTGGACGGACAAATACACACGGTCAAGGTAAAGGACGGAACAACATGCATATGGCTGGATGGATGTTGTTCGTAAAATATATAGAAACACATATGAAGTTCCAGTTTACACTCGAAATACTATATAATGTATTGAATTGTACCGCATAATATGGCAGTAGAACTAAGCCTGCATGTAATTGGTGAAGCTAAGCTGTACTGTGATGGAATTCTGAACCTGGCAGTAAGCAGTACAGCAGGCTCATGTCTGTCATCATTAATTATTTGCTGGGTTACAGAACAATAAATGTATGTACATGCATAACAGCACTCCTTCCCCAGAGGAGGATGGCCTTGTGAGCTCTATCGAAGATAGCAGTACAACTCCTTACCAGAGAGACAAAGCAACGTATTAAGAAATTAACTGTCCACTGTATCGTAACAGTCTAGGGTCCTTGAAACAGCTACAATCACAAAAGGATACTGTAATGTACAAGGTGCCTTGCAAGGCTGTGTTATTCCCATGAGAAAACAATTTAAAAGCACGACCCCAGCACCCACGTATGTATAGACTATTGCGGACCATAGTGATGGAAATGCCCTGTGACCGACCACGTCAGTAAGGTGGGCAAAAGCTGATTGTAAACACTATATAAAGAAACTGCTTACTGTATAGAGTCAGACAAAACTCTCATACTTGGACTGTATATTATTTAGCCTGCCTGTGTACACTACTAAAACGTTCTGAACCCGAGCCTCCTGTGTTATCGGCTGTCACATAGAAAAGCCTACTGATAACTACAGTCTGGTTGTAACAACTTATTTCACATTGTGATCCTTGTAATCCAGAATTCCCTTGGTAAGCTACAGGTCAGAGTGCATGGCTGGTTAGACATGTACGCTGGAGAATATGCAGAAATGGTTCTTCTTGAATGAAAAGACCTCCGACTGAATTGTTGTGTGTAAAGAGGCTGTTTACTGTCTGATCTGTGGCTGAAAAGCGGAAAACTGGATCCCAAGAAGAAAACGTGCAGCCTTAAACAGGAGGCCCAGGTAAGGAGTGTCTGCCTTTTGTGTCTATTGTAGATCAGGGACCAGACTACATTGTGTTTCTGTTAACAGTAGTGATATCGGGTCAAGACCTACCCACATACTGTTAAATCTGAACATAGGTCAGGGAACTCACAGCAGAGTAAATAGTGATTCTAGACACTACAGTGGATACAGGGAAGGTGACACACGTGTTATGACAGAAGGGTGCGTAGCAGTCGTGTAGAGGATATGGGAGATTATTGAAGCAACAGATCATGTGATCCGCGTTTGACGGGTGACGTGAAGAATATGCAATCGCAGAGAGCACATAATGTGAGTTACGCAGCAAAATGGGGTAATAAATATGACATTGATGGTATATTAGGCAACATATCGTTACTGAAACATTGTAATCCCTGAAAATTTGATGCATATGTTCCAAGGTAAACACCTGTTCCACCCTGAGAGGGATATGCCCTCTCTGGCCAGCCGTGTCCTGTAAATAAACCAAACAAATGTCAAATGTCCTGATATCTCAGGACAAACATTTCCCAGATATATATCAAAATGGTAGCATAAAACAGTAAATTTGTATGTGGAACAGCAAAATATAATAATAAACAGAATAAGCAACTGAAATGCTACAACAATTGTTCGCTCTCCTGGCAAAACGTGAATACCTGTCGTATGTACTGGCCGTGGGTATGCATTTTCCAGGCAAATTACACGTTCCGAACACTAATGTCCCACATTGTGCATTGGAAAAGGTGGCAGCCCTAAGATGTGCAGGCGACAAAACAGCGACAATTGGGTATCCGTCATGCACATCGGTGGACTGAGGTAGTGTATCGAAGGGAATAGAACACTACAAATGGCTAAGCATCATACATACACAGAGAAGATCATAATACAGTAGTACCGATCGCCCCCCCCCCCACAACACCCTACCACCGCAGATACCACATGCAGGATATTAAGCGGGAGGGCAGGCTAGTCCCCACACGTTATCCTGTGGCAACAGAGGTAGCACAACGAACAAATGTAATAGAAGCTATTGAAACCACATCCCGAACACGTAACATACCTAGGGACACCCGAGTAAGAACACAGTACTAAAACAGAGTGAGGATATCTGTCAATTAATTGAAGTACAGAACCATCATGCAGGACAGGAAGGCCAGGACCCAACCCCCGTAGCGTATAGACCGTGGACACCAGAAGATATCTGCAAAGTCATAGAGGGAATTCCCCATCCACAAAGTAATCGCTATTCACCATGCAATACCCCTGTATCTCCTGATCGGAAACCAAAAGGGGAATGGCGGATGGTACAGTATGTATAAGCTGTAAATCATGTAAGAATACGTAGGGTAGCGTTGGTGCCAGACCCACACACTATATTCAATGCTATGAACATGCCACAGAAGTATCTTACCGTGGTACATATAAGCTATGCTTACTTTGCAATACCTATACATCCACATAGTCCGTATTGCTTTGCTTGTACAGTCAGGGTGACAGATACAGCCATACCCGGCTATCGCGGGTCTACTGTGAAAGTACAACGATATTCACACAGGGGATGGCCAGCTACATTCGGTGTCAACTCCACCCGGGCCAGTCAAGCTCCACTTTAATTGGATGATATTCTGCTTGCGGCCCCTACCCAGCAGCAATGTAAGGAAGATACAATAGCATTAATGAGATTATCAGCAGAACAGGGACATAAAGTAAGCAAGCATAAATTGCAACTACAGAGAATACAGGTCAATTACCAAGTAGGGTAGAACATCACATGACGATAGGAAGGTAGCAATATAATAAGCACCCAAGGCAACTAACAAGAAGGGAATGATGTCGTGTCTGGCCCGACTAACACATGTTAAATCTGGATACCAAACAATGCTGTGGAATCCGCTGTATTGTTTGCCTTAACCTTTAATACACTTATGGCAGCACAACACATAGTACACTGGATTACAGTAGCAGAAACAGTGTTATGCAGACTAGAACGATTGATAGCCTCAACAGCTGTAGTAGGTCTCGTGAATAATCATAACACATGTTGTCAGACCGTAGATTGTAAGCGGAGATATATGACGTCAGTCTTGATGCAACAGCAGGGAAGTAAGCAACGCTAAATAGCTGACTACTCATTGCAGTTGGACACTGTGGCATGGTCAGTGCCACATTGTGTACAGGCAGTTGTTGTAGCACCCATGGCAGTACAGGCCCCGGCCGTAATGTTACTAGACCACCCTCTCACTGTGAGAATGTGTCATGCAGTTGCGATCAATCTGCTGCAAGAGAAGATAGAATTCCTGACTCGTGCTAGACATTTGTCATGTCTGACCATACCACTGAGTCAACCTCACATGGTGATTGAACGTTGTACAACATGAAACCTATCAACGTCACGTCTGACACCTGTGTATGGCACACCACACAGTTGCCTATACGATATGGATTAAATAACTACACACAGACATGATAACACTGGTATACCCTTAGATGATGCAGAGGTGACAGTTAATGTGTACGGATCATGTAGACAGAGTCCTACAGGAATGAATGAAGTAGTTTATGCAGTAGTTATTGATAATGACATTGTAGACGGCCAAACCCTGCAGCATAACGTGTCTGCTCAAGCAGCAGAATAGATAGCTTTAACACGTGCTTGTACTGTAGCGGAAAAATGATGTGTGGACATATGTCCCAATAGTCATTCTGTTGTCTGTGCAGTGCATGTTTATGAGCAGCAGTGGAAGAATAGGGAATGATAACATCCACCGGTAAATCGATTAATCATGCGCATACGAACCTGAATGCATTAGACTACATGCAGTTACCCACTGAAGTAGGTAATTGTAAATGTGCAGGGCATAGAAAGCAACAGGATAACAGTAGGAAAGTTGAGGCATGAGCTCATGCACCTGCAAAACAAGCAGCAGTTGGAAAGTGTCTGTGTGAATGAGGAATGACAAACCTCAGACTGTTTAGATGTAGAAACTGTACAAACAATGCAAACAGCAACTACGAAAGCAGAAAAGCCGACGTGGTTATGACGAGGAGCAATCCTTGAACACGGACTGCACATATCCACAGTGATAAAGCCAATATTAACGTCTAATATATTCAGATATGCGGCTTTGTGGAGCCATGGGTAGAGACATGTCTCAACAGGGGGGAATGGTACATTTGGTTAACAGAATACCCCTAACATATGGAATTACGAACCACATACAAACCTCATGAGCAGCGTGTCACGTTTGCCGTAGATATCATGCACAGGGAGTATTTAAACCGAAGGGAGTGAGTTTACCTACACCACCCTAACCGTTCCGCACTATTTGTATGGAAATCATACATCTGTATAAATGTGAAGTGAACAAATACTGTTTAGCGATTACACATATATATAATCAAAATGGGTAGAAGCATTCCCAACCAGTAATCCGGATGCAGCAGCAGTGGCAAAGGTGCCAGTAAAATTAAGTATCCCTAGATCTGGCATGCTGTAAAGAAGCTACAGTGACAATAGAACACATGTAGTTAACCAGACAATCACGCTACCTGGGGGATTACTTCATATTACCATGAATGTCAATTGCATGTACAACCCACACTCAGCACGACTGCTGCCGCCATAGAATGGGATCCCGAGAAATAAGTAGAGGAGTTTGGTGGGTGACATCCAGACGAGTTACATGAGCTGTCTACCTCTAGCATTGCTGAGCATGACAACAGTTCCAAATGTAAAGTGCTGCACCCACTTCAAGTAGTATGTGGAATGGCATATCATGTGCCAGAGTGGAAAGCTGTCATGCCTGCAGAGCCGGAGGTCGATGACTCAGTAGTAGGTGACATGAGAGGATTGTTAACTAGTAACAGTGTTCTTCAGTTAAAGTCTGTTACAGATAAGAGCAAACGAAGACGGAAGCATAGCTGACACCAGTATCCTGTGTGTATGTCACTGTTATCCAAAGAACATTATTGCCAAGTGGACAGTGCGAATGTCTGTACCGGGTACTGTTGGCAACGCCCACCGCAGTAAAGTTTGCAGAGAGGTCGTCCTGGGTCCACCTCACATTTCTCAAACTGGTAAAGGATATCAAGTCTGATTGACATCTTGTAGCTGATATACCAAAGAGCCCGAATCACCCGGCGAAGACTGTATAACAATACAAAGCAACCCCAAAGACATTTATGTTTGCTGTCCTAATGATTATACACCTATTAACCATGTTTGTGTTGACGTTACAATTTCCGGGACCTTACCTGCATATAACTACACGGATACAAATACTGATACGTGATGAACTGGCCACAGAGTGTCTTCCACACTTCAACAGATACCTAGGCATGATGCGTGTGCATATAGAGACTAGGAACACATTAAATTGCTGTGTTTGTACTGCCATACCTACATCATATGGAGGACTTCCGATGCATGTTGTCCCACTGGGATAGATTGAGACTTGTGAATATCTACACTTTGATACAGGTTCTGTGAGATCACAGGACAACGTGGCAATGTACTTACCTGTTACACAAAAAGGAATTGTATGTTATCATAAACATGGTACAGTTTCAGTTGGTGGGAGTATTTGTAACATAACTGTGTCTTACGAATGTCATATAACAGCCAAAGATCACAGTACTACTTGTAGCACCATTCCTAATTTGTATTGAAACATCATGAGAACAATGTTGAAGGATGTGCAGAAACATCCTGAATTGTATAAACAGTCCTCTGTTAGAGACAGGAATTTGTTACATGCAGAGGTAACCCGCATCAGTAATAAAGTAGAATATAGTAATGTTGTTTGTGGGAAATAAGCATAGCAATGGTTACCTGGGAATTGGTCCGGCAGTTGTTATTTGGGTTATCTGGCTCCAGTCACATGACATACTGTACAATTGCCTGTGGGTGCAAAACGAACTATAACACATATAGCTCAAAGAACTGGGAACACAGTCGAGAAACCTACTAATCCAGTGGGTGAAATGGAAGCTGTTCTGACATGTCAGTCCTCTGCAAGAGATAAAGGAATACCGATTCATATGGACTTCAGTGACAGCGTCACAACATGGGCTGGAACACCCCCAGCTTCTGGAGTAGTGAAATC
This sequence comes from Protopterus annectens, assembly GCF_019279795.1. Classification (NCBI taxonomy): domain Eukaryota; kingdom Metazoa; phylum Chordata; order Ceratodontiformes; family Protopteridae; genus Protopterus; species Protopterus annectens. The sequence goes on from NC_056741.1 coordinate 1,691,330,943, forward strand.
AATCAGGAACAGAGGAAGTTATCAAAAACTGTTGGAGGAAGGATGAATGTGACTTCACGCTCCTGAACATGTGACTGATGAACTGGATGCAATGAGAACTGTTGTGTCACAAAATGTAATAGTGCACGACTGCACCGTGGCTGAGAATTGGTACGCGGCGCTTACTGAAGAAGATCGCTGTGTCCAACTACCACATGAAGAGACCAAAAGCAACGCCCACCTACAGGTAATATAGCAGGTGTCATCCATGGCGGAACCAGGCCCAAACCCACTGCCGAACCATTTCCACAAACCATTGGGTGGATGGGGTCAGTCATACTGAATATCATGATTGCCATTTGTGTTGTTCTGCTCATATTGGGAGCATGTGTCTAGTGCGGATACTGTGCATGTAAGTATTAGTCAGGGACTCTGGCAACATACCTGTACCCGAGACTATGTATCAAGACCTGTAGTGGTATTTGTCAATAGAAAATGCAATCCTACTTGCAATGTACATCAAATTACTTGCCTAGTTAAACGTTCCACAGAGGAAGACGCCAGGGAATGAAATAATGTTGTATATGTCTCTGGATAGAGTAGAAGCAATCAAAGGAGGGAGAATGTTAGCAAAATACATATTTAAACATAATATGACGTGCAACTTTAGAAGCTAATAGTGTATAATGCATATTATTCTACCTGACAATATAGCAGTACAGCTTCTCATGCATGTAATTGCTTGTAGTGTAGCTGCAGTGTGATTGAACCCTAACCCTAGCAGTAACCAGTGCAGCAGGTGTATGTCAGTCAGCATTAGTCATCTGCTCGGTTAGAGAATAATACATGTATGTACAGGTATATCTGTCATCCTTCTACTGAGGAGGATAGGCTTGTGAGCTGTAACACTGAGTACAGCTGCTCAGCAGAGAGACACAGGAACCTAGTAGGACACGGAGTGAGGACTGAATATGAACAGTGTTGGAACCGTGTCAGAGCAGAACTTACCAAAGTACAGTCTAACTGAATATGTGGCTTGCAAGGTTGGGCTATCCTCATGGGAAAACATGTAATAAGCATTACCTGAGCACTGTTGTAGGAATACAATGTTCTGTACTCTAGCAATGTAAATGCCTTGTGACTGACAACATCATTAATGTGTGCAAAGGATGATAGTATACAGAATGCTCATACAGATGTAACATGTATAGAGTTGAACAAATGTCTAAACTTTGACTGCATACTCCTTTGCCTCCTGCTGCACAGTAATAAAATGTTATTAATCCCAGCTTCCTGTGTTAATGAGTGTCATGTTGAAAATATGAATGAGTGTTACAGTTTGATTTAAAAGACTTAATTGACAGATGTTTACGTTCTAGCATTGGAATAGGTCAAGACAAACATCACAATGTCCATGTGTACCACATACACACAGCCAGTAACACGCAGTAGTAGTGCATGAAGGCATACACGACTGTGGGAATAGTACAGGACATATGGCACGTGCCAAGTGCAGATGCATGACACAAACACCAGGATGGGTGTCCCTGCAAAGAGGAACATGTGCCAACTACACCTCCCACAGATGTACTGGCAATAAAACACATGGCAAACACACAGACACACTACTGTCCAACACATGACTGCAACGGAGCCTGGTCAAACACCAACATGAAGCATGCACAAACAGGGTCTTGAGTAATGTTTGCCTTAACACCCCCCCCATAGGCCAAAGAAGAATAGAATGGACATATGCATGTAATGCTGTGAAGGATGTGTGGTAGTCCTCAGTATCACAGTGTTAGGGACACAGATACACTGTCATCAACTGTGACGTATGTGCAACGTACACAGCATACCTGCATGTAATACAGAGGACAATCATGTGCCACAGAAATATACAGTGGCGAAGACTATAGTGGATAGACAATTGTACATGTGACAAACTATGAATATAGGTTCACACGTCCATAGGTACAGGGTAGGCCATCGTCCCAGGCCCAGCCATAATACTACACCATAGTTAGGATGACTTTGCCAACCTTCTGTGCCTCAGATGAAATACCCATGATATTGCTGTATCTCCGTCAAGCAGTGATAATGATGTAATCCCTGGCCTATACCTGCAATTCTCCATCCAATGGACAACATAGCTGCGAACAAGGCTAGGAAGGATGTCTGTCTCACATGTACTGTGATGTAGATCCACAGCATAATGATTGTCTGGGTGATATATGTGTCACCCAAACACATCCCATGAATGACCGTGACAAGGTAAATGTCACCTGCCCTAGTGATTCTGAGGGATGCGGATACAGTAGGTGAAGCATACACATGACATATGGGTTGACATGGCCTTGTATGTCAGGCACAGGTCAACACCAAACAGCAGGTATGTGACATGATGTGGCAGGGTCCTACATGTGGGGCAGCATTACACAAAATGGTGTCATCCTGCATCTGTACAACGATCAACCTATGTGGGCTTCCCAGCTGCTGTAGGTGTATGGTCAGATACAGTCTGAATGGGGCAACGTAGTAGATCATAGGTGTAACACGTAATGGGTACAAGGGAACAATGACCTAGCCTGATGTAGATGTGAATCCCTGCACCAACAGGTGGGCAATGTAGAAGACCCACAACCACGATAGCACGTGTGTGGAATGAATGGTGACCGTCCAACACTGTCCCCTGATTCCTGGTAATCACCCCTGTGCTGAGTGGACAGCCACCTATATGCTGGACAGGGGTGACCTAGTACTTCTCCACAGGTATGATGTTGCATTTAGCTGTGGGACATGTCCCTGACAGCAGATATGCATACCTGGGAGGCCCCTTCGAAGGATATCTGTGTCAGATGTCTGTCCCACTATGGCACCTGTTTTGCAGTCATCTACAAACACTGTTGCCCATAGCACCCCTGTGTGTGCCTGTACCATGAAGATGTAGGTGTATGACAGGAGTGCACACACATGGAAGGGCCCCATGGGACACCACTTTTGACAGGCAGTAGGTCTGATATGCTGCCAGCAACTATGACGTGTGTTGTGTCACATAGACAGTTTAACACATTCTGTGATGTGCGTGTTCATCAGCCAATGGGTTTATCAACGATACCTGAGGGGTAATGTGATGCAGGGATTTGCCAGGTTGGGGTAGCCTGTATGTGCTGCAACACCCCCATCAGTGGCCTCGCGACTGTCCTGAAAATGTCAACCATGCTTTAAAGGCATGAACCGCCCTGAACAAGACAAACCGTGTGTGAGGCAAAGTAAGTATGTCCCCTATGCAGTCATGTCCACAGTATGATCCCTCCCCATGTCTTTGCAGATAGGTCTCCCTCAGGGTAATGGGACAGTAATAACCAGCCTCAGTGGAGGTATTGGCCTTCTGACGTGGGACTACAGTTGCCATGTGACACAACCTGGGTACCCTACCTGAGGTGAGGCTACAAAGAAATAGCTGTCCTAACTGTGGGTCTAATTCATAACCGAGATAGTGGAGTACACAGCAGGGTCACCAGCTGGTCTCATCAATGCTATGTCCACTACCCTGGAGAGAGCATGTCCCACCTGTGTGTCACAGAACATTAGGTGACCACAAACCAGTGGTACACACATCTCCTCATGTGTGGTGGAGGGTGTGGAGATGTCCTCACTGGACTTGTCAGCCTGTATGTTGGCAATGTGTGTATGTTGAGTAAACCCCACCTCTATGTGAACCCAGTCAGACCATATGTGGGACTGAGCTCCCAGGTGTCCAGCATAGCAACTGAAGGTGGTATGATTGTTAGCCAGGTCCATGTAGGTATATCTGTGGAATGTGCCCTGGACTATTTCATGACAGTGTGTAAGTCTACACATATGATGACCAAGGGTGTCACACCTCACAAGGTGTCTGCTCCACCTTGTAGTAGCCACCTCCTCGTGTTGTACATTTTGTGTATGGCTGGGGTACACCACACTGGATGCTTGGCATTGGTACAGTGAACCACAGTTGGGTAAGTGAATGACTGGCCATGCAGTCCTGTAGGTACTGGTAGATGGCAAATGTGATTTATGCAGTGGCTGCTGTACCATTGACCACTGGCTCAGGGTCCTTAAAGGAGACCACAGTACTGCGCAGTATTGTGTAGTCTGCCTCTGAGCAAGCAATGTGTATGGTAACTGGCAACACTCACAGCAACGGATGCCAAAAGCAGAAGCCAATGTCCAAATAACATAGATCAACTTCTGCATGACAATATGTGTTATCATACATGTATTGACATGTGTCTGCCAATTACAATTGGAAATGGCCGGTAAGACTGGCCTAAAGTTCCCATGATGTACACAGTCTGGGTGTGTTGTTCCCATAATAAAGTGGCAATACCTCCCAATCGTGACCTCTGGGTATGGTATGAAAGTGGTTGTTAACCTGCAACATTGGATGTATAGCATTGGTTTCCGGTGTCGGAAGACATGGTTCCTGTAGCACAACACAGTATGGGTAGTCACACACATACACAATTGCTGAACACACAGCATCAGTGAAACCCACTGCTCACAAGGACACAGTCCGACAAGCTCTACACTTTACATATGCACAGTGGTGTCCATTGTAGGACCCAAAAATTGTGGAAAGAATCGAATAATGTGTTATTCCAACGCGTATCTGAACTCATTGTCGTCACAGGTACACATATGCACCGCAAGCGTGTTTAATGTTGCTGATAGCTGTCCATGTAATGCAGCACAGATGCACAGAAATACCCAGGGTACCGGGTCCATAGAACTGCATCCACATCACACCTCCGCACACATGACGGATGTGTAATGGGTACTGTCAATTGTTGCAGTCAAGGGATTCTGGGTATGTAGACTCTGTGCTCGGTGTCGCTAAGCATGGCAATACTTTCTCCGCCCGTGGGAGGGATGTGCGTATCACCTGCCTCAGTCTCCGCTAATAATGCAAACCATACTCCGGAGAATGCTAAATGTAGGTGTGTAATGTGTACAGCCCCATACTACTGTCCAGTAGGCAATTGTCATGGATGGACACCCGTATGGCCAGAATGGCACCCACAACTGCAAACCCGGTAAATGACATAGCCGGGAAGGCATAACACAGGAAATACACATAGGGACTACACTAGACATTCCAGATACAAAGCAGGAACCCCGTACTAACAGCGGCGTACACAGCACTCTATCTGCCAGCAACAGACTGAGGAGCACCCGCCACCGCATAGTGTAACAGATGTGCGACCTGTGGAACACATACTAATGGCACACACACAACGTCAAGTAGGATATGTAAACTATGGCTTTCCCACCTATGAAGACAACATGGTTAAATGAATGCATAGGTAAGCAACATGTTCTGGTGGTGTTATAGTGGAAATACAGTGACGGATATGTCCCATTGGGACGTCTGCGGTTTAAATTGAGCATTTGCTAACCAGCATCTTTGGATGTATGTAATTTGTCCACAGTAGTAAATCACCTGGTTATGTAGCACCATGTGGAATGGGTAGTCCAACAGACATCCGTGATTCCTGAACACACAGTATCAGTGAAACCCACTGCTCACAAGGACACAGTCCGACAAGCTCTACACTTTACATATGCACAGTGGTGTCCAATGTAGGACCCAAAAATTGTCTAAAGACAGGAATGCCGCATTCTTTCAACACTTAAGTGAACTCATTGACGTCACAGGTACACATATGCACCATAAGCGTGTTTAATGTTGCTGATAGCTGTCCATGTAATGCAGCACAGATGCACAGAAATACCCAGGGTACCGGGTCCATAGCACTGCATCCACATCACACTTCCGCACACATGACGGATGTGTAATGGGTACTGTCAATTGTCGCGGTCAAGGGATTCTGGGTATGTAGACTCTGTGCTCGGTGTTGTTTCGCAGGCAATCCTTCCTCCCGCCCTGTGGGAGGGATGTGTCATAGCACCTGCCTTACTCCCGCTAATAATGCAAACCATACTCCGGAGAATGCTAAATGTAGGTGTGGAATGTGTACAGCCCTATACTAGTGTCCAGTAGGCAATTGTCATGGATGGACACCCGTATGGCCAGGATGGCACCCACAACTGCAAACCCGGGAAATGACATAGCCGCGGTAAGGCATGACACAGGAAATACACATATGGTCCACAGCTGACATTCCACATACGGAGCCGAACTCGTGTGCCAACACCGGCGTACACAGCACTCAGTCTGCCAGCAACAGACTGAGGAGCACCCACTACCGCACAGCGGAACAGATGTGCGACCTGTGGAACACATACTAATGGCACACACACAACGTCAAGTAGGATATGTAAGCTATGGCATTCCCACCTATGAAGACAACATGGTTAAATGAATGCATAGGTAAGCAACATGTTCCGGTGGTGTTATATTGGAAATACAGTGACGGATATGTCCCATTGGGATGTCTGCGGTTTATATGAAGCAGTTGTTAACCAGCATCTTTGGATGTATGTCAATTGTTCACAGTACTAAATCAGCTGGTTATGTAGCACCATGTGGAATGGGTAGTCAAACAGACATCCGCGATTCCTGAACACACAGTATCAGTGAAATCCAATGCTCACAAGGACACAGTCCGACAAGCTCTACACTTTACATATGCACAGTGGTGTCCATTGTAGGACCCAAAAATTTGTCTAAAGACAGCTCTTCCGCCTTATTTAATCACCTAACGGAACTCATTGTAGTCACAGGTACACATATGCACAAGCGTGTTTAATGTTGCTGATAGCTCTCCATGTAATGCAGCACAGATGCACAGAAATACCCAGGTACTGGGTCCATAGAACTGCATCCACATCACACTTCCGCATTACATGACGGATGTGTAATGGGTACTGGCAATTGTTGGTCAAGGGATTCTGGGTATGTAGACTCTGTGCTCGGTGTTGTTTCGCAGGCAATCCTTCTTCCCGCCCTGTGGGAGGGATTTGTCGTAACACCTGCCTTACTCTCCGCTAATAATGCAAACCATACTCCGGAGAATGCTAAATGTAGGTGTGGAATGTGTACAGCCCTATACTAGTGTCCAGTAGGCAATTGTCATGGATGGACACCCGTATGGCCAGGATGGCACCCACAACTGCAAACCCGGGTAAATGACATAGCCGCAGTAAGGCATGACACAGGAAATACACATAGGGACCACAGTTGACATTCCACATACAGAGCCGGACTCTCGTGCCAACACCGGCGTACAGCACTCAGTCTGCCAGCAACAGACTGAGGAGCACCCGCTACCGTACAGCGGAACAGATGTGCGACCTGTGGAACACATACTAATGGCACACACACAACGTCACGTAGGATGTGTAAACTATGGCATTCCCACCTACGAAGACAACATGGTTACATGAATGCATAGGTAAGCAACATGTTCTGGTGGTGTTATATTGGAAATATAGTGACGGATATGTCCCATTGGGATGTCTGAGGTTTATATGAAGCAGTTGGTAACCACCATCTTTGGATGTATGTCATTTGTTCACAGTACTAACGCAGCGGTTATGTAGCACCATGTGGAATGGGTAGTCAAACAGACATCCGCGATTGGGAACATACACCAGCAGTGAAAAGCACTGGGCAGGTGGACACAGTCCAGCAACATCTAACTTGACATATGCACATCGGTGTCCATTGTAGGACCCAAAATTCTGTTCAGAGAATGCCTGCTAGCTTCCTGCATTACTCATGTGATCTAATTGTCGTCACCACGTCACAGGTACACATAGGCACGCAAGCGTGTTCAATGTTGATGATAGCTGTCCATGAACTGCAGCACACATGCACAGAAATACCCAGGTATCGGTCCATACAGCTGCGTCCACATCACACTGCAGCACACATGAAGAATGTGTAATGGGTACTGTCCACTGTTGCAGTCAAGGGAGTCTGGGTATGTAGAATCTGGCCTCGGTGTTGTTTCGCAGGCAATCCTTTGTCCCGCCCGTGGGAGGGCGTGTGCGTAACACATCGTCACTCTCCGCTAATAATGCACACCATACTCAGGGAATGCAAAATGCAGGTGTGAAATGTGTACAGCCCCATACCAGTGTATAGTAGGCAATTCACATGGATGGACAAGCGTATGACTAAGATGGCACACATAAATGCAAACCCGGTGGAATTACACTGCCGTAGTAAAGCATTACACAAGTCATACACATAGGGACTACAGTTGACATTCCCCATACAAAACACAGACAACCAGCCGATGAAGTCCAAAGCAAAGGCGAGGTACTGTAGGGACCGTCAGTGACCAATCAGAGCACACCAAGAATTAAAGGCAGTCACCATAGTCTATTGGAGCACGCCGTCTGCTTCATAAGCAGACTTATTCAGACTACATACAATGTAGTCCAACCTACTACATTTACAAGCATTAATTGGTTGGTACATTAGATGTGCTAGGTACTAATTACATGCCTTAAAGGCAGACAAGCGAACAAACCTTACTTGGGTTACATCCCACACAGTGAGGACAACAGACATTGCTTGAAGGTACAGTATTCATCGGAAAATGGAAATATATGTACATATATGAAACATGAACCAACATAAAATGTTTTCCAAATGTCTGACTGTGTAAGCTACATGTATATGTCCCATGGATTGTGCCAATATATTAACAGAACTGCAGACACCTAGTAATATGAATGAACCATAATATATACACATAAACCGTATGAATATGACTACTGTAAAATAGACCAACGAAATGTAAAGATTCACAATGTGCTAATGTAACATTCATTTAGAAGGTTACAGAAATAAATCAATCCAGACATCCATGTGTAAATACTAACAGAAGGCCAGCGGTGCTTGCCCTCACATGTACTGGGATGTCGTTCCACAGCATAGTGAGTGTCTGGGTGATGAATCCGTCCCAACAACACGTTCGATTAATGACAGTGTCAAGGTGTACGTCAGCTGCCCTTGTGGTTCTGAGGGATCTACCTTATTTCGTGAAGCATAGTCATCAGATCTGGGTTCGACCTAGCCGTGCATGCCAGGCACGGGTCACCTCTGGGCAAGTGGTATGCAACTGTATACAGCTGGAATCCTTTCAGTCGGTCAGTATAACACATATACCTGAGACCCTGCATCCGTTTGTCAAAGAACTGTTGGTGCCTTTCCAGCTGCTGCAGGTGTTGGGTCAGATACATTCTGAACGGGGCATTGTACCCAATCATAGGTCTATTGAGTGATGAGTACAAGGGGACAATGTCCTCCCCTGATCTAGTTGTGGATCCCTTCATGTTGATGTGGGCAATGTGGAAGGTCTACCCAACTATGTTAGCAACATGTGTGTCTAACGAACGGTTAACAACAACACGTGTCCCCAGATCACTGGTAACCCCCTCCGTGTTCAGTGGACTGCCACCTATATGGTAGCTCGGGTAACCTTGTTCATCCCGAAGGGTATGCCTATGCATTTCCTGGCATTTAGCTGTAGGACATGTCTCTGGTACCACTTATCCACATCTGTGAGGCACTCCTGAAGGATATCTGTGTCAGATGTGTGTCTGACCTGGCATCCGGTTTGCAGTCGTATGCAAACAGTGTCACACATCACCCCACTGTGTGTGTGTGTACATTGGAAACGTAGATGCTGGAAATAGTGGACCCAGGACTGAGCCCCATGGGACACCACCTGTGACTGGCTGTGAGTATGACATGGCGCCAGCAACTATGGCCATGTGTGTTCTGTGACCTAGCCCGTTTGCAACCCATATGGCGATGTATGGATTTACATTCAAGATGACGGGTGTATCAAGTATACCCGAGGGGGGTATTGTGTCGACGGCCTCTGCCGGGTTGAGGTAGGCTGTATGGACTGGTTTACCCTCAGCAATGGCCTTGGTGACTGATTCTACAAAGTGAAACACGTGTAAAGGGCATGATCTGACTATGACCAAGCTAAACTGGGTTGTATCCAAAGTATGCGGGTCCCCTATGTCCTCATCTATGTGTCCCATTATGATACATCTCCATGGCTTTGCAGATAAGGCTTGTCAAACTAATGGTATGGTAATACCCAGGGTCAGTGGAGGCACCATCTATGTGGAGTGTGACTACAGTGGCCCTGTGCTACTACTCAGGTAATGATCCTGAGGTGAGGCTAGGATTACACAGCTGTCCGTGTGGGTTAAATTCCCCATAGAGTTCCCGGAGTGCACAGCTGGGACACCATGTGGACCCATGGATGTTGTGTTAACTGCCTTGGGGCTGGATGTGGGTAATGCTGGACATACCAGCGGCAGGCGTGCCACGTTCGAGTCCGATGCCCAAGGGACCACACACATAGCCGGCCTTAGGCATAGGCCAAGTAGGTAGCCGTCTAGGGTGTTGCTCTACTGGGGCACCTTTCCAGACTCTATTTGGTGTAGGTAGACCAGGAGGGTGGCGGGTGGCGTCGGTGGCAACCTCTGCCTAGGTCACCACTACCCTAAGGCCACTCTTCCCGGGTAATACAGCAGTACCCACACCCAGGCGGGTCATCGCTGGTCATTGCTAGTATGGCACATCATCTACGTAAGGAAGAAACCATATATCCCCAGACATAATGGCACAGCATAATGCCTGTTCGCCGGCCAAAGGCAGACATACGTCACCCGCGTCGGTGCGGACGTACTGCGCGAGATGTCCGTTAACAATGCCGACAATGTGTCGCTTTGTGAAACAAACTCCACAGAGACATTCAATAATAGACAACGACGGACAACCCGATGTCCTCGTGTCTGGGCTGTTCAACCTGTTACGCCATGTTAAATGTGTGTAGCACAGCGGAACCGGCCAAACAAAGCAACGGACATGTCTGTGGCTCAGTGAAAGTCGTCACGCAATGTTAAACCCTTGTAATATTGCGACACAGGCCATACATACGGAGGGTTAGTAATGGCAGTAGGTTAGTTCGATCAGACCGTGCAATTAGTATAACGAGATCTACAACGGATACACCGGACAATGCGCTTAATAACGGTTAAGACTAATGGGGGCCGTGAGATGGTACCATGCACACGGACAAAAGCGTGCCCATGTGACTCATCTAACATTCGTACAGGGTCAGGGCGGTCCCGTACAGTGGCGGACAAGACCAAACCCAAAGCACCACAGCAACACCCTGACAATCGAGGCCTGTATGCATATGGGATATAAGCAGCTGTCATCTGAACAGCCCTGTGGTGACGACATATGCATCCTGGGCCATGAGCGAGGGAATTAGGAATGTTCAACATGCAGTACCGCACCTTTCCCAGCAGGAGAATGGATGCCTGTGGCGCGCGTGTGTCGGGTGATATGTAAATGTACATAGGTACCACGGGTATGCATATTAATGACAACGAACAGCTAGCGTGCACTGGTCACAGTAGAGTCAAACGTGACTGCAGTCACGTTGGAATTATGACTATAGAACATATAGATGTGATCGCATTAATGCGTAAAGCGTCCATGCTGCAAAGACTGTTACATATATAAAGCTGTAAGTGCTTTCTGCACACGTCCGTCAACCGGATCAGACATATGTTACGGAATAGTCACAAGTAGCATAACACGTAACCACACAGACACTGTAAACATATATAAGCGGAATACGGATATGCATGTGCGTCGCGCGTAACCTAATCCGGACATGCGAGGAATGTATGCGTGCGTGTGTGATCCAGTGGAACCAGGAAGGTTACGGATGTCTCCTCCACACGTTTACATTCATAATTGTCAAATATATGCTTAAATAGTACCTATTGATTCCATGCTTTGTTATCGTAATGCTACTAATATACACATCGATATACAATAACCTGATCAACACATTACATTCTAAGGTGCACTCTCACCAATTATCAACTATGTGTCCGGATACTGATTGTATTTACCAATATTGTAGATATATTAACACATTGTTGCTGTATTATTGTTTCCATGAAGTAAGGCATGCAACACTGATATGTATATGTCACGTTATAATCAAGACTTGGAGCACTGTCCACCTAACTATGAGCAGGTTTATTGATTAATTCGCTTTAAACCGACTCTGAAGGAAGTGAATTAGGGACGGCTATGTCATGACATCCGTACTCCGACGTGCCCCATGTTAGTAGTTGAGAGAGCTCAGTATCCTTTCACTGTGGAGTCTATCGATTTGACAGTGTCTGTTCAGCGATATATGTTCCATAATGTCGTTTATGAAGATGGGCAGCAAGGTTTGCTGTATTTACGCATACTGGCGCGTGGATATAGATAGGCCATGTCATACAAGCGATGGGTAGTCAAGCAGACATCCACGACTGGGAACATACAGCCGCAGTCAATACCACTGGCCAGATGGGGACAGTCAAACACGCGTTCTACACTTTACAAATGCACATCGTGTCCATTGTGGGACTCCAAAATTCTGACTTTTTTGCCAGTATGCCCAGAAAAAGCCAATCCGAAAGTACATACCGTGACTACGGCACCGCTAGACATATGCACCACCAGCGTGTTTAAGGTTGATGATACCTGCCCATGACATGCAGGACATATGAACAGAGGTCCCCAGACTGCCGTGTCCATACATGCCGCCCATATCCCAGTTCCGCACACATGAAGGATGTGTCATGCGTGCGTGGGGGTTGCAGCCCTGGTATCCTGGGTATGCAAAATGGGTCTCGGTGTTGTTTGGCTGATAATCCGTTGTCCCGCCCTGTGGGAGGGCTGCGGGTACAGGACGTGCCTTAGTCCCCAGTAAGGATGCAAAGCACCCATAGGGTAATGCTAAAGGCATGTGAAATGTGTTCAGCCCTACATCAGTGTCCAGTAGGCATATCCCAAGGATGGACAAACGTGCGGACAAGATGGCACCCATAATAGCAAGCCTGGTGGAATCACACACGCCGTAGTAGGGCATGACACAGGACATAAAGATGGAAACAGCAGTACATACACCCGTAGACATCCATCCTGCCATGAATCCCAGCGCACACAGCAGCGAAGGTGCTATCCAGTATGTGGGGATCACCGCTTCCACCGGCGGAACATACCTGCGACCTCGCGGAACACATATTAATGGCACACCAACAACGCCAACTAGGAAGGCCATACTATCGCTAAAATATGGAGTTCACACACATAACCGACATACTGTCATGAATACATAGGTTCTACATGTACCGGCTGTGTTATACTGACAATTCAGTGGCGGATAGTTCACAATGGTACCTGTGAGGATTATGTAAAGCTGTTGCCAACCTGCAGGACTACAGTAACACCCTATGGGTAGATTGTGGAAGGACACGGGTTCGTAGCACTACATAATATGGGTAGGCGGACAGACATCCGGGAATGGGAACATCGGCGGCAGTCAAACCCACTGGCGAATGGACACAGTCCAACATGTCCTAAACTTTACATATGCACATCGGTGTCCATTGCAGGACCCAAATATTACTCCTTAAGTGAGTGTGAGCAACATAGTGTGAACCGGAAGAGGTGATACCGTGACTACGGCACAGGTAGATATGTGCACCACAGGTGTCTTCAAAGGGTGATGACAGCCCGTCCATGAAATGCAGGACATATGAATAGGACTCCCCAGACTGCTGCATCCATACCGCGGTCCATTATCCCATTTCACGCGCACATGAAGGGTGTGCAAGGGGTACCTGTCGGCGGTTGCAGACATGGGATCGTGGGTATGCATATATGGGTGTCGGTGTGGATTGGCAGATGATTCATCGTCTCGCCCGCCTGCGCGGGCGTGGCCATGGCATATCGTTACTCCGCAATACTGATACCGATCATCCACCGGAAATGGAGAATGCAGCTGTGAAATGTTGACAGCCGATACTAGTGTCCAGTAGGCAGTTCCATGGATGGACAAACGTGCGCCAAGATGGCACCCATAGCTGCCAACCTGGGGGAATCCACAGCTGTTGCAAGGCATAACCCAGGGAATACAGATAATTGTACAGTACACACCCATTCAAAGAAAGACCGCTGGGCAGATACCAGCATTAACACACCATGTGCCAGCATTATCTATGGGGATCACACGCTCCATACAGTGGAACAGATGGGTCACCTGTGTAAAGATACCAATGGCACAATCTCCACGCCTGCTGGGAATGACATAGGATGGTCAAACTATGCGTTGACACCAAAGAAAGACATCCTTGATTGAATAAATAGTATTGATGTCAATACACCATGGCAAACACGCAATGAACAGGAAGACTTGCTGGCAACCCTATGGCCCCAAACAATGTCACACATAGGGAGATGGAACAGTCAACTTAAACGTTTTGTCGACGACAGGTCGATATGGTATCCAAAGGTACTTCATAGACATGTATGCTTATCACCCGTTGGCCCGTGGAGACTTACACATAACATGGAAGTATCCAGGCTTTAAATGTCCACCTTTACACTTCCATTTGTCACTTTCTATGCGAAAGCAATGGGGATGTAGCCACAGCATAGAAAGCAGAGACGTACTGCTAACTAAACACACACATGTCAACATCACAGAAAGCATACTATGAACACACGACATGATATTGTACTATGCAACACAAACAAACCGAAACCTGCAGCAAGAATAGTCACCGTAGTTCAACACAACCCAAGTCTTCGTGAATATTTGAACAGTTCATGAAAACATGCAACGCTTTTCGTTGTTTCCTAGCGTGTGCAGGAAATATGCTATGTCTACGAATGTTCACAAACAACAATGTGAGTCCTAACATGATTTTAAATATCACACTGTTGATTGTGAACACTGTAACAATTTGCTTATTCAGATGTATGGTCGAAAGCAAGAGGAAACACACACACACACGGAAGGGACGGAGATGAACCTATATTTACATGAACTCAGTACAGTATGAATCAATTACACAACGCTACTACCGAGTTAAGTGACGTGAGCCCTGTCAGGGGCATACATGTAGGCTGCTGGGGCCACCCGGGAGGCAATATTTGGAAATACACAAGGGATGTGTTGCGCCGCGTCTAAAAGCATAATCAGTCGCGGGGCAGCTGGAAACACACACACACACACACACGGAAGGGACGGGACGAACCTCGACTATCTACATGGACACACTACTGTATGAAGCATTTACAGAACGCTACCGAAGTTTGCTAAACAGAGCTGTCACAGGCATACTGTAGGCTGCTGACATCACCCGCCTAAGACAATAGTTGGCAATATAGCCAAGGCATGTGTTGCGGAGCCGTCTAAAGCATAATCAGTCATTAGACGGCTGGAAACACACACACACAGAGACACACACAAACGGAAGGGACGGGGAGCGAACCTACGACTATCCACATGAACACACTACTGTATGAAGCATTTACAGAACGCTACCGAGTTTGCTAAACAGAGTGCTGTCACAGGCATACTTAGGCTGCTGGCGTCGCCGCAAGACAATAGTTGGCCATAGCCAAGGCATGTGTTGCGGAGCGTCTAAGAGCATAATCAGTCGCAGAGGCAGGTGGAAACACACACACACACGCATTAACGGAAGGGCGGGGGACGAACCTCGACTATCTACATGAACACACTACTGTATGAATTTACAGAATGGCCGAGTTTGCTAAACAGAGCGCTGTCACAGGCATACTTGTGGCTGCTGGCGCCAGCCGCGAAGACAATAGGTGGCAATAGCTAAGGCATGTGTTGGCGGAGCGTCTAAAAGCATAATCAGTCATGAGGCAGCTGGAAACACACACACACACACACACACACACACGGAAGGGACGGGGGCGAACCTCGACTATCTACTTGAACACACTACTGTATAAAGCATTTACAGAACGCTACCGAGTTTGCTAAACAGAACGCTGTCACAGGCATACTTGTAGGCTGCTGGCGTCAACCCATAAGACAATAGGTGGCAATAGCCAAGGCATGTGTTCGGGCGTCTAAAAGCAGAATCAGTCGCAGAGGCAGCTGGAAACACACACACACACAAACGGAAGGGACGGGGACTAACCTGCGACTTTATCTACTTGAACACACTACTGTACGAAGCATTTACAGAACGCGCTACCGAGTTTGCTAAACAGAACGCTGTCACAGGCATACTTGTAGGCTGCTGGCGTCAGCCGAAGACAATAGGTGGCAATAGCCAAGGCATGTGTTGCGGAGCGTCTAAAAGCATAATCAGTCGCAGACGCAGCTGGAAACACACACACACACAGAGACACACACAAACGGAAGGGACGGGGAACTTAACCTACTTACTATCCACATGAACACACTACTGTATGGAAGCATTTACAGAACGCTACCGAAGCCTGCTAAACAGAGCTGTCACAGGCATACTTGTAGGCTGCTGACGCCACCCGCAAGACAATAGTTGGCAATAGCCAAGGCATGTGTTGCGAGGCGCCTAAAAAGCATAATCAGTCGCAGAGGCGGCTGAAACACACACACACACGCACACGGAAGGGACGGGGATCTAACCTATGACTATCTATATGAACACACCACTGTATGAAGCATTTACAGAACGCCTACGAGTTTGCTAAACAGAGCTGTCACAGGCATATTTGTAGGCTGCTGGCGTCAGACAATAGACAATAGGTGGCAATAGCCAAGGCATGTGTTGTGGAGCCGTCTAAAAGCATAATCAGTGAGCGCGGCTGGAAACACACACACACACAGAGACACACACAAAGCGGAAGGGCGGGGAACGAACCTCGACTATCCACATGAACACACTACTGTATGAAGCATTTACAGAACGCGCTTACCGAAGTTTGCTAAACAGAGCTGTCACAGGCATACTTGTAGGCTGCTGACGCCACCCGCAAGACAATAGTTGGCAATAGCCAAGGCATGTGTTGCGGACGTCTAAAAAGCATAATCAGTCGCAGAGGCAGCTGGAAACACACACACACACGCTTTACGGAAGGACGGGGGCGAACCTACGACTATCTACATGAACACACTACTGTATGAAGCATTTACAGAACGCCAGCTACCGAGTTTGCTAAACAGAGCTTCGTCACAGGCATACTTGTAGGCTGCTGACGCCAGCCGCGAAGACAATAGGTGGCAATAGCCAAGGCATGTGTTGGAGCCGCCTAAAAGCATAACCAGTCGCAGACGCGGCTGGAAACACACACACACACAGAGACACACACAAACGGAAGGGACGGGAACTAACCTACGACTATCCACATGAACACACTACTGTATGAAGCATTTACAGAACGCCGCTACCGAAGCTTGCTTCAAGGCTGTCACAGGCATACTTGTAGGCTGCTGACCTCACCCGCAAGACAATTGTTGGCAAGAGCCAAGTCATGTGTTGCGGAGCCGCTCAAAGCATAATCAGTCGCAGAGACAGCTGGAAACACACACACACACACACGGAAGGGACGGGGGCGAACCTCGACTATCTACATGAACACACTACTGTATGCAGCATTTACAGAACGCTAGCGCTGAGGTTTGCTAAACAGAGCGCTGTCACAGGCATAATTTGTAGGCTGCTGACGCCAGCCGCAAGACAATAGTTGGCAATAGCCAAGGCATGTGTTGCGGGCGTCTAAAAGCATAATCAGTCGCAGGAGGCAGCTGGAAACACACACACTCACGCACACGGAAGGGACGGGATCTAACCTACGACCATCTACATGAACACACTACTGTATGAAGCATTTACAGAACGCCCACCGAGTTTGCTAAACAGAGCTGTCACGGGCATACTTGTAGGCTGCTTGACGGCACCCGCCAGACAATAGTTGGCAATAGCCAAGGCATGTGTTGCGAATCTAAAAGCATTATCAGTCGCAGAGGCAGATGGAAACACACACAGACACACACACACACACACACACACACACACACACACACACACACACACACACACACACACGGAAAGGACGGGGGACGAACCTCACTTATCTACATGAACACACTACAGTATGAAGCATTTACAGAACGCGCTACCGAGTTTACTGAGCAGAGCGCTGTCAGGAGGCATACCCCTACGTGAGTGGTATCATTTGCAAAGGCAATCGCTCGCCGGGTGTTCGACAGAGTGCGAGTCACGCAGTCTGTTACCATCCTGTCGCCGTACACCAACACGCTAGTGCTGCAGTCGAGAATAACAAGTAACTACTGATCAGTACATCACTGCATACTGGGCATGCTCAGACATCAGACTCGGCACAGGGCAGACATGCATACACATGCTTCGCACGGCATGGGTGGCGTAATGTGGACCATCGTGTGTGTCCAGCCACACAACAGAAACCTGGCCATGCCACAGACGCTGCGTAGGAGATAGAGGCATGCACCCGGGTATTACTGCAGACGGCTGCGGTGTGCACTGTGCTGTGTGTCTATCTACACAGCTGCCTACTGGGCATGCTCAGACACTTAGAGTCGGCACAGATCAGACATGCATACATGGTGCGGCGCATGGGTGGCGGAATGCGGACCATCCTGTGTGTCCCGCCACACAACAGTAACCCGGTCATGCCACAGACGTTGTTGTTGCTGCGGGGAATATGTAGGTGCAATTAACCATGTGTAGGACTGGCCTACAGTTTGTTGCATGCTACAGACAACCCTCACAAACACAGGATACCTTCACAGATGTCCTGAGGACACTGGTGAGTGGGCATGCTCTCACAACAGCACCGTTTGGGTGACATGAACCACCCATACATAGCCTGGGGACATTACCCATGGCACAACACAGCATTAGCAGTCCCAGGTGTTCACACACCTGGCCACTGTTAAACAGCCATGCACCATACATACCAGGGGATGTCTGACAGTTCTGCCCATCACGCATGGTGAGGATATGCCCCACACAGGATGTACAGCCCTCAATGGTGATGCAAGACCGTATAGTGGATCCACTGGTCATCCACTCACTGTAACCAACACCAGCATGGGGGACCTCAGTGTTGACCTCTCCACAGAAAACCACACACATCATATGACCGGTGTGGTACCCTACATGTCCTCCATGCCAATGTTGAACAGAGGCCAGATCGGAGCCTACGAATGCCTTCCCCGACCACTCCACATGCATGTCTGCAACAGGCAAACATGATGACATCAGGACCTTGTCCACCACAGGTAGGCACATGGTGTGGTGGACCGCAGCCACTGACTACCTGTACATCAACAGTTGGAGCTACTACATGGCAGGGCAATGACGGTACCAGGGAACCCGTCACCGATTCATACCGGGCGTCACCATACGGCCCCACATACCAACATCCAGGTCCGCTGTGGGAGTATTGAGGTACTGCAGAGGGCACATGTGACAACCACAGGGCCTCCCCTAACTGTGGTAAGGACATGGTTGGGGGCACACAGACCTGCCTGGAAATGGTCCAGAATGGTACAACAGTCACTGCACCCACAGACATTGTCTGCATACCACAGGACATGTTCCATGCATACATCCCCAACAGGAACATATCCATTCCACCAGAGTGTATCCTCCCAAACATGTCATATGGCCTGGGGTGATCCCATATCTCTATGGCGTTTGACACGTCAGCAATGGGCACCGATGGTTTCCCTGGCTGTGTGCTACCCATCCTCTTTGAGGCCCTCGGCCCACACATGCCACCACTGTGTCATGTTAGCCTTACTATGGGCTATGTCCGCAATGGATGCCATATGGCATCTGTGGTCCCACTCATGCCAGGGTAGTGCTCTATGGACTGTCAACAGCCACACCCTATACGCATGACAAGTGTTGTCTGCAAAGCTGTGTGGAGGTCCATACAGGTGGTCATGGTTACAGATAGCGGTGTACAGCCAATACCGGAACATACCCACAACTACATAGTCAAGGGCGGATCCTGCCTCCCAACCTGCTCGTCCAGTCTGGCGTGTTCACCAAGGCCATTGATGGGGATATGTGGGTTTGCACACAGCACCATGACCTGGTGGGAGCGTTCAGAGCACACTACACATGGGACCCATGTAAAGGCTCGCCAGCATGCATGTGGGGACATATGTCACCCGATGCTTCTCACACAGGTTGGAGGTCACACCACACAGGGTTGGTGCTGGAGGTGCTGTCACACTCATATCTGGACCCAGTGGAGGCCCACAGGGCTCCTCCTGTGCACCCTGCCATATGGCATCCGACCTTCCAATGTGCATGCAATCATAGGGGATTTAGCAGACAAGGTATGCAGATGACTACGCGCGCCGACATACCCAGCACCCCATGTTACACGACATCCACCTAGGGCGTCATAGACATGGCTGACTGGTGCCAGAGCC
Source organism: Protopterus annectens (assembly GCF_019279795.1). Classification (NCBI taxonomy): domain Eukaryota; kingdom Metazoa; phylum Chordata; order Ceratodontiformes; family Protopteridae; genus Protopterus; species Protopterus annectens. Next base: position 1,691,351,216 of record NC_056741.1, read on the forward strand.
ATGGCCTGCTACCAAATGCCAGAGAAGGTGCAGCCCTACCCAGTGTGAAGAACATGTTCGGCCCCAATGTCACATGTAGGTGAGTGCATGCCATTAAAGATGGTGGACATGTTCAGGGTAATGGCTACCATACCTGTTGGCAACCTCTGTCAACACACACAATGGCAATGTGGGTGTGAAGACATTCCATTGTGGCCTCCCTGGTCTGGATGGAATGGCAAACCACATCAGGGTGTTCATTGTACCCCTGTACACATCACACACCAGTGCAATGACTGCGTACAATGGCACATGTGGCCTGTAGCTAACCTGACGCCTGCAGCACTCGGAAGGACCGCAAACGTTCCACAAGACGGGATGACGCTGCTACGACATGTGTCACAAGGTGCACGCCAAGGGGACACTGGCTGTGGATCTGGGTAATGTTAACAGCACAGCTGCTCCGTGGTGATCTGTGCCCGACATACACGGCCATGTCTGACCTGGGTGACATGGGCACATTCCACCTCCCAGGCCCCATGCGAACATGGGCACAGAAGCGACTGTCAGACACCTCAACCCAAAGATGAGTGGGACGTGCTGGGGGAACAGGGTAACGCCAGACACACACTACAACACGGGAGGAGTGCCAGGCCATGAAGGAAAGGCCCTGACTGCCTTTGTCCAGGACTGCTACTGACGCGTGTGGATGTGTGACTATAGTTATGCACCAGTCAACCTCTGTGTGTCACTGCTAGACCAGGGACTGGGGACTGATGGATATGGCATCCCCATCCTGAGGGGTGTTAGATGCCACACACAGTCATGCTAGGTCCACACATGTCGAGGGCACATATCCTGTCACGTTCATGTGTGCCTATGTACCCTATGTGGGGTCCATGCCAGATGTGGGTAACTGTGCTATGCTGATTTTGCCAGACATGCCTGTGGGTACACCACGACTACGTGGGGAACTAATTACAGTGCTCCCAGTAGGCGCGTGCAAGTACACCATCAGTATCATACGGGTTAACTGCACCGACAAAAGGTGCTACACATGTAACCACCACTACATACTGTGGCCACACATATCAATGAATGCTGCCAAAATCTGGTCCTGCATGGTATGTCTGCTGCATGATGTCCGTGCACAACACACATCACATACACACCTGTCACCAGCCATACACACACACCACAACATACACATGCACGTGCTATGCGGACACAGGTATCACATACAACCCCTCTCACTCATCGTGTCCACCCTGTGCATCATATTATATCGAAAGCTTCAACGTTGCATTGATGGTGTGGCTCCACAGTTATCGCGGCAGAGACTTAATCATTTGGTAACAGGGTGATATGCGTATTGCCAGCTACAGGCATGGAGGCTGTACCAATGGATGACATCATGTGTGTGTGTAAGAGGCCAGTGCATTGAGTGGGCATGACTATGTAGATTGCATGTGGGTGTGGTGGAGCCCTACAGTTGTGTCTGCTGTGTGTGTAGCGTGTGTGTGTACACAGTTTCAGTCATCTGTGATGCCTACCATGGGGTATGCTTGGCAGCCCTGACTGCGGGCCACAGTGCAGGTGTTACGGCTCACTGTGTCTGCCGCAGCGGTAGTGACCCAGCAGCCTGCCTGGGGTGCGCTGGGCCGCGACCCCGGGTGGAGGTACGAAGACTGTCCACTCTCCAGATGTCACATGTCCGCTGGAAAGCGTGCCCGCAGCGGGGCCGTCCAGGGCCACGCATCCACGTGGCCTGCTCTGTCCTTAGTGTGGATGGTGTGGTAGCAGCTGCAGTGCTACTGCTACCATCACTGTCTGTGTGGGCATTGGAGGGTGGCGCGCACACGGCTGACCTGCAGCGGAGTGGTGTTGCTGGCAGCTGCGCACGCGTGCCCTATGCCTCACCCCTACCTGGTGTTCCTGCGCGGACTGCGCGCACTCAATTGCTGGATGGCGTGAAGCCTCGGTCGATGAGACCAGCCATATCGCCCAATCTCCTATCCAGAACATCGGGCAAGATGCTGTTGTGCATCTAAGCCAATGCCTGGATGCTGTCATTTAGATGCGGATTGCAGACCTCTGCCCAGCCTCTGCCCCTCCTGGTTCTGCCGTTCGGCTAAACGCGTGCCTCGCGCTCGGGCCCATTACAGTCTGGAACGTAAAATCTGGTTATACCAGCTGCTGCGCCTCTGGGCGGTGATGGTGTATGTCTAGCGGTGCTCCCCACGGGCAGCACCTGCCACATGCTCTGGCGTGGCACCTGCACCAGTCCTTACACTGGCAACATCGTGTGTCCACACCTTCTGCAGCCACCACACATTCTAACTGCCGGGGACAACAGACGCTGACTGACCTTGCGTCATCTATGACGCAACGGTGTTGCAGGGTATGTGTCGGCATCTGAACACGTGGTGCAGGGATGAAAGGGACGTATCTGTGATGTTCTCCAGTGGCACAGTCTCTGCCTGTAGACGACCCTGCCTGCAATGCCTCATGCACATGCTCATCACCACTCAGTATCTGTGGGGACACTAGCATCAGATTGACGCGGGAGGGCAGCACCTACAGCACCTGTCAATAACAAAGACATACCATCGATTTACAATACAGACACACACACACACACACACACACACACACACACACACACACACACACACACAGACACACACACAGACATTACACACACACACACACACAGCATGCATGTGATTATGCAGGTGGCATGCAGCATTCACACAACACAGACCAGTGAATGCAGACCAGACATTCATAGTGGCGAGTATGTATAATCTGGTTTCGGAACGTAGTCGTCCTCGTGCACATGCATTTGTATGCGCATTCTGTACTGTCAGCGCATCTATTTCCTAACACGCCAGTCATGATGCTGTAATATGCATTGTACAGCCCAGATTTGCTGTCCTCCAATATCCTTCCTCCTACAGTGGCACACCCCTGTGTGGTTGACATGTATCTCATGTAGGCCACTCCTCAGTGTAGTACCGCCACCGCTTGCTCCATCCTTACGCTGGCGCCGTTTTGCGATTCACTATTATCTGCCTCATTTGCATGGAATTGACTACTAATACCTGGTTACGGCGGACACCGCCCACTCCTTGACAACCATTGCGCTGGGGTTGCAGCTTTACATACATACTATGGTGTGTGGTGGCTGTGCAGCTGATTTGTGTTCTAATGCTCTTTTCGGACATTATCATATTATTTCATTGCTTTACAACTTCTGTGCACACATCCCGGGGTCTGCTGTTCTTTCTACGCACGTGCCATTTATGTCATTTTTACATTTTGTGCATATTTTCTTTGGACATTCTCGGTGCCTTTCCACATTGGCATATTGCACCTATATGATACCTGACTTTGACAGCCTTCCGTTACTCCTCCGGTATGTTTGGGTAAATGTAAACCGCTTTTTGGTTTACATTGCCGCGTCTTACGCCTGCGCCACTTCGTGGATCGCTATTGCCCTCATTTGCATGGTGCAATACCGCACACAGTGTGTTTTGCATACCTACGCCGGTAGTGCACGTGGAATTCATTCATACCTGAATCGCTAAGCAGCCATATTTGGCGTTATAACGCCGACGCTATGCTGGCGCCTGGCGCAAGGTTCATGAATCCCAGGGAATGACTTCATCATTTCTGATTTTCTAGACTTTATAAATCTTTTTATACAACCTATAGTTCTATAATTATCATTAACCAATTGGATGATATGATTAGAAAAACTTAAAGCTGGATCTACCCATATACCCAGGTCATTAAATTAATATACAGTTTCATCACTGTGTGCTGTATTAAATGTTCACCTTTTAATTTATCTCCCAAATCACATTTGCTTACTTTTTGATGTATTTATCAACATATTTTTCTTCTGTGACTATTGTCAATTGAGTCAAGTTCTTTTACAAACATGCCCTATCTGTGACACAATTTCAAGTCATCTGCATACAGACTATAGAACGCCAAGAAAAATATAGATTTGAAAGATGCAACTTAAACAAGTATGGGTCTAGGACAGAGCCTTATGGGACACCCAGTCCATAACCAAGAATTTCACCTGTCCAATTACTGTATGATACTTGCCATGTCCAATTTGTAAGCCATGTAGCTATCAGTCTTATAAAGAGTACATCAATAACTAATTGTTCTAATTTATTGATCAGTGGTTTGTGTATGACCCTGTCAAATGCTGAAGTTAAATCTATATAAATTATTTTTCATTCACAGCTGTTATTATACTGTTATAGAACATCACATTACAGGTGGCAATACATCTATTTTCAATATATGCATGCTGATATATGCTTTCAAGTACCAACCTTTCCAATATTACCTTCTGCATTATTTTTCAGCAACATGAAAGTAGACTTTAGTATCTCTTTTACTCTAGGTTTGTCCTACTATCCTTTCTCTTCTAGACAGGTTTAATAAGTGCATGTCTCCAATGTTGAGGAATCTCCCCATGTTTATATGACCTAGTTAGTAATAGATACAATGGTACTGAAAGTTCCTGCTGAAGTGTTTTCATGTCATTATTACTAATTCTGTCTCACCTTGTGCTTTGTTTGGATCCAGTTTGCACAGTTCTTTTTCAATATATTCTGATTTGATTTCAGTATTTGAGGTTGCCTGGATGTCACTAGGCCAATTTATTACCCCCTTTGAGAAGCCAAACTGTTTTTCATCAGATTTTGTAAATATATCTATAATTTGTTATGTCTGAGGATACATTTTAGAATCTACACACAGTTTATTGATTTGTATGTCTTTACTCCTTCTACATCTTATGTAGCTGTAAAATGGTTTCTGATTATGTTCAATATCTTTATATAAATTTTCTTGATTTTTTCCTTAATCTTATCTCACACTATGATTAATTGGTTTGTCCAGCATATTTATTTCAGTTTTCAGAGTTGTAGTTCAACTTCTTTTCCATTTCTTTTATTTTTGATCCCACACCTTAATCAAGTATCTTGTTCTTAAGAAAGTATATCCTCCTGATGTTGTGTGCCTAGATCCTAATGTTAAACATTATTTATTTATTTTTTTATTCAAACAGTATCTCTTTCAAACTTTCCATATTTCTTCTGCAGTTTTTCCACTGAACACATCATTCCAATTAGTTTTACATAATGACTGTTTTGCTTCCCTATAATTTGTTATTTGTCTGTGCATTGGTTTAAGTTTCAGTTTGGCAAAATTATCTAGCATCATTCTATGTTGTAAGTGACTAGAGTCCAATTAGTGTCTCAGGTGCCTGTAAGAGATGGAAAACATGGATGGGACTGAGCAGCCCTGAGGGCAGTGGAATGAGGTGACCCAGGCTTGCATCTTGTATGACAGCTGCTCATAGCACTAGGTGTCATACCTGTAGAGTACAGGCATAGCGGTCACGCTCTGCCATGATGCAGATATATCAGTCAAGAGGATTCTAGGTGTGGAAGCACACTGTCTTCCTCAGAAGACAGCTTGCAGTGGAGCTTGGCAAACTGCCAAAGGTGAGGAGTTGCTCTGATGAAGGTGAGGGTAGGCAATCCCACAGGCCCAGCAAGTTGGTCCAGTCCCTACTACATGACTCACTGCTGGGAGAATGGATAAACCAGCAGGATTTCTTTGGCAGTAATAAATGGGCCATACAGATTCTTGGCTTACATGAAAATGCCTGGTTGCTGCTCCTGCAGAATGAATCAGCAAGCTGGGTACAGGTACAAGTAGAGGAGACAATGGCTGAGGTGTTATATGGGAAAAAATGCACAGATTTTCAGGACAGAATTAGTAGGTGTTACCCTAGCTAAAACCATACTCATGGGCAGGACTACAGAAAAGTAGGTGGTACCCTATCAAACTCCATGTCCATTGGCAGGACTACAGAATAAGGAAGTGGCACTCCATCATATGCCACAACCATGGACAGGACTACAGAATCATTAAGTGGCACTCCATTAAGCACCACCGTCATAAACAGAACTACAGAATCTGTAGTTGTATCCTATCAAACATCACAGTCATGGACAAGGTTACAGAATCCATAAGTGGTACCCATATCAAGCACCACACCAGTGGTACTCTGTCAAACACCACACAAATGGACAGGACTATAGAATTAGAAGGTGGTACTCTGTCAAATACCGCACCAATGGGCAGGAGTACAGAATTAGTAAATAGTACTCTATCAAATACCACCCACACCAAAGGACTGGACTGCAGAAATAGTAAGTGGTACTCTGTCAAACACCACACCAATGGACAGGACCACAGACATAGTAAGTGGTACTCTGTCAAACACCAAACCATTGGACAGGACCACAGAAGTAGTAAGTGGTATTCTGTCAAACACCACACCAATGGGCAGGACTACAGAATCAGTATGTTGTACCCTATCAAAACCCATGTCTATGGGCAGGACTACAAAATCACTAGGCACTACCCTATCAAACTTCATGCCCAGAGGCAGGACTACAGAATCAATGGGCAGTACCCTATTAAATCCCATGCCTATCAGCAGGACTGAAGAATCAGTAGTTGGTACACTATCAGAAATGCAGCCACACATATTAATAATGCTGAATACCTAGAATAACTGTTTGCATGAACTTCAGAAATTAAAAGTAAAAATACTCAAGCATCATTTCATTTTCAGATAGTGTGTACTAGGTGTTCTGGTCACAGAGTGACAACAAAATTACACACAGCTCACTTCTGAGGTTGTAGTTATCTATGCAATCTGCCATGAATACAACAGCTTGAATAATGATGGACTATACATTTCTTCATATTGCCGAAGGAATGGGATTTTGATGAATTATAGATAAAATGTATAAAAAAATACTATTCTGAAATGTATGATTCCCCCTTAAACATCAGCCTTAACTGGTGAAAAATGTAAACTGAGCCAAATTTGAAATTTTGGTTGGAACATCCAGTTTTAAAACAAACTAACAGAAGGACTGCAACTTTTAAATGTGGGGCATGCCGTTATTGCAGTTTTATTTACGAAGGAATATATAAGGTTAGGAGAAGCACCATTAAACCTAAGACTAGACACCGGTAATTTCAACAGTAGAGGATTAGTGTACCTTGCCTTCTGAACAGGTTGTATATTTTATTACATTGGCAAGACTGGGAGAAGTTTTCAGAAAAGAATCTATGAACACAACTATGCAAGTCAGCAGGGTAACTGCAACAATGCACTTTACAAGCACAGTAGAAGTTGCACATCATTCGATAAATTTTATTTTTGCATTCTTGAGGTAGTGAAAAAAGTCCTAGAGGGGGGTATTGGTAAAAAGAATTGGCATACAGGGAGTTGGTTTGGCAACTACGGATAAATGCCACCTCATTTCCTGGATTAAACGAATCTACAAATATTATGCCCGTACTGAGAAAAAGAACAGTATAATTAAAAGTAGGACAGACAAAGCACTATTGGTAAGCTTAGTAACAGCAATTATTTTAGATGTTAAATTCTGGGTTCATCTTTTTATTTAACTTGGTTTACGAGCACACTTGAGAAAATGTGATCTTATAAAATCTATATTCACTAGCTATATGATGCATAGTGTACATTTATTATGAATGTTTTTTCTTTTGGTTATTATTTTAACACATTTGGTGAATATTTGTGAAGAATTTCACTGTTTTTAAGTAATTTTAAATATTTGTTAGATGATAATATGATATGGGGTAATAAGTAATAATAACAGAAGGGAAGGCAACTTAAGTGATCATGTGATGATTCAAATTTTATATTAAAGATATCAGGTGATTTGTATATTTGTTCTGATGAAGTCTCTAATTGAGAGAGATGAAAGCACTTAACATTTCAATAAACATTTGTTTTTTTCCTGCGATTGTGCTGTACACACCACAAAGTGAAGGTTTACATTCTTGGTCCTTATTTACTTCACTTACAGCTCTATTTTTGTTATTTAATCATCAGAATAAATAACACTGAGTATTTCTCAAGATGTGCAACTTACAGTGCAGATTTGAAAGACAGCTTTTGTCAACAATATCTAAGGTTTCACTTGATGTCATGCATAAGTCATTTACGTGTAAGTCACTTATTTTTTGAGGTATGAAATACATATGGAAATATAGTTTATTTTCATAATTAATAACACATGACTGGTAATATATCAGGTAGACTGTAATATAAATGGACAATGACAATGAATTTTTCTGTTTCCTACCATGGCATATCACACCATATCACTCAATAACATGTATGGTTCTCAGTTATGAAAATATGAACATAAATATGAAAATTTGTTTGTTTGTGTCTTTCGGCTTTTCCCGGTTAGGGGTCACCACAGTGGAACTCCAGTCCGCTAATGATTGGCAGTTGATTTTAAGTACCGGCTTGCCAGGCCTGACGCACAACCTTCAATGAAGGTACGCCCATTCACGCATGTCTCCACGCAGAAGACGCTCTAGCTGAGAATCGAACTGGACAGCGTCTTACTGTGAGGCGACAACGCTACCGCAGCACCACCACCACAGGCAACATATATATAATATGAAAATATGAATAATAATTGATGAACAGTGATTAATTTCTCTACTGAAGTATATTCTAGATTAACAATTTTAGTGTCATTGTGTTGATAAATGCTCTTTTTAATATTGCCTAGTATTAGCTGGTAAGTGACTTAGTAAATGAAGCCAAGCCCAAAAATGTTCTGGATGCCATAAGGAGTAATGGGGATGAACCAGAAACTCTAGGCTTGAATGAGTTAATGCAGCTAAATATGTGGAGCAACATCTCCACTTTCTCAACAAGAAATCAAGAGCCTAAATCAGAAATAAGTATCCAGACTATTTCAAAATATTTTCTCTCTTCTTGGTGTCATGCAGACTACTAAAAGGCAACATCTTCTTTGCATATAAAGCCTTAACAGATCCTAAACTGTCAGGTGTGTTACACATTTGCAAGTCCAATGGTAATGTGAACAGCCACTCCAGGGATCTCAAGCTCTTTTGCAACACAAATAGAAAATCTCTGAGGGATAGGTATGTATAATAGAAAATACTTGCTTTATAGAATCTTCTTCCACTCCACATGAAGCAAAGTATTTCTCTTGCTCTATTCAAATGTAATTTGGATGAATAAATGGGAAAGTGCAAATTCATCTTGGTTTAGCACCCATGTCCCTTGTGGATATGTAAATGATGTAATAAATCCTTGTTTCCTCCCCTGAGTTATTTGTACACAATATATAAGAGCTAAAAACTATTATGAGAATGTAAGGCTAGGCTTCTTAAGATCATCACAGATCAATAACCTAGTAAGTACCTCTTAAATTATATGCATAGGATGTGGAAAAACAAGTAAAGCTGTATTACACACATCAAACAAATAGTAACTTACCAGTGATTTCATTTTACATCTTTGAAAATGTCAGGTGGTTTCTGTGATATACATACCTGTGCATAGCCATTTAAATCAGTTTTGAGTGTATTTCAAGTTGTTTCTGTGATGTTACATGAATTAATCAGAACTGTTGCATTTATCTGCTGTGTTTTCAGTAACTTTCATAGTTACAGCAAAAAGTCAGTTTTGACCAGGTCTGTGAGTCATCTACAGCTTTAATGTTTTTTCCTAGTTACAGTTGATACAGTTCTAGTGAAGATAAACAGTACTGATTACAGCTTTAGCTGTTTCTCATTGGTCATTTCATCTTCCCTGTTTATGTTATATTGTGCAGAGCTGAGTGTAGAGCAGTGGGACTGAAACGTACACTCCACAGACACAGGAAATTTCAGTTATACGTTTTTCTATTATAATCAACTCATCCAAATTCTATCAGTAAATAGGTTCAGCTACATAAAGGAACACCGAGCTTCATGTAGTTGTATAAAGTATAGAGCAGAGCACCTAATACCATAAGTAGCTTGTAGCAGCCCCTTGCAGCATTACATTGCTCAGCTTAGCCCATAACTACTATAAATAAGGTCAACACTACTGTCATGCTGGGGTTTCCAAGATGAATGCACATTGAGTAACAGCTTAATTCTCGCTAACCCAATCTGAAGACAGAAACTTAGCAGAGAAAACCAGTGGACCTAGATTTCTGGGTAAAATGTCCTAAACTGACTAGTGATTGTACTGCCTTGATCCCAGGAAAAAATAAATAAAGGGTCTGGAGGGAAATCAGCTACAAACGCTGAGGAAAAACACAGACTGGGAAAAGTACTGCACTTGTTCAGAAAGAAGCAATACAAGTTCCAGACATGACAGCAGCTGCATACAGACTTGGTTAAAAATAAACAAAACACTAATAGTGTATATCAAGACAAACAATAAAAAGCTGAAAAAAGAATGGAAGAAGTTTTAAACAGATATTCAGATAAGGTGACAGAACTGCAAAACTCACAAGATGAAATTAAGAAAAGGCTAGCTAGAAATGAAACTTCACAAGAAGATATGTTTCAAAAATAATGGAATTAGTGGACAGACTATGTAGGGAAAACCTGAGATTTCTGCTATATTTTATGAAAGCACAAATAAGCAACTGGACTAGTATTCACAACCGGAATTGTTAATTGAAAGGAGTATGTACATTCCAACATTCCAAACCTGGCTATAATAAACAACCTAGACCTTTAATAGTAAAAATGCAGTCTTACCAGTAGAAGGAGTTGATTCTGACAGAACTGTGACAGAAGTGCAAAGTACTAAAAGTGAGATTGTTTGTGGAGAAAGACTAGTCATTGTATACCAGGCAGAAGAGGAATACATTTATTCCATTATATAGGGAATGTCAAGAAGCAGGCATGATATTCAAACTGCTGTACCTAGCTATCTTCAAAATATTTTTTCCTGGAGGAACAAAAACATTTTTGATGAAGTATATGCTAAGGAGGAAATGCAAAGGTTTATACATCAAAAAGTGAGCTGTAAAATGGAAGGAGATTCTGCTTCTTGCTCTTCTGTTAATAAAGATCACAGAGAGGTTGTGCCAGTGAAACCTTACCCAGTGTTTCAATGGAAAATGATTGAGAGAGAGAAAAAAGCACAGAAGTTGATTAGAAGAATTGAGAGTACACTGAGAGTGCACTGGAGATGAAGCAGAGAGAGAGTTTGGGAGATGGAGATGAACAGGAATAGAACAAAAGAATCTGTAATTATTGGACTTTCCTGGACTTTGTTAAACTTGCAGGGTACTCTACAGCATATGCCCTACTTAAATACTCAGGAGGTGATAGAGAGAGAGAGTTAGCTGTAAGCAAAACAAAAATTTTCTTAATGGTATTACGTAGGAGTGCATGATTTTTTCTGCATGCTGTAAAATAAATTTTTTTTAAGTTATTTTTTAAGTGGAATTGACATATTAATATAAATAGGTGCTTCTGTTTTTTTTTTTTTTCTTTCTCCTTGTTTGGTATTAGGAAATGTAAGCACTGCAATGTAAAAAAGTGGGGTCTGGTTAAAAGAGCATGACAAAAGAAAAATTAGGTGCTTCCTCTCATTCTTGCATAGGGGAATGACTGTGATTGTGAAGTACTGAATATTAGAAGTTTTTTTTTTCTAGTAAACAGTCCTGTATCTGGTTCACATGTCATTAGCAGACAATCTGATAAGGAGAAATGACTTGGAAAAAAATGTTTTCTGAAAGCATTCAAGTGTTTTCCCAACTGGGAGAGCTATAAAGATAAGGCAAAATCAGACAACACTTAACAGAATCACAGGCCGTACCACGTGTTTTAGCATAATCTTTTTTTTAGATTATTTGAAGTCTGTTTCTGTGGTTGTCTAGAATTTTTGTTCCTATTAAGGGGTAAAATTTTAATATTTGAAGATGTACGTAGTTTTGTGTGTTATTATTAACTTAGTAGTTGTTGGGTGTGTGTGTGCATTTTTATTTGAGGGTGTTCAGTAAAACAAAATGTCCTGCAAGATGTGACATAGGCTCAAACGGAGATGACAAGAAACAATTGTATAAAAGATTAAATTGCCAAACAATGCGTGCATGTGATACAAAAGCTGGAACTAGGCACTTAACAAAAAAGATATACATAAAGGTGGGAATAATAATCCCTCAAAAATATGATTTTTTTCTGTAATGTCTTTAGACATTAATGGTCTCACAGATAAAGTCAAAAGTGAACTATATTAAAAATGTAGAGTACAAATAGCTATGCTACAGAAGACACACTTTGAAAGAACTGAACATGTGAACTTGATGAAGGTTTTCACAATGGTTATTCAGCAAAATACCTGGGGCACAGGAAGAGAGGAGTACTTATATTAATTGCAAGAGGGTCTCCAATAGTAATAGAACAGGAAATAGAAGGCAATAACAATAGATTTGTACTAAGGGGCTTACTGGCAAAGGAGGAGGATTATATTGGCATGTATTTATATTCCACTAAAAACTGCTATAATGGAGCTAAAGAAAATTCTGGGAGAAATAATCAGCCTTCAGCAAGGAATATTACTTATTGGTGGTGGCTGGAAATTGATTTGCAACAGTGAAGATGTATCTGGGGGGCCCAGAAAGGGAAATATAACAAAGGAGGGTAGATTTTTAAAGAAATTTATGAAAATATTTGGCATGGGAATGTGAATTCAGTACTAGTAATTTGGAGTGAATTTACATATTATTCCCCATGATACAAAAACTGGGCTAGACTATACAGAATTTACATCTTACGGGAAAATGTGCATTTAATTGAAGGTCTTGATTGGGACCCAATAACTACTTCAGATCATATGCCAATAGCTAAAATAAAAACACAGGGTAATGAAATAAAAATGAGACATTGGTGCTTTCCCACCTATCACTTGAAAAGAGAGGAATTTAAGGAGTGAGTAGTAGAAATTATTCAGGAGCTAATAGAGAAGATAGAAACTTCTTATGTAAATATAGACAGGTGGTGGGATAAAATTAAAGTGGAATTTAAAAATAGGGTAGAAATAAAACAAAGGGAGATATGGTTATGAAGCAACAAGAATTATTTAGAGGGACTAACAAATATTAAAGAATTGCAAAATAGGGGGAATCTCACAGAACAAGGAGAAGATCAACTGCAGAATGCTAAACAAAAAATAAGGGACTACCTTGATAATATGCATGAGTTTAGAAAGATTGCTGTTAAGCAACTGTTTTTTGATAATAACTCTAGAGCACAAAAACTTTTAGCACAATGGCGCTGGCAACAGAAAGTAGAAATGGCTGTCACCAAGCTTAGGGAGCCTATAACAAGGAAGATAACAAGGAATCCTGTAGAGGTATTAGAAATATTTTGGAAAGTCTGTATAAAGTAGGGAAATATGGAAGTCAAGAAAAGGTACAAATGGAAATGTTTATGGAAGAATGAAATACGCCAAGGCTGGAGGGAGAGGAGGCTCAATCATGAACAGGATAGGAGGAGATGAGATAAAAATGGTGATATATAACCAATCTACAGGAAAGTCACCAGGAATAGATGGTATTCCTGTGGAAGTTTGGAAGTTAGGAGGGGAAAAACTGATGAAGAGTTGGAAGGTTTTAATTTAACAGTATTTTAAGAGGAGAACTACGAACTATCTGGAGGAAAGTGGTAGTAGCTGTACTACTTAAAGAGGGTAAAGATCCATCAGATCCTAGGCACATTTCAATACTAATTCATGATTATAAAGTGTTTATGTCTATAGTGGCTAAAAGAATGGCCAAAGTGATGCCAAAATTGATAGATATTGATCATTGCAATTTTGTGGAGAGGAGGCAAACATTTGACAACATAAACAGTGATGATCCAGAGAGAAGCAGAATGTAAGAAAATGCCACTGCTGCTGGTGGGTCTTGCTGCAGAGAAAGCATTTGACAGAGTAAGCTGGGATTTTATGAACAGAGCAATGGAAGCATTTGCATTCCTTGAAAAAAATATGAGGTGGATTAGGAGGATATATGGAAGACAGGTGGCAAAAATTAAAGTGGATGGGGTCCTCTCTGATAATCTCTGATTGTGCAAAGGAATCAGGCAGGATTGTCCTCTCTCCCCTTTGTTATTTGCATTATATTTAGGACCATTGGCAAAGAAAATAAGGGACTCAGAAAGGATATAATTGGTATATTAGTCTAGAACAGTTGGATCTATTTGCAGATTACGTTATTTTATAACTGACAAAACCAGAAAGGGACACTATGGTGTTGTGGAGCACAATGAGACAGTTTCTGACCTTTTCAGGATACAAAATTAATGAAGCTAAAGCAAAAGCAAAATCAGTAAATTATGTACCCACATACAAATTGGTTCATCAATTCCCATATTTATGGTGACATGATAAAATGAAGTATTTAAGAGTGTGGATTAAAAATGATACTGGTATGACAGCTTAGTATATGTGGGAAGAAGCTAAAGAAAAGGTCATATACAAAATCTGAGAAAACAGCAGCTCTGTTATATGGATATTGATTGTAAGATACAAGCAGTTAAAATGTTTTTAGTCCTTTTAGTCTTATACATTGGTCAGGCATATTTTTATCAACCAGAAGAGAAGTTGTGGATAAAAATCAATAATGAGCTGAAGGATTTTATCTGGGAAGGGAAGACAGCAAGTGTTAAGTGGGATACGCTTATTCTGCCAATAGAACAGGGTGGATTGGGATTACCCGAGTTGAAAGGGTATATTAGAGCAACACAGTTAAGGCTCCTATAGATAGCTCAAGCAGAAAACTATAATTCAAAGTGGAAAGAGATGATAATGATGAAACTGGGGGGGGGGGCTCAAGTAACAGGGAGAGGCTGGGATTTTGGATGCAGACCTTTAAGGAGAACAACATTAATTATATAGAATATTATATTCATAAAGTAGCAGAAGGTCTTCTAAGAATCTAAACCAACATGGGAATGGAGAAAGGAAATTCTGCTGATAGGGATGACTGCAATTAGGGAGACAGACAATAGGCAAGAGGGGTTGGGAGTATATTGTAGAAAACTGGCAAAGGAGCCAAGGTATTGGGAGCAAATAACTGGAGAGGGTAAAGTAATAAAATGGGAAGATGCCAATAACTTATTTGGACTGCTGGCTGGAGATTGCCTTCCATATCAAGGATTGATATCAGAGTATAGGCAAAGAGAAAGAAATAGGAGGGTCCTAAATGAAAGACCAGCCGGTAGAGTTTTTAGTAAAATCTAGAACAGAAGTTGACATTAAGAAAGGAATAATTAGTAGAGCAAATAAAATATTGCATGATGACTGTAAGACTCAATCAAAGGAGGTTAAGAAGGATTGGGAAGAGAGATTAGATAAGCAATTTACAAAGAAACAATGGGGGAGATATATGTATGTTTCCCAAATATGCAACAAAATCTAGAAGATTTTTGCCTGGAAGTGCTAACACAGGTATTTTTATACCCCAAGCAGACTTCACAGAATTTTTCCTCAGGTAGACAGCAAATGTTGGAGGTGTGATGGGGCAGAAAGAGGTAAATGGGTACATATTTTCTGAGAGTATAATGAGTTGGCACATTTTAAAGATTCCCTGCAGACTGCTCTGTCAGAGATGCTGGGTGAGCAAACTGGAGTAACCACAGAAAGGATTTTTTGAGCTATGATACAAAATCGGTATTGTATAGACATAGTAAGGCCTTGCTGAGCCTGGTTATGATGGCTGCCAAAAAAAGCAATTACTTGAAAATAGAAATCAAAGTCTAAACCAGTTTTACTAGAAGTAGTGAAAATACTAAGCGATAAAACACAGCAACTGGAACTGGCATCTTCAGACAAGGATAGGAGCAAATTATATAGGAAAAAATAGTAACTGTAGGATCAATACATGCAGAGGAGGGATGAGGTTTAAATGAAGGGGTGGGATATGAATGTGTTATGTAATGGTTGACTAACAATGACTGGATATTTAAAAGTGATGTATAATGTTTGCAGCTACAGTTGTGTCTGTACTGTTTTTAATGTATAATGTATGCAACTGAGATTGTGTCACTATGGTTTATTGTCATTTATATAGTTGTAACGTGGCCTATGCCCTACATGATAATTCAATAAAGATGTTTCTTGCTTCTCAGGCTGTACTTATCACAGTTGTGTTTAAACCCAAAGCTACCTATTTATCTAAATAGCTATTCAGATGTAACTATACTACCAACCCCTTAACCAATATTTATTTCAATAAATCATAGATCTCTATTTTATTTTTATTTAATCTCTACAACTCTCTATAAATCAAGTTTTATTTCATACTAGACAAAATGGAAGATCATCCTTCTTGTCTCTCCTCTGTTGCCAGCCTCATAGCATTAGGTATTCTAAAAAAAAGGTATAACAATTGCCTAATTCAGATATGAACTCTTACTTAATGCAAATAACTCTGTGAGAGGTGCAAATATTTGAGAGATATGGAGACCTTACTCTGACAAAAAAACGGATTGTGAGCTTCACACTAACACACACCATATGCTTTGCACTCAACCCTAACACATAATATAATGTCAATTGCAGACTCATTACCTACATTGCATCATATAATATCATACCTTTAACGAAGAGTCACCATGAGATGAAAGGCCTCGATTCCAGTACATCAGATCACTCCACAAACAAAAATGTTTAATGATTGGTGACTTTATAGTGAGACATACAGAATCCCCAGTCACTAGGCTGAACAAAAACAGGGTAATAGTGAGCTGATTTCATGTGCCAGGACCCGAGACATTTCAAGAGTCCTTAGGACCCTTTTACCAGACAAATATAATTACAGCATGGTATTTGTGAATGCCTATGTGAATTACTTGATGTGAAAAACACTGAGGGAGATGCAAAGAGACATGTCTGATCTCTATGCATGTCACAAATGCAGGCAAGACCCTGATGCTGAGTGGAATTCTCCTTTTTCCATGAATGATGCCCAGACTGTAAGAAATGAAGATTGTCTTCAACTATTCCATAAATAATAGTTTCATAGTTTCATAGTTTAGTACTAGGCTATCTGCCCTGGGGCATTTATAAGCCTAGCCATAGTGATGTGGCTTTCACCACCCCTTGTAGTGGTACTAAAGTGTACAGAATAGATTTAGAATACTGTGCCTCTGTCTAGTAGTGACACATTGAAGACCCCTTTACTTAATAGAATTAGTTTACTGTGCCTCTGTCTAGTAGTGACACAGGGATGACCCCCGGGGTAAACCTACGATCACCCATCCACTCGTCAAGATTTCTCTTGAAGAGAGTCAGTGAGGGGCTCTGCCTAACATGAACTGGAATTCTGTTCCAGAGTGTGGGAAGCCTCTGAGTTATGAATCTGTCCCTCCAGCATGTCCTATTCATATTTGTGCTGAGGTTTAAATCTTTAGCTCTCATGGTTCTGATGGATTTGGATTTTTTGAGGTGGAGCATGTCCATCAATTCCTGATTGGACATGGCCTTGTACGTCAGGCACAGATCACCTCTGAGCAGGCGGTATGCTACTGAATAGAGCTGGAGTTTCTTTAGTCTGGCAGCATATGACATATGTTGGAGACCCTTGATCCTCTTGGTGAGGTACTTCTGGGGTCTCTCCAGCTGTTGTAAGTGCTGGGTAAGGTACATACCAAATGGGGCATTGTACTCAATCATGGGTCTGATAAGGGAGGAATATAGGGGTACAATGACCTCCTTTGATCTGGATGTGAAACCCTTCATGATAAGGTGGGCAAGCTAGAAAGTCTTTCTAACCACTTTGGCAACGTGGGTGTCAAATAAGAGGTCACTATCGACTTGGGTCCCCAGGTCTCTGATTACTTTTTCTGTACTCAGTGGGTTACTGTCTATGTGACAATTTGTGGGTACTTTGTTTTTCCCAAAGGGGATGACTATACATTTCTTGGCATTCAGTTTTAGGCCATGATTCCGGCACCAGTTGTCCGTTTCAGTGAGTCCTTTCTGTAGGATGTGTGTGTCAGCTGGTGTATCGACTATGGCACCTAGTTTGCAGTCATCTGCGAACTTTGTCAGCCACAACTCTCCCATGTTTGCTTTCACATCTGAGAAGTAAATGCCGAACAAGAGGGGTCCTAGGACAGAGCCCTGTGGGACACCACTTGTGACTGGTTTGAGTCTGACATGGATCCCGCAATTTTGACTTTATGGGTTCTGTTCTTTAGCCAGTTTACAACCCATCTTGTGACATATGGATTTACATTTAAGCTGTTGAGCTTGTCTATGATGCCTAAGTGGGGTATCGTGTCAAAGGCCTTAGCCAAGTCCAGGTAGGCTGTATGGACTGCTTTGCCCTCATTAATGGCTCTAGTGACTGTTTCGAAAAAGTCAACCAGGTTCAAAAGGCAGGATCTGCCCTTAACAAAGACGAACTGGGTGGGATCAAGTGTCTGTAGGTCCCCAATGTCGCTGTTTATGAGTTCCAAAATGTTTCTTTCCATGGCTTTGCAGACCAGGCTGGTTAAGCTTATGGGGCGGTAGTTTCCAGGGTCTGTAGAGGTGCCTCTTTTATGGAGTGGGACCACTGTTGCTGTACGCCAGTGTTCAGGTACATATCCTGTAGTAAGGCTAAGGTTAAATAGCATTTTTATATGCGGGTTTAGCTCCTCTTGGAGTTCACGTAGCACACAACCGGGGATACCATCAGGTCCCATTGATGCTATGTTTTTTTTGCTTTTCTGAGGGCGGCTCTCACCTGGACATCTGAGATGACAGGGAGGTTACATTCAGCTGGGATAAGTATTTCTTCTTTTGGGGGAGAGGTAGGGGAGAAATTTGCAATGAACCTGTCTGCCAGAATGTTGGCAATATCTGTGGGTTCAGTGAATTTTTTGTCGTTGTGTACTATCAGCATATCTGAGGGGTTTTGCCCAGGTTTCTAACATAACTGAAGAAGGCCTTGTGGTTATCTTTAGTGTCCTTGGCGATTTTTCTCTCAAAGTTGGCCTTGGATGTTTTTATGAGAGAACATAGCTTTTTACTAGTGCTGATCAGAGATGCCTTCCCTTTATGGGATTTTGCTTTGTCTTGCAGTAGCTTCCTTCTTTTGTTATACAATTTGTTTATGGCTGGGATCCACCAGACAGGATGCTTTCACTTGGTGGAGAGGGTCTTGGTTTTATTTGGGATTGCATGATCCATGCATTCTTGGAGATGTCCGTAGAAAGCATTTGTGAAGGATTCAGCATTGTGGGTTGTGGTTTCCACTGGCCCAGTGGGCTTAAAGGATACCATCTCAGTCTTAAGAAGTGTAAAGTTGGCTTTTGAGAAGTTTTTCACTGTAATCTTTTGTGCTGGGGGTGGAGGTGGGATATGTATATCCTGGGTGATTAGTTTGTGGTCAGATCTCATTAGTGAAGGGTATACTTCAGGTGTGGAGCATTTTGTCCCCATGTTAGTGATGATCAGGTCCAGTATATTATCTCCCCTTGTGGGAGAGGTGACTAGCTGTTCCATTGCATTTGAGTTTATGAATTCCAGGAACCTTTGGGCTAGGGTGTTAGGGCTAGAACAGTGCACCCAGTCTATGTTAGGGTAGTTGAAGTATCCCAATATGATGGTATTTGGTGAGACATTCATATCCTCCAATGTCTTCAGGAAGGCTGAATGGGGTTCTTGAGATTGGGAGGGTGGTCTGTAACATGCAACCAGTTGTATAGCAGTTTTGCCTACGGTTAGTTGCACCTGGATGGTCTCCGATGCTTCATGTGTTGCCACTAACCTGGAGGTGTGGGTATCCTTGATGAATATGGACACTCCCCCTACTTTTGTGGTTCGGCCCGGGTTTTGGGGCCGAAAAGCATGATACGAGGTAAAGCCTGGTAGCGCTAGGGTACTCTCAGGAGCCTTGAACCAGGTTTCAGTTACTGCACAGACATCGATGTTCTCCATACTGAGGAGTGCTTCGAGAGCCTGCATCTTGAGATTTAGACTTCTGGCGTTGAGCAGCATTACCCTTAATTTTTTTCCATTTATGTTTTCTAAGGAGGTGGGTTCGTCTTTTGAGCCTTGCCTAAAATTAGTGTCCTTCTAGGGAAAGCAGTATTTTTCAACATGAAATGAGATGATTAACAGTCTTACTTGCTTTGCACCTCTCATTCAAATGCTTCTGCATACTGGCTAAAGCCCCTGTTGCCCTCATAGTACCTTTTTCCATAAGATTCAGTCAATGACATTCCAACATAAAAACCTTATAAATATAAAAAGAAGATCAACTTATGATGGCTCTTCTCAATGTCGGAAGTCTAAATAACAAGCTATTGACCTCAAGTCACTCTTGCATTTGTAAGCACTAAAACATGCCTGGGGATTTAATAAAATCCATGTAGGAATAGTGTAAGGCCTACATGGATGGTACCATGGCCATGCAAATGGAACCACCTTGGCAGCATGCCTTGCATACTAATGAAGGTGCGCTACTGAGGGAGAGCCATGTAACATGGTTATTGAATCAGTGTAGAGAGTGTGTTACTTTGCCCAGAGATGAGTAAAACATCCCCTGCACTGCCAAAGTGCAGGATAACAATGTTATGTCTATGTGATAAAAAGTGCAATTATTTTTATTTATTTATTTTTGTGTGTGTGTGTGTGTTTTGCGGCATGGTGCTTAACAATGGACATGTGCCAGTCATCTAAAAACAGAAACCAGATGCATTTAATTATGAAAGCAAAGGTCAAATTTAAGCATAGCTGAATGCATTTGCACAGTGCACCACAGTGCTCAGCAGTGCTTAAACATAGTGGAGAGATATATGTAAAAGTATAACAGTATTTAACACGGTCATGTAGCTGAATGGTTAGAGTGACTGGAGTAGGTGCAGAATACACAGGTTATTTTGTAAATACACATTATGAGACTTATTTCAAATCCTGATTAAATTTTGTGTGATTACACAGACAGGTTATTAAAGATATTTTGCAAATACAAAGTTATCAGATGTACAATTAAGCCATGATTGACTTTTGTATGAATACACAGGTTATTAAGCATGTATGTTGCAAATACACACTATGAGAAGTATTTATAACCCCTTGATTGCATACTGTACTTATGGACAGGCATGCTATTAGTCATTTATGTTTCCAGTATAGAATAAAAAAATTATTTTTAAATCTCACTTTGCTGTGCCCAGATATGCTCCTATAAGCACAGCTAAGCCTTGCCAAGCACTGATTAAACCTGGAATGTTTTATTAGTGCTTAGCTGGTTTGCGCATTGCTAAGTGGTGTGAAGCACTGCTAAGCAATGCCCATTTAAACATTGCTCAGCCCAGCTAAGCTGGTTTGCACACTGCTAAGCATTGCCCATTTAAGCACTGCTCAGCTGAGCTCAGTGGGTTTTCGCAGTTCTAAGTGAAGTGCCGCATTTTTAAAAATGGCCCAGTGGCGGTAAAGGGTGGGAAAACAGCCTTATTTAAGTGCAATAAGTGGTAATGCAGCCATAACCTGTTGGAGTTCGAACTTGGCAGAAGCTATGGCAGGAGTTGGAGAGGGTGCATGCTTCTGGGCACAGTGCTGAGCCATTTTGGAGTCCAGGATCATGGTTGGACTCCTTGTGAAAGACCATGACATCTGGCTGCTGCAGGGTCAGTTCCAGGGAATGGAGTACAAGTCAGAGGCCTGGGACCAGCTGGCACATGACGTCGCCAGTGCAAATGGCATCACCCACACAGATGAGCAGGTGCATCATCACTATGATGACCTGAAGTGTCAGAAGGGGGTCTCTTGGCCACCTGGGTCCAATATGCTAGAGAGGGAAATGCCCCATGAGTTTGTAAGTATTGTTATCAATTATTTTACCAAAATCTACTCTGAATGTGTTATAGACAGGTATGCATAATGCTGTGCTACTCTCCCTACAGCTCAGGAGGAGAGAGCCCATAACCTAGAAGCCCATGCAGAGCACCTGGGCAGGTTGCACCGTGAGTGTGGTGAGTACAGATGTTTCCTGCAATCTATAGGCATATAAGCAAGAAAGTGTTAGAATTAATAACTGCCATTAGGTATATTCAGCTGTCATTGTACTGCAATGATTGTGGTCATAGACCTGGACTGACATAAGTGAGTAATGCCAGGTACAGTTCAATAAAGATGAAAGCATAGCACCTAAGAATGTCAAGGAAATAAAGTTTCTACTGCATTAATTATGTTAAGGAAATAAAGTTTCTACTACATTAATAATTTAAGGAAATAAAGTTTCTACTGCATTAATAATGTTAAGTATAAAAGTTTATACTGCATTAATTGTGGAATTACAGCTGTATCACAACACCTGCAATACATGAACTTTTCTTCAGTAAAGACTGGAAATATATACCAATCACTGCAGGAAGTCATGCCTAATAAAACTGTGTTGCGCAATATAATATGTGTATTTTGGGCTGCTGGTCATGAGATCCAGTATTACATCTGCTGTGAAGTAAAATCACAAAGAATACCGCTAAGTGACTGAAGGTTAACTAATAAAGAGTGTCCTGCTAAATTGTAGATGTGGAGCTGTAATACAAGATATAATGCATTATGATATTTGTTCTGCACTAAGATCTGAAGCATTAATAGGAACACTCAAGGTATATTGTGTATCTCAGGATTGTCTTGTCTTAACCATTGCATTTCATCTATAAGCATTCCTATGTGGTACGCTGCTGCAGGCAAGTATGAAACTGTAATAGCTGTCGACTGCAAATATACCATCTGTAACTATTTATGGGTCAGGTAGCCAACCCAGCACTTCAATATGTTTTGTACACATCACAGATATTTCCACCCACTGGGGTGTATTGTTTACACCTGCATTCCATGTATTAATGCACAGTTCACCTAATATCTCTGTCATGCATGAATCTCATGCATGTGTGTTCAAGTGTCACTGCAGTCTTGCATAACACTCTGCTTCTATTACCAGGTCATATTTCATTACCAGGTGAGCTCTGGGCAAATAACAGCCAATCAGTACATAACACTGGCTCAGTAGCTCAGTTTGATAAATGCTAGGTGTAATGTACATTTTTACAACACACAGACCAGGGGTCAAATCCAGTGACAACCATTACTAAATGTTATTTAATCATTTATGTAATTTTAACAGATGTTCTCCCACAGGATTTACAGGAAAATGGGTGCAGTAGCCCTTAGTATGGGTTAATAATATTTGTTCATATGTAACAGACTGTTAACAGCATTGCTCAGGAATTTGATAAGACTTCAAAAGATAAAGGCAACAAGTACAATACTACTAAAAGTTAATAAAGAAATAAAATGTGTACTTTTGGTATGGCTGTATGTCTGGTGTGTCTGTGAATGTCTGCTGATAGTCTAACCCCATGCCTGCCAAGGATGGCATGATAATTGTAAATTCTCTGTACTGTGCACGATACATGTCTCTCAAATGTCACTCTGTCACAGACTCTGATCACTGTTGCCTAATCCCTCAGTCACAGATCCATCATCAACATATTTTATGCCAATAGCACAGTCACACTACATCAGTCCAGAGTACACCTTGGTAGTCATACATGTCCCCCTGACATGTAATAGCCCACTGTAGGTGTTACAGCTCGACCTATACTGTCCCATGCAGACAGCTTGAGAGGTATGTGCATGGTACAGAAGCTACAGGGCACTTGTATAGAGAAAGTAAGGGCAGACCTGTAGAGTATATTAGAGTACTGTTGCAAACAATATAGCCTATACAGGTAGTAACGAACTGTCTTTCTCTCTACCCCCACCCCTTATCTGCATCATAAATTATTATTGTTATACATTGAGTATGGTTTACTATTAGAATATCTTGTTCTCAAAATGTTATATTGGGCCTTCTGTTTTATTATTGTTATATATTGCAATGGTTGCATACTAACATACCTTGTTGAACTACCTATGTTGTTGGCCTTATGCCGTAACTATTACTGGCATGCTGTTACTATACTGACTGTTATCTTGCTTATGGTTCTGCTATGTAATGTTATGTTACTGGGTTATTTGCAATGTTCTGGCATGCTACTATTACTGACTAAACATTCTGTTCATTACTAACCTATACACTTTGAAATACCTCAACACCATAGCTCTACTGGGTAGGCTGGTCCCAGCTGATGCGCCTACCCTACCTCAGCCAACTGATCCACCTACCCTACATCAGCTACCCATGGCACCGGGTCCCAGCATGTCTGGGACCCAATCTTTGCTGCCCCCCTCCACTGGCCCTGCAACACCTATGGGTGGTACTGCCTCAGGGAACGGGGTCCCCTCCCCCTGGGAGCTAGCGTGGAGAGGGAATTCTCAACAGCTACCAGGGATGGTGCACAGGATTGAGCACTGTGGCTACAAAGATTGCCTGCACTGGATTGAGGGCAGACTGGCCAACCTGGAGGGACAAGGTGGCCCCAGCTACCAGCCCTCGGCACAGCCATCTATGGGCAGTGAAGGAGCAGTGTTGACTGCCTATATGTGGAGAACTCAGTCTCACTGCTGCCATCTGAGGGCACATGATATGTTAAATGCTGCACAGCAAAGGGCTGCTGCTGTGGCCAGGGACTGTGCTGCCACTGGTGGAGGGCCTACAGTGGTACAACCACTCTTGGCCACAGAGGAATTCCTGATGAACCTGGGATCAACCACCAGCTCCTAAACATCCATCACCCCATATGTCATGGAGGTGGGTGCCACAGCATCCACAGCAGAAGAGCATCCAGGTAAGCCTCCTGTGTTCATCACTGTAATACTGTAGCAGTCACTGTGGTGGCATCTGCATACCAGTACACAGATGCCAGGGGCAATCTGCATTGGGGTGGATTTCCTTGTAAGGCACACTTCTGCACATATACTCATAATGTCAGCAATATAGGCAGTATCACAGTACCTACTGTACATGTTCATATATGCACATATTATCCTGTAGCAATGCCATATTTTGTATTGCTGACAATACTTCTCCCACACATTTCCATAGGTACGTCAGGTATGGCCGAGTCAAATGTCCCGTACCCGGCGAGTGTGATACTATTTTATTATGGAACATATATACCCTAGGAATGTTACAGGCTACCATTTTGCTGTAGACACACATGATATGCTTAGCCAGAGTTCAGTATTTGTATGTTCACTTTTGAAGGGGTTAAGTGGCATGTATTGAATCGGTAATTACAAAAGTAGTGCATTTGCAAGAGCTGTCACATATGTTCACTTATTATTGTGAAGGTCTAAGCAGTCTGCTATGCAGGGGACAATGGTATGCACAAGACAGGTGAACTATGTGTTAGGTGTAGGTCTATCTCATACACTGATATATTGCTTATCTCACAGGTGCATAGTAATTGCAACTTTCACTAGATGTAGCTGCTTTGCATGTTATAAAGGGCCTGTCTCATCTGTGTATGTTGTAGTCTGTTTGTGTGTTGTGCATGGGGTCAGAAGTAAGTTGTGGTATGTGTAATGCAGTTGTGGCACATCACCTGTATGTGTGTGTGCGTGTGGATCACCATACATAGTAGGGCTGGTAGTAATGTCCTTATTTTATTTATTTTTATTTTATTTATTTTACATTTGTTGACCAGGCTAGTCCAACTGGATATATGTCCATTTTCAGTAGAGGCCCAGGGAGAAAAGCTCCAAAAACACAGTATTATTTATATTATATGACAGTTTTTACAAATGCAGGTGCATTACAGATTTTAGCAAATCTTTACATTTCCTTACATTACTGCTTAAAGAATCTTTATACATGTCATATATGGATAGTTATAAGAAGATATTTATAATGACATTAAATTAATATATAAAAGCACACTCTCTTTATGGTTAACAGAAAAGCAATGAGATTAGTACATGAGTAGTGGTAAGTACCCAGTGATAAGTGAGGAAGTTAGTCAGGGTTAGCACAAGGGCATAACCAATGTGTTTTAAAGTATAGTTTCAGTTTGTTTTTGAATAGTGTTATTGAGGAAAGTGAGGTCAGGTCACTGAGGAATGATTTCCAGTTTTTGCCAACCATATTAGAGAACAAAGAGTCACCAGCCATGTTGTTTGTTTTACCTATTTATACAAGTAGATTATTTGACGAGCATATGGTCTTAAGGTTATTGTAGGGAGTGATAAGGTTGGTAAGTATTGGGGTATTAGTAGGTTGATACAGGATCTTGTGGGTGACTGTTAATTGGTTAAATAGTAGTAGGTTTGGCAACTCTAGCCATCTTTATTCAAGATTATGACAATGATGGGTTCTGAAAGAAGACCCAGTGGCAAATCTGGCAAAATTGTTGTAGGAGATAGCCAGCTTGTTAAGGTTGTTTTTACACAGATTAGTATATATAGGTGAGGCATAGAGGAGAGGAGAGATTAAGTGGGTATGGGCAATAGTAGTCCTGGCTAATGGAGTCTTGAAAGGGTTTGATACTATAAAGGGAGCCTGGTTTTTGTTGACTGTTTTTATAGTACTGTTAATATGAGTATCAAAGTTAAGGTTTTTGTCAATTAATAACCCTAGAAGTTTGGTAGTGGGATCGGGAGATATGATAGTACCATTGTTTGACATAACAGTAAAGTTAAGTGAGGAGGCCCTATGGGTGGGACTGAATAGTAAGAGTTTTGTTTTTTTGGGGTTCAAGATGAGGCAACTGTGTAGAAGCCATTCCTCCACTGTATTAAACACATTTTGGGTTAGGGTCTGTAGGTCAGATGGAAAAGTGGCTGAGCATATTAACACTGAATCGTCTGCATATTGAATACAGGTAGCTTGAGGTATTACAGAATATAGGCCATTAAACGGCCTAATATGGAGCCTTGAGGGACACCAAGGGCAATGAGGAGGTGGGTAGCGAAATTGTAGTACAGTCTGATGCCTATTGTTTAGGTTGGATTGGAACCATTGTGTAGCCAGTGCATTTAGTGAAAGGTTTATGAGTATGTTTATGAGTAGGTGGTGGTTAACCATATCGAAGGCTTTAGAGAGATCAGTAAAGAGGGCTGAGGAAAGAGTGTTATTATTGCGATTTTTGTTAATACAGTCAGAGAAGGATAAGAGGCAGAGGTGGTGCTGTGAAATGGCCTAAAACCATGTTGGCAGTTAGCTAGCAACTTGTTTTGGATTAGGTAGTTTAACAGTTGTCTATGAATGCATTTCTCCATGATTTTTACCAGAGGAGATAATATAGCTATAGGTCTATAGTTTGATAATTTGTTGGTGTTACCACCTTTATGCAGGGGGATAATATGTGAAATTTTCCAGATAGATGGGATAGTTCCTTCAGTTATAGTTCTTTTAATCAGGATGGAAATGGGTTAGACTATAGCTTTTGCAGCTTTGTGCAAATATTCTGCAGGTAGTAGATCAGCTGAGGGGGTGGATGGTTTAAGTTTTCAAATAAGGGTACAGACAAGGGATGTAGGAAAAGGTTGAAGGTGAAATGAGGGAGGTGAGCTGGATATAGAAGTAGTCAGAGATGAGCTATCAGGAGATAGTTGATTGGCAAGAGATTGAATGGGCTCTGTAAAGAAAGTGTTAAAGGTATTGGCAATTTAGGATTATCGTGGTCAGTGTTTAATGGGGTTGGTGTGATGGAACAACCTTGGTGTAAGAGTTTGTTAATGCCTGCCCAGAACTTTTGAGGTTTGTTTTGATGGGTTTGTTGGAGTTGAAAGTTAAAGTTTCTTTTATCCAACAGTATGGCTTATTTTGTATCATTTCTTAGCTGTCTAAATTTTAATTGATCTGCAGGGCTTTTAGTAGTACGCCACTTGGCCCAGACTTTATTTCTAAGGAGGTTTTTTTTTGTTTGGTTTCTTTTGAGAGCCACGGGGCAGGTTTAATCTTAGTTCTAATTGTACGTGTTGGCACATGGTAGTCTAAAATGGATAATAATTTAGTATTAAAGTATTTTACTGCTTCCTCCAGAGGTAGGGGTTTCAGGGCTGACCAATCACATGCTCTAAGTTCATTTTGGAAGATGTCAGGGTTAAAACTTTTGTTGCTCCTTATTGTCCTATAGGTGGTTGGGCTAGGAATGTCTTCCTCCTCACAGGTGACTGTGGGGGTTGGAGTCTGTCCCCCTCACAACCTGATGTCAATGTCTCATCAGACTCTGATGATGATGGTGGCCATAGTGAGGCACAGGTGGGGATGTTGGGGGCTGAACCTGTCCCATGGATTGACATTCCACTTCTTCCCCATTGTCCCGCACACAGTAAGTATGCCCACATGTACCCAGTCCCCTACGGCCACAGATATCAGAGTGTGGTGGCATCAAACAGGAGAGTGTGGCAACAATAGCAGCAGTGAATGTTGACACTAGCCATAGCCAGAGATCTGGTGAGGCCCCACACAGGCAGATTGACAGGGGTGCCCGAAGGAGGACTGCTGCCCATCCACCAGCTGTCACAGGCATCACTTCATGAGTCACTCGATGCATGTTTGGGTCCATCATGGAGGCACAGGCATATTCCAAACACAACACCAGATGGATGCTCAGGATCATGGATACATCACTGTCTGACATCAGTGACTCCATCCACAACATTGGTGATGCCATACATCATTTCACTGATGTAGTGGACGGACGGTGGGGTGAGACATTGTCAGTCATTAACTGCACATTGTCTGTGCTAGAACATGTGGTGAAAGGAGGATGTCAGACATGTGGCGGTAGGTCGGCAACAGCATCTGCTGAGAGTCCACATGACTGTGCACACTCATGCTCCCATAGTGGTGATACCTCCATCATTACAGAAAGGAGGTTGCTGCCCACACCTTGACTTGGCAGGCCATGGGTACGTGGTCCTGGGTGGTCCCATGAGGGATACGGCCCCAGCAGACACCAGTCACCATCAGTGACTAGTACAGCATCAAACCCTGGGCATGGTGGTGCCAATCCCACTCCTGGCAGTCCCAGTTCCCGTGTTCATAACCAAAGACAGTGAACTGTACATTCTGCCATGTATGTTCCACTGTTATCCAACATACCTTTTGTAGGGCTAGCACATGGCTTGACTGTGTACGTGCACACACTCACACATCACTGTCACATGCAGGTCACCAACAGACACACACAGCTCCTCTTCATGGCCCAGCTGACCAGCACCCCGCCTGACATACACAAACACAATGTCAACTGTGTGGCACAGCCTAGACCTCTGGCAACACCAGACCACACCCTGTGTATGTGATGATACCTGTGCCACATCCCTGTCATCCATACCATTGATGCAGGGACATGCAAATATGTGTCTGATGCACAAGGTGACTATAGTAAATGTAGTGCAGTAATGTTATGCCATGAAAGATGCTGTATGCTGGCATGTGTCATGAGTACACATCAAAGTGTATGTACCTTTGCTCCATGATGTTGCATTGGTGGTAGTGCTGCTGACTGACAGATGTCTCTTAGAACTCTTTCTGTTTCTGTTCTGGGGGTCTTTGTGGCTATGCTGTGGAGACCTGGTGCCAATACAGCAGCTCATGATGGCATGGTGGCAATGCAGGAATGTGACTTTGGCAAGATATGGCTGTATATGTGCATGGTTACCTAGGTGCGTATGTGTAGAACAGTTTGTCAGGGACAATGGGGGCAGACAATGTAATCCTGCATACATACCCTATAGCACAGCATGCTACTCTTGATACAGGTCACCTGGGTGTTCAGTACCTACAAATGTAGGTGATGCAGATACCGTTTATGTCTAGGTACATGTGGGCTATGTAGGGTTAGGATCTACTCAAAGGGCCTCAAAATTTATAAGCATTGCACACCCATAGGCAAGGCAGACACACTGCTGCAAGGGGATATACGTACACACACACACACGGAGCTATCCTCATTGAAATTAGAACCTCTACATATCTAGTTGTACGTACTATAGTGTTACATACATATCTAATGTGCCACAGAACTTATGTGTTTTAAGAGTGTCTGCCACTACTGTTAAGGTGGATGACATCAACAGGCCCTGTAATGGTGGCCAATGGGGGGGGGTTAACAGGTAGCCACAGAGCCTTACAATTGTATAACCATTGCATATACATAGACAAGACAGACACACTGCTGTGAGGGAATATGCTTTTACACACACACACACACACACACACACACACACACACACACACACACACAGTTGCTGCTGTTGAGATGAGAACCCTTACCTATTTAGTTGTATATACTATAGTGCTACGCACTTATTGTATCCGCCACAGAGCTTTATGTGTTTTGAGAGTGTCTGCCAGTGCTGTAGGGGGGATGACATCAGTGGGCCCTGTAAAGGAGGACAATGGAGTGGTTAACAGGTAGGCATAGGCCTTAAAATGTATGAGCATTGCACACAGGCACACTGCTGCAAGGGGCTATACTTGGATAAACAATCACAGAGTTGTCATTGTTGAGATTAGAAACCCTGCCTATCTAGTTGTTCATAGTGTAGTGCTACGTTCTTATAACATGCACCACAGAGCTTATGTCTTTTGTGAGTGTCTGCCAGTGCTGTTAGGGTGGGTGACATCACCAGCTGTTGACAGAGAGGCCACGGGTGTGGTGGACACTAGTCACAGGGCAATAAAATGAATGCCTTTGCACAGACATAGGCCTGATGGGCATGTCTATACTGCTTTATGGGGAATATCTACACACACACACACACACACACACACACACACACACACACACACACACACACACACACACACACACACACACACACACACACACACACACACCGTGGCTGATGTGAGATTAGAACCCCTATCTACCTACTATTACACACTGCAGCTCACAATACTAGTTACATGTGCCACCAGTTATAACTAGTGTACAAGTGGCTGCAGCACTACATCATGTGTCTCTATCTACGTACGGTATATATAAATTATATATATATATATATATATATATATATATATATATATATATATATATATATATATATAAAACCTCCATATATGTATCTATATATAAATATACAGATACATATGTGTGTGTGTGTGTGTGTGTGTGCGCCACATACTGATAGATAAGAGTAATCATGTCTGATGGGGATAGGGAGAGACAGATATGTATACAAAGCTGTCTGTATGCACAGAGATATATTCACCTCTCCGGTCTTTAGGCAGAAGAGGCATCAGACATAGGCTGAAATTAGCTGCTGTCTGCTTTGGTCTGCTTTGGTCCTCAGTTTGTGTTGTTTTGGTATTATGCAAATGTAGTAACATGGTGCCAAATTATTTGTTGTAGGAGCATGCCCAATGTGATTGTCAGTACTTTGATGGTGACTCCAGGCCAGACCTACCTGTACTCCAGTCCAGGATTTTGTGTTCTACACCCAATTGGCTGCTGCACCTGATTCAACAGTCCAGCACCTCCCTGATATAATGCCCAAGGGATTCCCCGGCTGTGTGCTGACCATAATATATGACTCATACCTAGGGTGTGTACAGATTGTATTACACTGCACAGGGTTTTGCATCATATGTCTGGTACGTTTTATACAGCAATGTGAATTTCTGGTACATCTGTGGCAAATCATTGTAGATTGGCTTAGGAACAGCTGAAAGACATTTGAGTTACTGACTTCATACACAGCAGGGAACACATGCTTCTGCATGACCTGTTATTCGCTGCACTTTCTACATTTATCTGGCCACTAGTTCATCCTTCTGCTTATATGTGGGCCTTTGCCCTGCTCCTGTGCCTGGCTTTGTCCATAGTTCCTGCTGTACATAGTTGTAGGTATGCTGTGACAGGGGTACAAGATGTAACACCATACACAGGTTACAGACTTCAAATGTCTAACTGTACCTGTTTTGCTAGATCCAGCATTCCACCCCATATGTCTGCTTTGGTCCTCAGTTTGTGTTGTTTTGGTATTATGCAAATGTAGTAACATGGTGCCAAATGATTTGTTGTAAGTACTCATGCAGTTACGTGATGGCCTTTAAATCCTGCTGCTACTCTGACTTGTTACAACCTGCTGTTATACTAGACACTGTCTAGGTTACTCAGAGTTGTGTAATTTCCATATCTGTGGCCCCCTGTCCATTCATTGTCTCTGGCTTTGTCCAGTTTTCTTGCAGTAACAAATAGTGACATATGGACAGTCTGTGAGACTCCTACCATAGGTGTAGCTCACATGCAAAGTAGTAGGTGCAGCCAGTCTTGAACAGTGAATACCATCAACCATGCTAATGCACTTAGCCCACTAAGCTACAACAGCCACCAGACATTGAAGTTTAATTCCTGACACTATCAACTGCAGACATACATATCACTTTGACCCTGCACATTGTGGAAATGGAACATGTCGCCAGGTTGATTATTTCAGCCCTGGGATTGTGGAATCTGCTGCTATAACCTTGCAAACATACTATTACTACAGTTGTATGAGAACACGATTGTGTTGGGGGTAGGGGATCCTACCATTGGCAGTCATGCACCTGTCCTATGCCAACGCTGTTTGTCATTTCCCTTGTGTACTGCAGTGGGTCTAGCTGCTTTGTGACCTACTGCATACTATGGGGTGGCCAGTATTGGACAGAGAGTTCCTGTTGTCCCATATAGCTGTCAGTTCTCTGCAGGTAGCTCGGTAGCCCACTCTATTCCCTTGCATAAATGCATGAGGTCAAAACATATGTAACATACTCTAGTAACCCATACATTTGTTGCAAAGGAGAGTGACTTATCTTATGAATGCAGTGGTTGAGATAACAGTGCTTCAGGGATGACTCTGTCGGATGCATGCAGTGCACAGCCAATACATGGTAAGGTACAGGTTGTGTGATGTGGCTAGCATCATTTTTACTATGTATGTGTGTCAGAGTGAGGTGTCAGTCATTAAGACTTTAGGTTGTCAGTGCATGTACTATGCATTGTCTCTTTGCCAAGGCCAGGGCATACTGGGCAGTCCTACGTCTGCCTACAGGGACAAGCTCAGGGGGGGTTCCTCCTCCAAATCCCCTTGTAGGTGTGGCTGTGGGGAACTTGGCACTGGTGGGGGGCTGATTTTCCCTTCCCTGTGATGATCCTGCGGCAGCTGTTTCTGCAGGATCATATTGTGTAGCATGGCACATACTATGAACATCTGTGCACATGTGGCTGGAGAGTACTGCAGGGCTCCACCAGATATATCAAGGCAGCGGAACTGTGACTTGAGCAGCCCAAACTCACACTCTATGATGTTCCTAATTTGTGTGTGTGCCAAATTTAGGCATTCTTTGGTAAGTGTGTGTGCATTTCTGATGGGTGTCATCATCCACGGTACCAGTACATAGCCAGCATCCCCCAGTAGATGGCCATATGGGATGTCCCCCCTGGCAAACATCTGGTACAGCTGTGATGCATGCCAGATATGGGAGTCATGGTAACTGCCCGGGCTGCCTGACACACACTCACGATAATGCCATGGGCATTGTACATGACCTGACAGTTGATGGAGTGATACCCCTTGCGGTTGACGTAGACTCTACTCTCCTCACTGGGCAGTGCTTTGATGTGTACCTGAGTACAGTCTATGGCATCCAATACCTCAGGGTAATGTGATACACAATAGAAGAGATGCATACTGCTGGGCCTCTCCTCAGGGGTGCAGGGTAAATAAATGTGCTCACTGACATGGGTTTGCATGGCAGCCAGGAACTGGTGGAGTACCCTGGATGCAGATGCCTGTGAGACCCCTATCATTTCCCCAGTTGGTCTTTGAAATGTACCTGTAACTAGTATTCTAAGGGCTACACATACCTTTTTTCCACTGGGATGGGTTCCTCTCTGTTGGCTTTGGGTCTGTGTTGAGGGCAGCAGAGCTCAGTGAGTTCTTTTAGTACGATGCTTTCCACCCTGTCACACTCTACAATCTCCAGCTCATGCAGCTCCTGGAAGGTTACCCTGGGCCTGAACACTCTTCCCCTTCTCAGTCTAGGCCTATTGTCAGCATCAACATCAGCATTGACCTCAGCCTCTAGCATATACAGATGTATCAGAGCAGCAGCAGCCCCTAGCATTCTGTCAGTTAAAATTCCCAAGTGTGTACTCCAATGGTGCAGAGTATGTGGGAAAAGTATGCATACTTTATACTGGTGTGTTGCAGATGCCTGCCAGTGTGATTGCCTGACTATGATGCATTCCACCTGACAGGTTTATGATTGAACGGTTTGAATGGCCCAGTGTCAGTGGAAAAGGGCTTATCAGTCATTTATACTTGATTGGCTTTCCCAAGCTATTTCCTTTTTTCTTTCTTTAAAATCCTTTTACTGCTAAGCACTGAGGCACGGCACGCAAACCCATGACACTAGTATAAACAGTCCTCAGCAGCCTAGACACACCCCCATGCACGGGTATGCTCAGCTTAGCTTAAACCAGCTAAAATAAATACCGAGGAGCTAAACATAGCTTAGCAGCACTAGACACCCCCCCCCTTAGCTGACTAGTGCGCCATGCAAACGAATGCCGCTGAGCTTCAATCCACTTAAACATATAGTGACACACCCCCTTTTGCTATCAGCAACCTGTTCTACTAACACCAACACAGTTCTGAGGCTATACGGATTTTATCTGCTGACACAGTGGACCATTTTTGCTATTCAGTAACCCCAGATAATTTGCATACAGATCCCTGCATACACCCTGGATACTTCACTATTCCAGCGCCTGCCTCCTTAACAACCACTGAAACCTACTATTGTACATACTGCATGCATAGTACTATAATGCATTACTTTTACAGCTGTCTTATTTTTAGTTTTTCAACATTTTAATACTTTTTTTTTGCATAACAGCATGTTTATGTGTTGCAGCGCACCACGCAGATGTAATATATGTATTAAAAAGTATTATTTTATATTACTTTGCATTCGTTTTTGAACTCACAGGTCATAGTTTTGGACATATCACTGCCTACACTGACATTTCCAACCTTCTAATTGGACTTTTACAGCCCCTGTTCAATTTTTACATTTTTGTACATGGTTATTTTCAGTGTACACTTCTGACACCAACACATCTTTTACACGGATGCGTTTCTGCTTAGTGGATCACAAAGTAACCTCATTTGCATGCATTTCACCTGCTTATGAGGTGATCTGCATGCCACAGACACTCCCATGTCCACACGCTTGTGCACGCTCCTCTGCTCTATTTACTGGATTGCACGGCTGATGGGTTCCGTGTTGGGCCCGTGCCACTATGCCTACACGAAACATCACTCCATGCAGGCTTTATTGAATTCCTCCCATGGTTTAAAGGCCTGGTAAGCACACTCTTCATACCTATATTTAGCACGCACCATGCTTTCAGACCCAATGATAACTGTACTGGTGTGTCTATATTTGTCAGGGACCAAATCACCTCTAAACAGATTCCCAGAGACCCACAAATTGAACTTACTGATATCCAAGTTACACTGCAAAAATCAGCTATCAGTTTGTACTTACTGATATCCAAGTTACACTACAAAAATCAGCTATAAGTGTATCAGCTATTACAAAACACATTCCATGATCCCAGAAGTTCATGTCAGGTTTTTAATTCTCATGACTGAACTCTGTCATTCTGGGATATTGTAATTACCTATTATAGGTATATATTCAACATGGGATAGGCACAGAAGTTTTTAGATATAGTAAGTACAAACTCAGTGGACCAGATTGTTATTATCCCAACTAGAGGTCCAAATATTCTTGACCACATACTTAGAAATGTATCATCATTATACACACTCTACTAGTGACACTTGCTCCGAATATGTCAGACCATAATCTAGAAACATTTTCCATCAAAATAACTAAATATCCTGAAACCTATACATCAGAATTGAAAGACTTCAAATGCACAAATCTGCAAATTTTATGATGAATTTTGAAATTCACTTGCAACAAGATCGTCCCAGACGATCCTTCAGCAAATAGATTCACAAAGTAGTTTTATACCCATATAACTAAATACAAGTATAAAACTGTCAATCCTGTCTAAATCTAAATACAATAGGAAATTTAAAAGCAAACCACCTTGGTAGTGCACCAACATACAGAAAATCAATAAAAGAAAAAAAAAACTCAGAGTATATAGCAGATCTCTAGACCCACTCCCTCCCAATTCAATAACAATATTAGGAATTTGACAAAGAATTAAAAAAAGATTTTTAGATCTGATTTGGCAGCCCATGGACTCAGGCTGAGTTTTGAAGCCAAAGACAGTTACAGATCATTTAGTTATGTTAGAAAACTAAGAAAACACTCAGCAACGTATAGAGTTCATACTAAATAGCAAGATCTAATTGGATCAGGTCAATAATGCCAGTATACATACATATGTAGACAGTAATCTGGCATTTGACCAACATGCGACCAAGGTAGTAAGGAAGTTATTCTAGGTCACCCAATTTATAAGTAAAGTCATATCATCCAGGTCCAAGGAAATCATAATGCCACTTTATTCATGTTAAGTATAAATTCCACTCCTGAGATAACAATACCTGTCCTACAATGGATCTATGTCAGATTATCAAAGTTCCAAAACTTCAAAATTCATGTAAGGGTAAATTTCTCATTCTGTGCTATACCGCAATCTCAAATCAAATATGTTAAAAATTTCAAAACTTCAATCATATGGTCCTGACCATATGACTTTCGAAGTTTTGAAACTTCGATAATCTGATAGGGTCCCCTACAGTACCTGTATCTCTGATATCCCCATTCATCACTGCAGAACACATACTGAAAGGGCTATCTAAGACTAAGAGCACTTCCTCCACTGGTCCAGATAACATACCCACCTGTTTGTTAAATAGTGCTAAACATGACCTGGCAGAACCTCTCCATAGTTTGTTTAACCTGAGTCCCCATAAGTTAAGGCATACAGCACTGGTGATGCTGCTCCATAAAGGTGGTCCTACTACCAACCCAGGAAACTACAGGCCCATCAGCTTAGCAAGTCTCATTTGTAAGGTCACAGAACACAGATGTAATTAACATAGCCATTAATAAACTCATCTGGCTAGACCCACAGTAATTTGGTTTTGTAAAAAAAATAGAGCCTGTCTAATGAACCTGGAAAACATCTTCGAAAAGGTATTATACGCAGCTGACAGAAGTCACACTGTATACACACACACACACACACACACACACACACACACACACACACACACACACACACACACACACACACACACCTTGATTTGATCAAGACATTTGACACCATCTTCCATGATAGCATAATTAATAAACTAACACAGATAAATGACTGGTGGCAAAGTCACAGACTAAAACTCTATGCCAAGAAATGTGTTATAGGGCCTTTTGGGAAAACTGCCACCCAGGCATATTACTCCATCAGTGCGACACTCCTAAGAGTTGACCCAGTAGTCAAGGATCTGGCAACATATGTAGACAGTAATCTGGCCTATGACCAACATGTGGCCAAGGTAGTAAGGAAATTATTCTAGGTCACCCAACTTATAAGTAAAGTCATAGCAGCCAGGTCCAAGGAAATCATAGTGCCACTTTATTTAGCCCTCATTAGACACATTATTGAGTATAATGCTCCCTTCAGCATGTACCTGACCAGACATATGCAACAGTTAGAACACCCACAAAGGTTCATTACCAGGAGAATCCAGGGCAAAAATGCATTGTCATATATGACTCGCCTTAAAGCCTGTTATCTATATCCTGTCTCCTACAGGTTAATGAGATTCAATCTATGCCTAGCATACAAGACATCCTCAGCTCCAGCTCTGATGGACCTTTTGCACATCCACAAAATGAACAGCATCAAAACCACTAGATCCAAGGATTAAAAATTTGCTTGTGACATAAATAAGTCTTGTTGGCACAACAGATACATACTCTGGAACAGAATCCCCATCTATGTGAAGCAGAGTCCATACCTAATATTATTTAAGTGCAACCTTGACCAATGGATGGGAAATCAGAAATTCTCCCCCATCTGATTCCCATGTCTCTAATAGACAGAGGCATATAGTAATGTCCAAACACCCCCCCCCCCAATAACCTGTAGAACATTTTTAACTAACATAACCCCTCAATTCATGACACATAGGAACATAGCTGGGTTGGATTGCTGGCTAGCCTTATAAAGGCCCTGGTGGCCATTAGCCCAGTATATACCTAAGAACCTAAATGCACTATAAATAGACCCATATGCGACAAAATGGATAGCTAAGTAGCTAAAAGACAGAACCCACATGGTGAAGAGGGCAGGGTCAGATAACATGAAGGTGATCAGTTGTGTCTAACAGGGCTCATTGCTGTGACCACTTCTTTTGGTATTTACTTCTCTGACTTACAAGCTGAAAACCAGGACCTATGGCTATCCAAGTCTGCAGATGACTGCAAACTGGGAGTCATTGTCAAATCCCCCTCTAACACATAAGCCCTCCAGCAGAAACATGCACTTATAAATGCCTGATGTTCTAAAAAACACAACAATGTCACATTTGGAAGACAAACCATTAAAGATCTAGAAACCTGGGTTGATAATTCCATCTCCTTTGAGCAGTATGTAGCAACAGTTAAGACATCATTCTATTTGGCACAAAAAATCACCAAGGGAATGTCATCCAGATCTAAAAATATGTTATTGTCCCCTTGTATAGAGAACTGATCAGACCAGTTATAAAATACAATGCACCCTTTGAGATTTACCTCACTCAACATATCAAACAGTCTAAGGACAATCACAAGGCATTCTTCAGTTATGTCTGCAACCTCAAGCAGAATACACAGCAATGTGCTTAGCAAATTGTAAATGGAGCCACCTATACTAATTTGAGGCTGTAGAAAATCTACTGGCTGATAAATTTAGCTCCAGTTTTACCCTAATTTCTTAGTCAGACACCTCACAAGAAATACCTCCAAATATAACTCCCTAACTCTCACTAGAGAACAGGTCATCAATGCACTCTCCAAGGCCACAAGCACTACTTCAGTGGGCCCTGATAATATCGCAGTATGCCTCCTTATTAGGATGAAACAGAACTTAGCAGTCCTACTAGAATCACTATTTAAACATAGCCTCCACACAGGTTTCGGGATGAATGAATATAGGACTGCAACTGTTATCCCTCTGCACATGGGTGGGCAATCCATGGACCCAGGAAATTACCAACCCATAAGCCTGACTACTCATATATGCAAAACCATGAAAGGAATTATCATGGATATGATGATAAATAACAACACAGGAAACCTTCAGACATTGGATCCAACCCAGTTTGGTTTCATCATGGACAGGTCATGCCTACTCAGTCTGGTGGATTTCTTTGAGAAGGTTACCAAAACAATGGATGAGGGCAAAACACTGTGACCCAGTAAAAGCATTTGACAATCCCCCACTTGGACATTTTAGAGAATCTCTTGCAATTAGGTATAAATCCCTATGCTACCCACTGGATGGTCAGCTGGCCCACAGCTAGGACCCCAGAATCAGGAAAGGGGATTATATCTCCACAAAAAGGACAGTCACAAGTGGAGATTCTCAGGGTTGTGCTCTGAGGCCACTCCTTTTTTGGCATATACTTCTCTGAAGTCAAGGCTAACATCAAAGGCTTCTGACTGGTCAAGTTTGCAGATGATTGTAAATTAAATACAATCATAAAATTCCTCAAAGACACAAATACCCTCCAAGAAGGCCTGATATAGACTAATAATGTACCAGAAACACATTCTAAAACTCAGCACCAAAAATGCATAATAGTATCTTTCAGAAAGACATCCACCCCTGGAAATGAACACACTGCCAACAATTGACCCAGTGGTCAAGGATCTGGACAGTAGACAGTGGCTCAGTCTTTGACCATCACATGTCTACTGTAGTAAGGGCATCATTCTGTGTTTCACAACTTATATTAAAGAGTATGGGGCCACGGTGGTGCAGTGGTTAGCATTGCCAACTCACAGCAAGAGGTTCTCCAGTTCGATCCTCGGCTGGGATGCCTTCTGTGTGGAGTCTGCATGTCCTCCCTGTGGTTGTGTGGGTTTCCTCCGGATGCTCCGGTTTCCTCCCACATCCCAAAGACATGCTGTAGGTGGATTGGACACTCCAAATTAGCCCTAGGTGTGAGTGCGTGCATGTGTGTGCCTTCTGTAGAAGGTTGGGCGCTGGGCTGGCAACTCAACACCATAAAACTCCAACTGCCAATCATGAGTGGACAGATGATCTGCTGTGGCGAACCCTAACTGGGAAAAGCTGAAAGAAGAAGAATTAAAGGGTATGGGATCCAACTCCAAAGGTGTCATTGTTCCATTGTACTCAACCTTCATTAGGCCATTTACCTGGCCAAGCATATGCAACAACTGGAGCATCCTCAGAAGTTCCTCACAAAGAGAATACATGGTATAGACAATATGTTTTCTGTGGACCACCTCAAGGCCCTAACCTTATAGTCAGTCTCCTAGAGATTGCTGAATGGCAAACTATGTCTGGCCTACAAAGCATCATCTGACCCAGGCCTTATATACCTGTCACATGCCTGAAAACAAATAGCATCAGAAACACCCAATCTAGGGACCTGAACCTTGTCTGTAACATAAATAAGACATGCTGAAGGGACAGGTATGTGTCTCAGAGACTATCCTTTCTCTGGAACAGATGCCCCATCCATGTGAAGCAGAACTCCTCCCTGAACTTATTCAATCACAACTTGGACCAGTGCATGTGGAATTATAAATGTTACCCCTGGTCTGCCACCTATGTCTGTATTAGAAAGAGGAAGCTTATAAATGCTCAACCACTTACTTCTAAGTTATATACCCCCTATAAAAACCTATGGTATCAAAACTTGCCAAATACATTTGGGAAACATAAATTCATAGGTTCATGGCTTTGTACTAGGCTATCGGCCCTAGTACCTACCCAAGCCTAGCCATAACAATTCCCTGGATATTTCTCCAGTTCTCACAAATATCCAAACAACTACTCTGAACAAACTCCAACAATCCTACAACAAAATAGCCAGATTCATCACTAACTCCCCAAACAACACACACCACTGTATTGCTTTAAAGTCTCTACAATGGCTAGAATTCCCACAACTACTACATCTCTACCAGTTTCATATGCTGCACTCTATGCTCTTTAAACCCTCCTACTGTCCATCTATATCTCTTCTTGTCTCTATCTACACCCCATCTCGATCCCTCCGGACCTCTAATCAACAATTGCTTGATATTTATCACTCGTCAGTAGGTAAGCTACTCTACAAACACTCTGTGGCCCAAGCCTGGAACAAACTTCCCCTGGACATATGCTCAATCTTTCACACCCCACTATTTAAAAATAAACTTAAGACACATTTACTCAATTCCAGAATCTGCCCCTGCTATGACCCTACATAGTTCTCTCCTCCCCCCACACTGGAATCACTCTCAGTTGATCCTACTCACACTCTGCAGTCTCCCTCACTAGTACAGTTACATAGTATTTTCCTGGAAAAAAAAAAAACTGCTGTTGTATAATTGTTGCTAGTGTTTCTTTCTATTGCTTGCTGTGCTTGTTTACTACTGTAATGATTTACTGTACTATTTGGAGCTTTTCTCCTTGGATCTCCACTGAAAATGGGACAAAATCCCAGTTGGACTAACCCTGGTTAATAAATGTCAATAAATAAATAAAATACATTTCTTCCCACAGTATTTACTTCCCTGGACCCCTGTCTAGCAGGGCAACTGACATGATCCCTGGGTGAATTTCCTATCTCCCATCCAATCATCAAGGTTCCTTATGAAGAGGGCCAAGGAGGCGCTCTGCTTGACATGTATAGGCAGTCTGTTCCAGAGTATGGGGAGTCTTTGGGTCAGGAACCTATCCCTCCAGCATGTTTTGTTCGTTGTGTTGACAAGGTTTAGATCCCTGGAGCATGTGGCTCTGGGAGATTGGGATTTCTTTAAGTGGAGCATGTCCAACAGCTCAGGGTTTGACATGGCCTTGTATGTTAAGCAGAGATCACCTCTGAGTAGATGATATGCCACAGAGTACAGCTGGAGTTTTTTTAGACAGTCAGCATAGGGCATCTGCTTTAGGCCTGTGATTCTTTTTGTGAGGTATTTCTGTGGCCTTTCCAGCTGTTGCAGATGTCTTGTGAGGTACATACCAAATGCAGCATTGTACACTATAATGGGTCTAATGAGGTACAGTCGGACAATGACCACCTTTTTTCTGGATGAAAAGCCCTTAGTGATGAGGTGTGCCACATAGAAGGATTTCCTGACTGTTGTGGTGATGTGGTTATCGAAGGTGAGACCACTGTCCACCTGTATGCCTAAGTCTCTCATCACACTTTCAGTGTTTAGTGTACTGCCATCTATGTGGTAATTTATGGGTACATGGTTTTTCCCAAAGGGGATAACTATACATTTCTTGGTATTAAGCTTGAGCCCATGGCTCTGGCACCAAGGATCTGTTCCTGTAAGGCCCTTTTGTAGAATATCCACATAATTTGGGGATTCAGTAATGGCTCCCAGTTTGCAGTCATCTGCAAACTTTGTTAGCCAGAGTCCCTTAGTGTTGGCCTGTACTTCAGAGAAGTAGATGCCAAACAAGAGTGGTCCCAGGACTGAACCCTGAGGTACTCCACTTTTCACTTGTCTGGAGATGGATTTGGAGTCGGATACTTTTACAGTCTGGGTTCTGTCAGTAAGCCAGATGGCAACCCATCGAGTGACGTAGAGATTTATGCCTAGCTTAGTAAGTTTATCTATGATTCCAGAGTGGGGTATGATGCTGAAGGCCTTGGTGAGGTCCAGATAGGCTGTGTGGACCACCTTACCCTCGTCCACAGCTCTGGAGACTGATTTGAAGAAGCCAATCTGGTTCAGGAGACAAGATCGGCCCTTTACGAACCCAAACTGGATGGGGTCCAGTGTTTGAAGGTTGCCAGTGTTTTTGTTTATAAGTTCCATGATAATGTGTTCCATACCCTTGCAGATCAGGCTCATCAGACTGATGGGACGGTAGTTTTCGGGATCCAAGGTGGATCCCCCCTTGTGGAGTGGGATAACTGTAGCTGTGCACCACTCAGTGGGCATGAAGCCTGAGGTGAGGCTATGATTAAGCGTGACACTTAGGTGAGGGGCCAGTTCATTTTGTAGTTCATGTAGTACACAGCCTGGGATGTCATCTGGTCCCATGGATGCTGTATTCTACCTCTGTGGCCGTGATTACCAGAATTTGACAATCTTCTGGTATTGAGATGGGCCCTTTAGGGAGTGAGAGGGGGGTGAAGTTGGCACTAAATCGATCTGCCAGGATATTGGCAATATCCTTGGGATCAGTATATTTAATGCCATTCTGTTGTAGCTCAGAGCAGATCTGAGCATTGCCATTTAGATTCTTGACATAACTATAGAATGCCTTGTGGTTGTCTTTGGAATCTTTGGCAATTTTATTTTTGTAACTAGCTTTGGAGGATTTTATGAGGGATCTCAGCTTCTTACTAAGGCTGGTAAGGGAGTTTTTTGCATCCTTGGATGCCTCTTTTCCTCTTTTCTCTTTTCCTCTTTTCTGCAATAGTTTCTTCCTTCTGTTGCATAGTTTGTTCATGGCAGGGGACCACCAGATTGGCTTCCTTTTTTTGGAGGAGAGTGCCTTAGTTCTATTTGGGATGGCACGATTCATGCACGAGTGGATGTGCTCGTACAGTACCTTAGTGTAGGATTCAGCCATTGAGCTTTCAGATCTCATCTGCATGGGTGTCATGAAGTTTGTCACTTCTGACTTGAGTAGCATGCAATTGGCTTTGGAGAAGTTTTTTACGGAGATTTCCTTACTGGGTGGTGGGGGTGGGATGTGGATGTCAAGGGTGATTTGCTTATGGTCAGACCTGACCAATGAGGGGATGACCACTGGTGTGTAGCATCTGTCTCACATGTTGTTAATGACCAGGTCTAGGATATTGGAGCCACTGGTGGGACAACGGATTAGTTGATCCAGGGTGTTGGAATTTATGAATTCCAAGAACTGTTGGGAAAAGGTGTTGGTACCTGAATAGTTTTCCCAGTTATTGGCAGGGTAGTTGAAATCACCCAGTATTAGAGTGTTTGGTTGCATCTTAATATTTTCCAGTATGTTTAGAAAGGTGTAGTTATTTTCCAGTATGTTTAGAAAGGTGTAGTGAGAACACTGGGGCATGGTAGGGGATCTGTAGCAAGCTACAGTTTAGATTGCAGTCTTACCTAGTGTTAGTTGCACCTGAAGAATTTCAGATGCATTGTGTTGGGCAACTAGCCTGGAGGTATGAATATCCTTGGTGAATATGTACACTCCTCCACCTTTAGTGTTTCAGCCTTGGTTTGACGGCCAAAAAGTGTGGTAAGAGTTGTAGCCTGGTATTGCAGGGTTGCTCTCTGGAGCCTTGAACCAGGTCTCAGTTACTGCACAGATATCGATGTTCTCCATTTTTATAAGTGCCTTGAGAGAGTGCATTTTGAGGTTTAGACTTCTAGAATTGAGTAGCATTGCTGTCAGATTTTAGATGCTTGTATCTGTTATGGTGGTGGTTTTGTCCTTTGAACCTTGCCTAAAAAAGGCACTATAGGGGTGGCAAGAGCTTTAGTCAGTAACCTGAATCCCAGGGGTGACAGGTGCAGACCATCTCTGGCAAAGCATCGTGGTTTGTCGATCATGTCTTCCCAGGCAGACAGATACTGGATCCCCTTTGAATGACATCAGAAGCTTAGCCAATT
This sequence comes from Protopterus annectens, assembly GCF_019279795.1. Classification (NCBI taxonomy): domain Eukaryota; kingdom Metazoa; phylum Chordata; order Ceratodontiformes; family Protopteridae; genus Protopterus; species Protopterus annectens. The sequence continues at coordinate 1,691,395,819 of NC_056741.1, forward strand.
GTTGAAGTCAATCACTTTGTCCTTATACTGTGGTATCATTCTGGGCGAAGGCAGGATGGGAGAAGGCTAGGCTTACAAAGGCTCTCTGCAGTCTAGTTATCATCTATGAACCTCATTTTAGCCTCGACTGCATATGCAGCCAGTATCGGCATTCATTTCTGAATACTGATAATGTATATACCACATGTGAAGTACTGAAGCACTTTGTATCTCACTGAAAATACAGTATCTACATTCTGAGACTGAATACCCGTAGTGTTGATAGCACACCTGACACCTTTGCCCAACCCTAGCTACACCTCTGTGTTAACTCACTGGTAAAAATCTTGTAAATCTTCCCTGTACATGCTCCAGAAACTGAGCATCAGCTCTAGAATAACTACAAAAAATGTAATTATCTATTACAGGACAGATTAAGCTAATAAATAAACTAGTAAGTTCCTTAGTTTTCCTAGATAAAGTTGTCTTAATCAGTAGTCCTAACTGTTTAACTTACTCCTAACTATAGATGCACTTTCTTTGAAATACAACTTATTTTGGATCCATATACCAACATCTTTAATTTTAATTGATGAAGATTTGGAACAGACAGGATGAAGGCAAGAGGAAATGAGGGCATTTCGCAAATGAATGGACTATGTGAGAGAAGACCTGCAAGACTGTCAAAGATGGTAGGAAAGTGGCACTAAATCAAGAGACAGGTGGCAACAGTTGATGTGACATCCCAACCTGCGTTATAAAATGTCAAAAGGGGGCTGCTGCTGCTTATGATGATGATTTCAGCATCTTTAGTTATACTTATTTCCTCCAAAATAGTGTTGATCAAATCGATATCTATTATCATGTTTACCTAATCACAACACCTTACATTTTTTTTATACTAAAGCTTAGACCAAAATATGTGATCCACATTTTGGTAACTCTAAATATTGATTCAGATAGTGAAGTTACCCTTGTCAAGAAACAGCTAGTACTTAAAAAATAATAAATAAGTAAATGTGTAAATATCAGTGTCAGTGGCTAAACTGGTAACTCGCTCTCATTTGGTGCTGGAAGGTCAGAAGACTGTTGCTACATTGCATCACTTAAGTACCATGTACTCACTGGAGTGAGTTTTCCTGTTTAGTTTTTTCTTTTTTGCTTTTCTATGTTTCTCCTTCCAAACAAACCCTTTCCAACAGCAGATTTAAGGGCTTGCAAAAATTATAGTAATGTATTTGTAGCATAGTAATTTGTTGTCCTGTACCTTCATACTACCCCATGTTTATGATGGCTACTTCTGCTACTACATAATTGCCCACAATGACTCCTGTATGTTAACTTTGGTTAGTATTCTGTTTGCTGTGCACACAAATATTCTGCAAACTAATCCAGATTCCCTTTTTTCTGAAGTCTGGTGTTATAGTGTAGTAAGCCTGAAAATATGTTGATACCAACTCCAGTTACAGATGCAACAGAATTTCATAGTTTTCAAATGATGTTGACTACTCTGTGGCAATCATATTATTATTATAGTCACATTTCTTTTTAAAAATACAGCAACAAGGTGCTGCATTTTTTACTATTGTGCCTGGCTCTTCCCTGGAAAGGTATTTGTTGCAGTGAGACTAACGTACACATCAAGAGGCAGATGATTTGAATTAAATACCGAGTTCTCTAAACTCACTTGCACTGCTATGACAGAGGTGCAGACCACTCACTTGAACTATAATGAACAAGTTGTCACAGAACATTATCTATTTAGAGTTCACATGTTTTCTCCATGTTTGCACAGACTTTATGTGGTTACTCCCTCTTCCTCTACTGCCCCAAAACATGCTTGTCAGTTGGCTACACTAAATTGTCCAGATATTAATATACTGTATTTACATTTACCCTAATGGTCTGAGTTTTGTCTTAAAATGATAAACCAGTCCATTTACTCAATTAACAAATGATAAAATGAAAATAAAACAATGTCCCAGAGTAAAAGCAGCAAAGGAGTTCATCAATGTATAACCAAAGTCACCATATATCTGCAACTTTTATATATGCAATTATGTACTATTACCACCATATATCTGCACCTTTTGTATGTGCAGTTATGTGTTAATGTCACCGTATAGCTACACCCTTTGTATATGTGATTGTATACTAATATTACCACATATCTTCCTTTATACATGCAATTATGTACCAGTGTCACTGTATATCTGCATGCTTTGTACATGCGATTATTTACCAATATCACCATATGTCTGTGTCCTTTGTACATGTGATTATATATTATTATCACCACATATCTGCAACCTTTGTACATGTGATTATATACTAATATCATCACATAGCTGCACCCTTTGTACATGCAGTTATGTATTAATGCCACCATATATCTATATCCTTTGTACATGCAATTAGGTATTAATGTCACAATATATGCACACCCATTGTATATGCAATTATGTACTATCACTATATGCATGCACCCTTTTTACATGTGATTATATGCATGCTCCCTTTTTACATGTGATTATATACTAATATCACCACATATCTGCACCCTCTGTACATGCAGCTATGAAATATTATCATCATATGTCTACACTCTTTGTATATATGATTATATACACATGTCATAGTATATCTACACCTTTTGTACATGCAATTATGTATTAATTTATTGCATATCTGCACATTTTGTATATGCAATTATGAACTGTTTTATATGTAATTAATCTGAAATATTCTGTTATTGCTTACATTTTTGTATTTTCTGTTTGTGAAAACTTTAGTATTTAACCTGGGCTAAGCCTGAAATTAGTTAATATTGATCAGTGCAGTAACCGAGTAAACAAATATAAATAAAATAAATAAAAAAGTCACCATACATTTGTATCATTTAGAGAAGAAAAATAAGTTGGTTCCAGACTCGTACTTTTTAGTAAACATGAAAATCAATAACTTCTTTAAATGTGGAACACATACCAACTAATAACCTAAACTGGGCAGTTCACTTCATAACTAAATATGCTTTTTTTATATACAGATGTTTTACCAGTTCATCTGTAAAAAAAGAAAAAAAACACACATAAATCCTGATGTGCTAGGGAAATGTTGATGTGTACTCACAAGTTAGTAAGAATACTGGACATTGACTCACCACTCCTGCATATCTACCAGGCACTTACTGGGAAATTCTTCTATAAACAGACACCAGGAATGCAAAAAGTAGGAATTGTGAAAGGTGAACTGAGGGATAGTCCATAACGAATGAGCACTTAAACTGCAGAACAGGAAATTTAAGCCCGGAAGTTCAACAAGTAGGAAAACAAGCAGTTCCCACCTTCAAAATGCAACACAAATCCACATATTAAGGTAGAACACTCTTTCTAATGTGGGTCAACAAAGAAAATAAAGAGTAAAAGATTCCATAAAATTTCCATCCAGTTTAATCTATGGAACACCTGCTATTTTAGATATATAAAGTATAACGTCTTTGTTAAGAGAATTAAAAGTGTGCTTTTGTTGGGGCGTAGCCAAGATGGCAAGTAGTTAGCAGCACAGGAATTTTGCTCTGCTTCTCCTTTACATTTTTGACAGGAAAAAATTATTTCCATAAAAAAATAATTCAAATAAGCTGGAATATCATGTTGGAAACTTCCTGGGACATTTTGGTGAGGAAAAAAATAAATAAAATTTCAAATATTTTTTCTGTCAAAATTTCAAGATAATTATTACCAAAGGAAGATAAACCAAAGTAGTTTCACAAGAACATTCAGTGAAGAAATAATTACAGTCTGTTTTTTGTAGTATACAAAACCTATCCTTAAAACTAGATAAACTGGACTCCAAAGTTGACAAAATAAAACAAAATAAATGAAAAGTGTACAAAGCAGATTGAATTAATCAAGGAAGTAGTGAGATTACAGAAATTCCAGATATCTGCTATGGAGGATTCTATTAATGACATGACTCACAGAAGGAGAAGATAACACTGATTTTATTCTTCAACAAAAACAACAAGTTCTTGGAAAAAAATAATGACCTGGAGAATAGGGCGAGGAGGAACAACATCTGGATTTATGGAGTCCCTGAGCAACTAGAAGAAGATAACATAGTAAACTTCTAATCCACTTGGATCCATAAAACATTAAATGTTCCTGAAGCCCTGTCATTTGGCATAGATCTTTGGCTGTAGTGACACCAAGCAAAATACTTTCAAATCCAAGATCTATAATATTCAAATTTATTTCTAGTCAAGACAGTTTTAAAAATAGCCTGGTTTGATTCACCCATAAAACTTTGTGAGTCTTTCATTAAATTTGACAATGACTATTCCTGTCTGTTGGTTTCAAAAATAAAAGCTTGTATTCTTCTGTTAAAATCACTGAAGAAAGCTAGAATAAAAACTCACCTAATGTAACCTGCAAAAACTAAAATTATTCTTGCCAGAGGGGAGAAAAATGTTAATTCCTTAGAAGATGCAGTTTCCTTCATCCAGAAAAATAATTTACTTAATTTTACTGATGATGGACCTGAGTGTATTTTTTAAAAAGACAGGCTACAAGGAATGATTAGAGTGTTAAAAAGAACAAAAAATGCTCAGAGACAAATAAAACTACCTGTTAGTTATTTGTATTTTATTTGTCTTAAAATAGGCCATTTCTGAAACATATTTTAATTGAAATCACCTAAAGGTAATACTTTTCTATTTTCCATATATTAATTTCAGTTTACAAGTATTAGTTTCCCTGTTACTGTAATGTTGATTTTTTCCACTAGAGGGAGTAAAGTATATAGTAATAAGTTTATTTAAACTAAGCTATTGTGAATCTAAAGGGAAATACCATACTCAAAGAGTATTACTTTTTATTTTTTATTTCTTTTCTGTTCTCTCACTCTTTCCTTTTCAACAGTAATTTAGGAGCTGAGTAGCTTTAATAGAATGAGTCTGGTTTGGGGGCTGGTTTGATTGTTGGGAAATGTATGTGTGTAGAAGAGAATGTTAAAAGTCTTTACTGATTTAATTTTTAATATTTAACACAGTATTTACATACAGTGGAGGATATAGTTAAAATGTATGCACTGATGTAGTTTTAATCCCCCATTCTTTCTAGTGATGTTATTAAGGTTGTATAACTTTTCTCTGCTTACTTGATGTTAAAAAAAAGTTTTTCAGTTTAAATGTAGCTTGCAGTATGTGTCCATGAGCCTTCTGTGTTTAAAGACTTTCTTTGCCATCTATTTTCCCACCAAATTACTTCAGAAGAGTTTAGAGAATGTTTTCAGCTAGCCTTGAGCCTCTGTGTGTCTCTGCTTCACTCTGAATCCTTCCTAAACAGTTTCTGACTCAGAGAGGAAGTACATGACCTTTAACCCCACATAAGCAGGAAGCTTACAGAACACAGAGAATGATTGCTAAAATGGACTTTTAAATGCTCTAGCTTTTAAAATGATATTTCCCAGTATTAAAAACAAACTGCAAGTAGAGCAATTTAATATAATAGTAATTCATTAGACTTCTGAATGGCTTATTTTTAGCTATATGCATTCGGAACATCTGTTTAATTATTGAAGGGGGAACAAGTGAAATGATGCACAAAGGGTACATATTTGATGTGGGGCATATAGAGGTGTTCTCATTAAACCTCAAAAACATTACACAAATGTACACTTAATAGTGAAGTGGAAATTTATGTTAAATGTTTTCAACATTACTACTGAGTGTCCTATTCCCTCTGTAGCTGGTACACTGATTTTAAAATATAATTCTGAAGTTTTACTGAGTATTATTCCTAGTTGAAGCATTTCTTCATACTAGATAATGCTGTAACACCACTGTATTAGTTAGTAGACTCAGAATTGTGTCTTATATAGGGAATAATTGAATAAAATAAGTTGAAAAACACATACAATTTCAATAAGATAACATATTTCTGCATAAAATACAGACATTAGCAGTCTGCTTTATAATTCAGCCATGTTAGATAATGAATATGAATGTAAATAGCCAAATTCTATGCCGGCTGTTTTCACAAACTTCTAGTCTGCGTGAGAGATTAGATGAGAATCTATAATCATTTATGACATTTTTGTAGTGAATGTGGTGGAAATGTAAATAATTTACATAGGCAAGATGCTAATATAGGTGATGGTTCATAACCTTTTTACAAACTGTAATAAATACAAGTAATCTGTTTGTTAGGAAATGTTGTACACAAGTGTTATTCTGGTTAAATTACAGGCACATGTACCTTAAAAAGACATTATTTCTACATAAGACAGAGTTTCTTAATTCATACAGATATTTTAAGTATTAAGAATGGTCTGAGCATATCTTCAATATGATAGTTAACATATAAATAAATGTTATGTATAATTAATGCTAATTATTATAAATGAATAATTATTTAAAGTTTTTCTATTTGATAGGTCTTATTATATATTAACCTTGTTATGCAGTTTTTTTTGGTTTTTCTATTAATTTAATACCTTATTAAAAAGTGTAAAATATTTATTTAGAAAAATTTTATGTACAGTACAAATAGTAGCAACAATGTGATTGGTTGTATTGTGGAGTTGTTAGTAAGCAGCTTGTATGAACTTTTCATCAGCCTGGAATACTTTATTCCATGTTGGAGGTTAAAATGTTTTTAGTTCTGAATTTTTCACATCATCCTTATTGTGTTTGCCCATAACAAGTTGTTGTTTTGTTAGAGTAATGCTTAATGTACTAAATCATTTCATAGAAGTTTATATACCTATCGTTTGTAATAATTTATGACATTTTTGTAGTGAATGTGGTGGAAATGTAAGTAATTTACATAGGCAAGATGCTAATATAGGTAATGGTTCATAACCTTTCATTAAATATAAATGGGTTAAATAACCCTTTAAAGATGGGTAGTTTAAATAAATAACAGTGCAGGGTTATAATGCCTTCCACACACTGAGACCAGCTACCTCAGAGGCAGGGACTAAAGATGGAGGTGTCTCTATTTACATCAAAAATAAATATACTTCAAGTCTGGTCAAACAGGACAATGCACTCCATGTTCAAATCACCATAGGTAAAATCCAATACAGTTTCTTTGCAAGCTATAGGTCCCCCTCTATGACCCAGAATACCCACACCATGTATTTAAATGTATTAGAAACACTAACCATCCAACCCAATACCATATTCAAGGGTGACTTTAATTACCCCACTATTAATTGGGAATCCTATGCAACATCAAACATACATGCACAGAGATTCCTGGATTTTGTAAACACAAACTCCGTGGATCAGGTACTCAGTACATCAATCAAGAGTGCCACCATACTGGATCTGGTCTGTACCCCCAGCTAAACCAAAAATATTCAGGAACTATTCTAAGGCTAACCTCCTGCTATTCAGTGAGAACTTGGCAACATTTCAAGCCCCTTTAAACCCTGAGAACACTTCTGCCTATGCAGAACAGTTCACAGAAATCCTGTACAAGCATGTTAACAGCTGCACAGAGGCATATGTACCCACCAGGAAGGAGTACAGAATTAACTCAAAAAACAAGCCACCTGGGTGGAATCACAAATTCAGTAGGCTGTATAAAAGGAAGAAGAAAATCATGGCAAAAATTAGGAGGTGCAGCACCCAGCAGGATAAAAGCATTCTCATTAAACTAAACAAACAACTCAGAGGACAAATAAAGTCTACCAAAGCCAAATCTGAGGTAAGTTTGGCCTCCCAGACCAAGGACAACCACAAAGCATTATTTAGCTATGTCAAAGGCAATACACAATTCTATATCAGCATTTTGAAAATTGAATAGTTCGAATCATTAAATGTCGAACTGAAATGACTGAACTATTCAATTTTCAAATGCCGATAAAAAAAACAAAAAAAAACAAAAAAAAAACTAAAGGGTGTAGGCAGGGGGCAAGCCCCCTGCACCCCCCACTCCCCACTACTTAAATATACCAACTCTAAAACAGCACTACATTGAAGTAAACAGAAATCTCCCCTTACAGAGATTTCCGTTTACCCATTCGATGTTCTGCACTTTCAGCATTCTCGAGGTGAAAACATAGGATTTGACATTGTCAGCATTGGAGATGCTGATATAAACCTGAGTGCAGAGCTCACTGTAAATGGAGCTACCTATATTGAGCCTGAAGATATAGCAAAACTCCTGGCTGATAATTTCAGCTCCAACTTTACTCCTCTCCCCCCTTCAACCTTCCCTCTGGAAAAATCATCAAAAATAACTCCCCCTACTATCACTAGGGAAGAGGTCCTTAATACTCTCTCTAAGACCAAGAACACCACATCAATGGGCCCAGACAATATCCCAGGATGCTTTCTAAATAGCATGAAACATGACCTGTCAGGGCCCCTGGAATTACTATTTAAATGTAGCCTCTAAACAGGCTTCATGCCTCATTCATGGAGAAAGGCAACAGTCATCCCTCTTCGCAAAGGTGGGCCATCTACAGATCCAAGAAACTACAGACCCATAAGTCTTACTAGTCTTATATGTAAAGCCATGGAAAGAATTATCATGGAGATGATCAACAGAGATATAGTAAACCTCCAGACACTGGACCCAACCCAATTTGGTTTCATCAAAGGCAGATCATACCTACTCAACCTGCTGGACCTTTTTGAGAAAGTCACCAAAACAATGGATGAGGGCAAAATCATTCACACTGCCTACCTTGACCTAGCCAAGGCATTCAACACAATACCCCACTCAGGTATTGTTGACAAACTCAAGAGGTTAGATACAAACCCATGTTTCACAGTCAAGACCCAGGAAGCTAGAACTGGGGAGTCCACCTCTACAAAGAGGCCAGTCACAAGTGGAGTCCCTCAGGGATCAGTCCTTGGACTGCTCCTTTTTGGCATTTACTTCTCAGAAGTCAAGGTCAATGTCAGTGGTCTCTGGATGACTAAATTTGCAGATGATTGCAAATTAGGAGCTGTCATTGAATCTCATACTGACACAAATGCTCTCCAGGAGGGGCTGACACAGACAAAAAACTGGTGTCAGAGTCATGGACTAAAACTAAATGCCAAGAAATGCATACTAGTATCCTTTGGGAAGTCATCCATCCCTGGTAACTATCATATTGACAGGACACTCCTTAGAGTTGACCCAGTAGTCAGGGACTTAGGGACACACATAGATAGTAATCAAGCCTTTGATCATCACGTGTCTACAGTGCTGAAGAAATCATTCTATTATGGTCTATAAACAAAGGTATGGCATCTAAGTCCAAGGAAGTCATTGTTCCACTGTATTCAGCATTCATCAGGCCTATCATTGAGTACAATGCCCCCTTTTGTATGTACCTAACCAGGCATAACCAACAACTGGAATGTCCACAGAGGTTCCTCACTAAAATAATACAGGATGTAAGTAATATGCCTTATGGAGGGCCCTGTTTTCTGTCTCCTAAAGGCTATGCCTGGCATACAGAACATTGTCAGACCCCACTCTGATGGACCTCCTGTATATCCACAAAACAAACAGCACCAGAATTACCCATTCTAAAGACTTAAACCTTGCCTGTGATATAAATATGATCTGCTGGAGAGACAGGTATATATTCTGGAGACTACCTTGTCTATCGAACAGGTTCCCCATCCATGTGAAGCAGAGTTCCTCCCTAATCCAATTCAAGTGCAACTTGGACAATTGGATGGGAAACTGGAAATCCATCCCTGGTTTGGCACCTCTGTCTCTGATGCACACAGGTAACCTGTAAATGGTTCATCTCCCAGGCCCATGCTTACACTTATCAAGGGTACCAGAGCTTGTTAGAGATTTGGGATGCATGGCTAGGCTTAAAAAGGCACTTGTGGTTGTTAGCCTAGTAAACACCTATGAACCTATAAATATTTAACTCTTCATAAAGCAGACATTGTTTTTCTACAGGAAACTCATTTATTGAGTAAAGATTTCAATAAATTGTTGTTAAAATATTATTTAGTTTTAACTGGCGATCAGTTTGGTTCAAAAAGAATAGCTGTTCTTATTCTCTGGAAAAAAAAATTCAGGTCTAACTAAAATAGTTGATTCCTATTCTGACAAGAATGTTATACTAGGATTGGTGGTAACAGAAACTGATAAAAAATACTATACCCTTATAAATACCTTTTAGATCCCTGTGATTGGCTCTAAGATAGTTAAAAAATACTTAGCTATTATAACACTATACTCTAAAGGAGAAATGTTGATAGCTGGTGATTTTAACTGCATCCTATCAGACAAAGACACTACAAATGTTAAAGAAATCACGCTATCGCAGTAGCAAAACATTTAAATCATTATATTAATGCAATGTATATATATATATATATATATATATATATATATATATATATATATATATATATATAAAATTTAAAACTAGAAAACTAGATGTTTTTTTTTTTTAAATATACTTACCATTCTTTTAGATTTGGGACTCAAACCAATACTGATAAAGTAATCGGTATCCAATGCATTATCATCCAAAATAGAGGTGGTACTAACAGTTTCATGTTCCTTATCTGACCACAATGCTATTACCTTTAAATTAACTTTAAATCCAAACAATGTAATTTTTTGCAAAAGACTCCTAGCATATATAACTAAAATAAAAGATGTTAATGAATGTTTTTTAAAGGAGATAAATCAATATATGGAATTTAACAATCATGGTGAGGTTACTGATGTCATACTATGGAACACATTAAAAGGTTATTTATATGGTAAAGTAAAGAACTTATATATTTGTAAATGAAACGAGTGGGATAAAGAGTTAAATGCTCTCCAAGCTGAAACTGATAAATTAAAATTAAAACCAACTGAAAAACACTGTGATAAAAGAGCCAGAGAAGACCCACTGTAAATTGCTTTAGTGTAAAAAATCCGTTAATCTCTGCTTTCGTCTAGTTGACTTCTTCAGAAAAGATAATGTTACACACAAAACACAGCACATATAAGCCAAAACAATTAAAATTAATTACAGCAATTAAAACAGTTAACACACCCTAATTAAACAATTAAAAAAACAAATCACAAATCTAAAATTTTGAACTAACTTTTAGTTTTAAGAAAGTTTGTTGCCTAAAAAGCATTTTATATTTATACTTTCATTCAAACCAGGTGGATTGTCTGCATTTAATCTAAGTTGCCACAGAGTTTCTTTCTTTTCAAATCACTTTTTGTTGTTACCACCGCTCAAATCTTTTTTAACATGTTCAAGCACAGAAAAAGTTAATTTTTTACTAAATGGACAGCTAAGTGTATGCCTATATATGGCGTTATTAGTATCTTTACATTTAATAGCATAAATGTGTTCTTTAATACCTGCATTTAAATGCCTAGTTGTCATACCACAATAGAATGCTGAGCATCCTGAACACAAAGCAATATACACAACACTAAAACTCTGGCATGTGAACCTTCCAGGTATCGTAATAGTTTGACTAAAATGTGATACAGTACAATATGGTCCTTCATGAATGTATCTACAAGCTTTAGAAGAGAAACATTTATACATGCCCTTCGGTTTGTCAGATTTAGGTAACAAAACCTTATTTTCATAATTCTCTAATAAACTTTTAATATTGTTTGTTCTCCTGTTTACAAAATTAGGTAAATTTCCTAAACTGGAATTTAACTCTGTGCTTACCTGCAGTAATCTTCCAGTTGTTACCGATAATGGTTCTAATCATGTTACTATCTACAGAAATGTCCAAAACAAATCTTGGAACATTAAAAGTAGAAGAGTTATCAGAACTAGTTTGTTTATTATACAAACCGTGAATAAGAATAGGAGGGAAGTCTGTACTTCTTCTGACAATTTCTGTAACTATATCCTTTAACATGGATTCAGAATATCCTCTTTCAGGGAACAAATGAGTAATAAAATCTAACTCTTTCAAAAAAGTAGTATCTTCATTAGTCATACATGAAGCTCTAATATATTGCCCCTTGGGTATATTCCGCTTCATGAATTTGGGATGGTTACTTTGATAATGTAAGTAATTGTTAATAAAAGTACTTTTTTAAAAAATCTTACTAGAAAATTTTCTGTTAACAAAATCCCAAGTTAATGTAATGGCTAAAAAATTAACTTGATGACCAAAGTCTCCTAAGGTAAATTGTAAAACATCTATACTACTGTTAAGTTGGTCTAAAAAGAGTTTTGGTCTATCAGAATTCCCTTTAATGACGAAAAACAAATTGTCAATAAACCTCCTATAAAACAAGACTTCAGAAAACATTTCTCTCTGAGGGTTGGACCATGACATGTACTTCTGTAAAAAATTGCTTAAAAATTCCAAACTACATCTATTGTTATCATAAAGAAATCTGTACCTTCAGCTTTCATCTCTTGAAAAACACTAGAAAGGTGAAACTTCTGAATATGTTCTAAAAAAGACCAATAATCTTTAGTATAAGAAGACAGTGCTTAAACAGTGAGGATAGGAAAGTTTTGTAGAACCTATCCAGGACCAATGAGCTGAGATTCATGAAGGCCGATAAGAGGGGAGGATTGGTTGTGATGAAAACAGATGATTACATCAAAGCCATGGAAAACATTTTAAATAACCATACAGAATATAGTGAAGTGAATGTAGAGTTTATAGAAAGAAGTTATAGGTTCATCAAGTATGCCTTATATGATCAATATATGAATGGAGGTTTTTCTACAGAAATATATGAATATTTGACAGTAGACAATCTGAGGATAGGCGTGCTTTTTGGTATACTTAAAATGCATAAACATTTGACCAACCCCCCCCCCCTTTTCAGCCTATAGTTTCAGCAGGAGGTAGTGTGACAGAGGGTATTTCTATTTAGTTGGATACATTTTTGAACCCTCTAGTCCAAGCACTGTCTTCTTATATTAAAGATTCGTGGTTGTTTTTAGAACATATTCAGAAGTTTCACCTTTCTAGTGCTTTTCAAGAGATGAAAGCTGAAGGTACAGATTTCTTTATGATAACAATAGATGTAGTGTCCTCATACTCGTCAATACCTCAAGTTAATGGTTTGGAATTTTTAAGCAATTTTTTTACAGAGGTACACGTCATGGTCCACCCCTCAGAGAGACACCTGCTGTTGTTTTTGTAGTTTTACTGGAAAATAATTTTTTCATGTTTAACAACAAATATTTTAAAAAGCTACAGGGGGTGTCTATGGGTGTTACAGTTGCACCTGCTTATGTGGGTCTTGTTATGGGTTGGTGGGAAGTCGAAATTCTGTCTAAAATAAAAATGCTTTCTGAAGTCTTGTTTTATAGGAAGTTTATTGACGATTTGTTTTTCATCATTAAAGGGAATTCCAATAGAGCAAAACTCTTTTTAGACCAACTTAACAGTGGTATAGATTTTTTACAAGTTACCTTGGGAGACTTTGGTCATCAAGTTAATTTTTTAGACATTACATTAACTTGGGATTTTGTTAACAGCAAATTTTCTAGTAAGATTTTTAGAAAAAGTACTTACGTTAACAATTACTTACATTATAAAAGTAACCATCCCAAATTCATGAAGCGGATTATACTCAAGGGGCAATATATTACAGATTCACATATGACTAGTGAAGATACTACTTTTTTGAAAGAGATAGATTTTATTACTCATTTGTTCCTTAAAAGAGGATATTCTGAATCCATGTTAAAGGATATAGTTACAGAAATTGTCAGAAGAAGAAGAAGTACAGACTTCCCTCCTATTCTTATTCACGGTTTGTATAATAAACAAACTAGTTCTGATAACTCTTCTACTTTTAATGTTCCAAAATTTGTTTTGGACATTTCTGTAGATAGTGACATGATTAGAACCATTATCGGTACCAACTGGTAGATTACTGCAGGTGACACAGAGTTAAATTCCATTTTAGGAAATGTACCAGATTTTGTAAAAAGGAGAACAAACAATATTAAAAGTTTAAAGTATAACAAAGTACAGCTACCGTCCAAAGGTCCCAGTCCTGAATGAAAAAAACAAATGATAGGAAAAGACAGGACACAACCACCAGAAAATAGTGCATAAAATCCAGTTTTTATTTTAGGTAAATGAGCGCTTTCACGTGCTACCTCGCTTCTTCAGATTTCACTTTAACATTTGTGTCTCAGCATTTAAATACCACCATCATAATTATTTAATTGAAGACAATCAACCCTAAATGCAAACAATTAAAGTAATTGTAGAGAACAATCTACGTCCTCCATTATAAATCCTAGTGATAAAAGATTCTTCATTTAAAACGAAGGTTAATAAACTCACTTATTATATAAATTTATATATAAAACAGTCTACTGACATCAAGTCCATAATACAAGCTCAAATAAATGATATATAGAAAAACAACTTCCATAAAAAGTATACTATAACACTTATAAAACGTATAAAATAATTCATGTTTTCTGTATGTATGCATATATTTTGTGGATACAAAAATATATGTATATGTATATCCTCGGTGTGACTATGAATTAAGTCACATTGTGGTCATATGTAACTAAATAATTAATAACATTGAAAGCATTCCAGCTATTTATCCGTATATTGCTGATGCTCATGGAGTCCTAAATGACTTATATATATGTATGCATAACATCCACATATACATGAAAATACGAAATAAAAAACTATTATATGTAATAAGGGCTATTATCAGAAAAATATTACCAAAAACATGCAAATAACATATAAATAAATATAAAAAGATATACATAACTAGTCTGCTTGCATGAAACATTTAAAACAAAACCAGTTATAATAAGCCCATAAAATTACTACTTGCGAGCATCAAGCACAGGCTTAATGCTGATAGATTGATTAAGACCAGGATCTATGTGAGCTCGTAATTTAAAAATCCAACAAAGCTCAATGGATTCTAAGTAATTCATATTATTGCCTCCCCTCCTATTCTTTTTTACCAGCTGTAGCACCCTAAACCTAAAGCTGTGATTAAAGTGGGTAATAACATGTCTAGCTAATGCATTCTGCTGATTCTTTTTTCTCATATAATAAATATGATTATACATTCTATCTTTTAATTTTCTTGACGTCATACCCACAATATAATATTAAAAGTTTATTAGAGAATGATGAAAATAAGGTTTTGTTACCTAAATCTGACAAACCGAAGGGCATGTATAAATGTTTCTCTTCTAAAGCTTGTAGATACATTCATGAAGGACCATATTGTACTGTATCACATTTTAGTCAAACTATTACGATACCTGGAAGGTTCACATGCCAGAGTTCTAATGTTGTGTATATTGCTTTGTGTTCAGCATTCTCAGCATTCTATATTGGTATGACAACTAGACCTTTAAATGTATGTATTAAAGAACACATTTATGCTATTAAATGTAAAGATACTAATAACGCCTTATATAGGCATACACTTAGCTGTCCATTTAGTAAAAAGTTCACTTTTTCTGTGCTTGAACATGCTAAAAAAGATTTGAGAGGTGGCAACAACAAAAAGAGAGTTGAAAGGAAAGAAACTCTGTGGCAACTTAGATTAAATGCGGACAATCCACCTGGTTTGAATGAAAGTATAAATATAAAATGCTTTTTAGGCAACAAACTTTCTTAAAACTAAAAGTTAGTTCAGAATTTTTGATTTGTGATTTTAGAAGTTTTTAAATTGTTTAATTAGGGTGTGTTAACTGTTTAATTGCTGTAATTAATTTTAATTGTTTTGGCTTATATATGCTGTGTTTTGAGTGTAACATTATCTTTTCTGAAGAAGTCAACTAGACAAAAGCGGAGATTAATGGATTTTTCACACTAAAGCAATTTCCAGTGAGTCTTCTCTGGTTCTTTTATCACAGTGTTTTTCAATGGGTTTTGGTTGTTGCACTGTGTGCCATTTTAGAGGTTTTAAATTAAAATTAAACCTTAAACCCAATGTGCAAGCACACAGTTGAAAAATCTAAATCAGAAATACCTAGAAATCTTACATCATAAGATTTCCATTAATCTAGAAAAAAATAACCTATAGTTGTATTGAATAAACCCCAAGAGCCTTCATAGAATAGCTATTACATCAAAAACATGAATAAAACAAAAGAAATCAAGGAGATTGTTTATAAAGAAGGGAATAAGACTATTAAAGCTATGGATCTGAAAGATATATTTAAATGTTTTAGCAAATATTATGAAGAAATTAATAAAACAAAGTCAAACCTGAATAACAGCAACTTGTTGGATATATTTTTTAAGAAAACATACATAATAAACTACCAAAAGAACAGAAATGCAAGACTGCTAAGTCTTTTTTCTTTAAGGAATTAAAAGACCAAATTAAAAATCTTAAAACTAATGAAATACCAGGTATGGATGGGATAATTCCAAAGCTATATAAATGTTTACCTGATAATATTTTAAAACTTTTATTAAATGCATTTGAAAAAGTTAAGAGTATATCTAATATTCCCTCATTAAGGAGATATTCTCTTATTATACCCATTTTAAAATCAGATAAGGACCCTGCTCTATGTTCTTCTTATCAACCCATATCACTTGTAAATGTAGTCTACAAGATTCTCATGTTTTCATTAGCAAAAAGATTAAATCAAATGCTCATTGGTTTAGTAAATGAAGATCAGACTGGGTTTATAGTTAATAGGAAAGTTTAAGATAATGTAATAAGATTCTTTTCTTTAATTGATACGGCAAACAAAAATAAAAAAGAGTTATTTGTAATAAGCTTAGATATGGATAAAACTTTTGACTCTGCAAATTGGTAATATTTGTTCAGAGTACTAAATGAATATAACTTTCACTGATTTCATAAAGTTAATTAAAAAGCTTTATGATAACTCAATTTATTTTGTCAAAATATGTTTCTTTATATCTAGCCCCCTTGATATCTTAAAAAGTACCAAACAGGTCTGCCTTTTATCCCCTTTGCTATTTGTACTTATAGAGTAATTTGTTGACTATATTTAACTATATAAGATCTAACATAAACAATAAAGGTTTTAAAATAAATGAACATTTTTTTTCTAAAATTCAACTTTTTGCTGGTGACATTCTGCTCACTAGTGGCAATACTGAACTCTCATTGGATCATATAGTTAACTCTATGGACCACTTTGAAAAGATTTCAGGTTTGAAATTTAATCACAATAAAACAAAAACCTTGCTTATAAACAAAACATTTGGCTGGGACAATTTGCAGTTAAAATACTTAAGAACTACTATTGAGACTAACAATAAAAATCAATTTTAGTTAACTACCAAAACCTAATTGATTCAATATCGAAATTAACAGACAACTGGAATAAATTATTTTTCACATTTGAAGATAGACTTACATTGATCAAAATGATAATCTTACCAATAATCTTATTCTTTAGTCAGTCATTAATTCCTCCCCTTCTAAAAAAGTTTAAAAAAAATAAACTCTAGTTTACTAAACTTCTTGTGGTATCCCAAAATAGCAAGAATGTCCTTAGACTGGCACATCAAAAGTTGGGAGGAGGGACACATCGGTTTATCCACTATTGACTTATATTCTAAATCTGTAATTATTAAAGTAATATTCCAGTGGCTTGATTCCTCCTATGATTGGAAATCAATACATGAAAATATATTAATAGACAATAACATATCTGTAACAGAAATGTATACAAATTTGGACATCACTACCTTTTTTGGGTTTTAAAAGGCTATATATTAATTAAAAAAACAAATTTACTCTCTACACTTTCATAATTCAAGTTCTATTAATATTCAAGAGATTTATGAATTTGAATTATCTAATCAAAGATCTAGTAAGACTATTATTCCTATAGCTTTCACAAGTGGATGCTTAATATCTTTTAATACAAGGAAAAATGGTTGACTTAAAAAATAGTAATTTAAATTATCGGCATCAATTTCTGGATGGGAATAAAATACACTCAGCTGATTATCTGATTGCTAGATACAGTCTGAAAAATAGTAGCTGGTTAGATATACAAACATGTAAGGAATATATTCAAGATAAAATTAAAATAGCATTAGACATACAAACTAAAACTGCTTCAAAAATCCTAGACTTCTTTTCTAATATAAATAATAATCCATCTAAAGGTAAGTGTCACTTGCCAGTCATATATAAGATTATTAGAAGTGAATTTGCTCCCCCTGAATTGTCATGCTAGAACTACTACACAAAAGTAAATAAAGGATCATTTTCTGAGAAAAGTAAGAAACTATCCTTAAAATCTGCAGGAAAATCAACATCCTCTCTATACTGGAAGATTTATATATGGAAATTTTTACAAAGAGTGTTTCTAACACCCCACAAAATTGCTGTTGTATATAAATCAAAATAAAAAATAAAATGCTGGAGATGTAATGATGCCCTTGATGCAGATTGGGTTCATATGATCAAAGAATACAACATAGTGTCATCTTTCTGGACTGATTTTAGAAGCTTTTGCCAAGCATTGTGGTCAGGCAATTGTCCTATTACAGATTCCTTCATTTTATTCAATGCCCTAATCCCAAATTTTACTCCAATATTGCAAATACCTCTTCCTTCATCTGTCCTAGCTATTGCTAGAAAAGTTATAACTAAAAACAGGAAATGCAAGACTGCACTCTCTTTTACTAATGAATTTATCTGCATGCCAAATCTGTTTGCAAAAATGAATTATCAAACATAACAATGAGAACTAGAAATGTAATTCATCAATACATAGCCTGGCAGAAATTTAATAATCTATTCAAAAACTACTAATGGTTTTGTGTATACAATTCTTGTTATGGACTTTTGTATATAGTTTTTTTTTCAGATTGTTGAATTATTTTTGAAATATGTAAAATCCAATAAAAACTTTTTTTGTTTTATCTAATGCAGATAGTAAACAAAACCCATAGCAGTACACACATGTCTCCTGTTTACATTTTTTACCATACTGCAACTGTATTATCTTTAACATTGCCTGACTTTCAATTGGGTCCAATATCTCTCCTTCAATGTACTGTGCTAAGTCTCATTACATCAAAACTGTAAATGAACCTCACACAAATCATGCCAACATTTCTGCAAGGGTACCATCACCACCCTCTATATCAAACTGTCATGCTCCATTGACCTTTGGAGGATGAAGCAACCCATATCCAGGAAGATGTTAGATACCTCTGCTTACTACATCTGTGTCATAACATGAGTAATGTATTGATATTGTGGCAGCAGGGTTAGTCTGATCCATGCATAAGTAATTTCACTTACAGGCTGATCTTGGAGTCCAAGAAGTAATAATTATTTCTCTGACAAGAACAGCCTAAGTTTATAGATGATTTGTTCAACCTGATGGGTGGGTAGGAATGTATTTGCAAAAGATGAAGACATCTGTGAAACGTGGAAGAATTTGAGGCTACAAAACAAAGCATTTCAATATACTATAGATGCACAAGCAACAACTGTGGGGTGATTTTTTTTTCTTTTTAGTGTAGTATACTTCAACAGAAACAGGCATCTGATTAGTGTAGCAGCAGTGACAGTATTCAGCAGATAAACACAGTGAAGACAAAGCAGTTGGTGGGGAGGGCTCCAAAGTTTTGAACAGTGTGTCAGAGCAGTATTTAGCAAGAAAGACAAGAAGGAAGCAGCTTATTCATTATAATAAATCAGTCATGGCAGATGGCACCCTCTTGAATTAAAATAAATAATATAATAAAAAAGGAAAAATATACCTAGCTTGAATGGCATCATATGTCATCACCTGGCTCACCTATGTTTAAGGGTAGCCCTGAGGATGATTTGACTTTGAGGTGTGGATGTGATTAGTGTTTCATATATCACCAAACAACAGTGCTCATATATTTTTTTAAATTCCTGTAGACAAGAGACATCCATAATAATCAATGATTTAATATAGTTCCTATCATCAGACTATGTCTTTTAACATTCCCCAGAACTTTTTATGCTGCCATGCTATCACATTTAGGTTTGTTTTGAGACATAATGATTTTGATTCTTTGATTTTTGTTTTTCATTTTTTTTTTTGCTCGTGAAGAATTTTTTATGATAGCTGGGATTATTTATCTCTTTCCATATTTTTAAGTTTGTATTTATATTATTGATGTTAATTTATATAATTATCTCAACATTGCCCACCCCTTCACACCTATTATTTTGGATTGCCAAAAATACACAAGGACTTACTTAATCCTCCGTTTCTTCCCATTGGTGATGGCAGGCAATCCATTACGTATAGTTGCACCAAATTTATAGATACTAAACTGAAGGATGCCCTTTCGGATGAGTCCCAGATTTGCAAGGACTCTTGGGCATTCCTCAAGGCTATAAATAATCTGCCCTTTTCTGAGGACTTCAGCTTTCTCACGGTTGATGTCCGTAACTTGTATACAGTTATACCTCAGGACATCGGCTGTGATTGGATTAGGGAATTTTTGCTTGACAAACATGTTGAAGGGTCTGTCATTGATCTTATTATTTATCTTTTAGATTTGGTCCTCAGTAACAATTATTTTATTTTTGATAGGGAATTTTATTTACAGAAAACAGGTGTTGCCATGGGCTCTCCCTGTAGGGCCACCTTTGCTAACACTGTGATGGCCTACTGGGAGAAGAAATTTCTTTTTAAAGATGATATTTTCCGACAGAGGGTAGCATGGTACACCCATTATTTGGATGACATTTTTATCATTTGGAAGGGTGATCAGGCTTCGGCTAACTCCTTTATTGAGCATATAACACAATTTACATGTTTCTTGGAATTTACTTGGGATTTTTGGGATGATATGATTGCATATTTGGATGTTGAGCTCATTAAAGACAAAATAAATAGGTTTATTTCTAGGATATTTAGGAAACCAAACTATTCGAATGCCTTCCTCCATTTTTCAAGTTCCGGGTGGCTTAATGGCTAAGGTGTTTGCCTTACAAACACAAGATGCAGAGTTTGAGTCTCACAAGGGATAATTGGCTAGGCTTAAAATGGCTTACAAGGGCAGTTAGCTTAGTACTAAACTATGAACCTATGAATCTATTATCAGAAGAGGGCGGTCGTCAAAGGCCAATTGGTTCAGGTGGCAAGGTTGGTGTCTTTGGAGGTTGATTTCTTAGTTGATTGTAACCTTTTGAAAGAAATGTTTGTCAAGCGAGGTTATCCTAGTAAACTCTTGAATGATTTAGTTCATGAAGTCCATCATAAGAGCTTGAGGGGAACATTTAAACATTTATTGTGTAAAAGCGAATTGTTGGATGGGATGGGAACTGGAATAGATGATGATACCTTGTTGATTAGTTCATCAGGAATTGACCTGAGTGAACCAACCATGGACAGTATTAATTTACTTGGTATGGTTAACAATTCAAAAATTTCCCTTAATAAAAGTCTTGAGAATATAAGTTTTATTACTACCTTTTCTTTGGATGCGCCTTTAATAAAATCTATTCTTATTAAGAATTGGTGTTTCCTATTGGAGGATAGCATGGTTAGGAATAGTGTGGTGGACTTTACTAAGATTGTATTTATAAAAAGGAAAAATTTGAAAGCTATTCTTGAAAATGGGACGCCTGATTACTACTTATCGCACTGCGGCATGCTCAAATGTGGAGTATGTCATTGGTGCAAATATATCAATACTAAAAATTTTTTGTTATACATAAATGAAAATATTATATTAGGGGCAGATTTAATTGTAATTCAAGGGGCGTTGTTTACTTAAGTTCCTGTTCTGTTTGTCCAGCCTTTTACATTGGGAGAACAGAAAGACCCCTTAAAAACAGGATTTATGAACACTTATACCACATTGGTAAGCTTAATTTAAATAATGCCCTAGCTATGCATGTAAAGGAATATCCTACACATTATTTTTCTTTTCTTGTCATTGATAAAATAGATGACAATTTTAGGGGGGACCATCATCCTTGAGGTTGGATGAAAAAGAATTGATTTGGCAATTGTGACTGAATGCCCAAGTCTCCCTGGGTCTTAACAATAGTGTTTTCATTAAAAGTATTCTTAGAATTAAGGCCCTTAATAGATATATTTTATAATTATTATTCTTATTTATAGATTTTTATATATATATATATATATATATATATATATATATATATATATATATATATATATATATATATATATATATATATATATATGTTTTATAGAAATGTTTATATATGTACATGATAATATTTTTATAACTGATTAAGGCTCTTTAAATGGGGGCATTTTTTGCATTGACTGTGTTGGTGATGTCATATAATTTGTTTGTTTAAACTTGGTGGTGTATTGATTATGTTGTCTGATGAAGTTTGCTGATTTTTAGTAAACGAAAGCGCTAACCTTTACTCATTTTGTGACTTTGTGTGGTCTTTTCCTTTGAGTTGTAGTTTATCTAGTTTATTTTTATTTTATTTTGTTTTTGGTTTTGTGTTTTGTTCATGGAGGAAACTACTGCTTAGGAGTCGCAAGTTTTGTTTCCCAATGAGAGCATAGTGTTACCATCTGGCTCTGACGTGGTTGGGAGATTGACTGCATTGATTGAAATCTTGACTTAATGCATTGATACCTTAGCCAGCCAAGTAGCATTGACTTGGCCTCGGTCATCCGGGACTTCTATTTTGGGTAATCTATCTGGTTCGAATGAACAAAGGACTTCACAAGCTGGTACCTCCGGATCACAGGATTGAGGAAATATATCTTATGCTTCTGTTTCATTGGCTGTGTTGCCGTGTTCAGGCTTTAGGACATCACCTTTGAGTGGCAGCATTCATAACAGGCTGCAGCAGGCCAATGGGAGTCAAGCAGGGCCCGTAAGTACTTCTTCTACCATTCCTTGTTTGAATGAATGGTTTAAAGAGCCCGCTTTATTTACGTCCGAAATTCCATCATCGGACAGTCAAGTGGGTTTATCAGAAAGTAACACTGCTGTTAATAATTTGAAGCTTTTTGATTTAAAATTGTTTTGCTTCAAAAAATTGCAAATTGAAGTACAATATCTTACTGAATGCATTAATTGGCAGCAGGTTCCGAAAGGACTGAGACAATGGCGTTACCCGACGGGACTTGTGATTAATTCTACATTTCATAATGATTTGTTGAAACTTTTTGACCGGCAAGGCTGTGAATTTATGAGCCTGCTTGTCAAGGAATATTGTTTACAAATTGACTTACTCAAAACAGAGTTATCTACCCTTGACTCTAGTATTCGCTTGGACAATAACTTTTTACCATACAAGTACAATTTTATGCATATTTTTTCTAGTATTGAGAGTGCTTTGAGTAAATTTAGAGACAATAAGGTCAAGAAGTTGAATAGGGACAGAAATGCTTATGAAAAGGGGTTTGCTTACCATCCACTCCCACCAAATCCTATGAATAATTCCTCGGAAAGTGGAATTTTTTGAATAGCAACTGTGTCTTTGGATCCAATAACATTATGGGAACATCTAGTGATTTGGGGGATGCTGATACTTGGAAGTGGTCTGTGCATCCTAGGGAAGCTATTCACTATAATTTGTAGAGCAACTCTCAAGAGGGACAGGACATGGCAAAGAGAAGAAACAGAAGGTCCAATGGAAAAGATAATGACAATCAAATGTAGGGTTACTGCCAAGAAAACCATAAGAAGAAAAGGAATGAGGGGAAATATTAGACTGGTGCTGTAAGATGAGAACGTTGCCTCTGAAGATGTCCAGGATATCACTGGGAAGGAACAAAGGACTTGTAGTGCTAAAGATTATGATACAGATGTATTAAAATTGAAAGAACATCTATCTTAATAGGTGATTAGAGATGAAAGGAAAGGCAAACATTGCAAATAACTATACACCACTGGAACTTGGGAATGTAAGAACTATGAACCATGGTAAACCTGATGTGGTTAAGAAGAAGATGAAAAAGAAGGCAATCAGCATTATAATCATGCAAGTTTTACCTCTGATTCCAGATGCTGAAAAAGACAAAGTCAACAAGTTTTATGAGAATCTGCAATTCCTTGTAAAAATAACAGATATAATGATATTCATAATCATAACATGTGACTAGAATGCTAAAGCTAGTAGTCAAAGAGCATATTACATTTATCAGAGATGACTGGAATGCTTTTGCAGTCAGCATTCAATGGGAATAACAGGCAAGTTAGGTCTTGGAGTATGAAACAAAGCAAGACAAACTAGTAGGTTTCTTCTAAGATAATTCACTGGTCATAGCAAATACTCTTTTCAATAGCCCAAGATTTACATATGGATATCTCCAAATGGTCAATACTGAAATCGGATTGACTATATACTTTGCAGATGGAGATGGACAAGATCTGTAAAGTTAGTAAAAACAGGACTTTGAGCTGACTGTGGTTCAGACCATCAGCTCCTTATTGTATAGAATTAAAAAAAAGTCATCGGGCAAGCAAAGGACAAGCTCAACAATGTTCTAAATGAATATGTAGTGGAGATTAAGAACAGATTTAAAGGATTAGACCTTATGGCTAGAGAACCTAAAGAAGTATGCACAGACACATGTTATACAGTCCTGGAGGTAGCATTAAAATTCTTCCAAATAGAAAGAAGATTAAGAAGCCAAGATGGCTGTCTGTGGGGACTTTAGAAGTGGCTGACAAAAGGAGTGCAAATTGAAATGGAAATAGGGAAATATGTGATACTGAATGCAGAGTTGCAAAAGAATAGCAAGAAAAGATAAGAGCACATATTTACCTGAGCAGTACAAAGAACTGGAAGAAGATTATAGTGCGAAGAGACAGAACACATCGAGAAAACATACTAAGGAAACTGCCACATAAAAATGATCAGGATAACAGACAAAGATGGGAAAACCCCATCAGAAGCAAAAAATATACAAGGGCTGCATAAGAACACCCCTAAAACCAGCGATACATACATACAGTGGTATGTTCTCTAATCTGAAGCCAGACATCCTCAGGAGCAAAGTTAATTGGGCCCTAGAAAGCCTTGCTGATAGCAAGGATGCAAAAAGTGATGGAATTCCAAATAACTGTTTAAAAAACCACAAACACAGGAGAAAAAAGCACCCAACAACACTCCACGAATGTAGTAACCAATAAGAAAAACATGTAGGGCACTAGGAAGCACCAGAGCACAAGGTTAAATAAACAGTTTATCCGTTATCTAACCTCTCATGCTCTGGTGCTTCCTAGTGCCCTATGTTTTTTGGTTATTGTTTAAAATCCTGAAAAATGATTCTCTCACATTGTTACTAGCATTTTCAGCCCCAGACATGGTTATGCTAAAGCACACTGAAATTGATATACAAGGGCACTTGTTTCACATGCTAGCAAGATCATTCTCAAGCTTCTGCAAAACATAATCCAGCAGTATATGGACCAAGAACTATCACATGTACAATTCCGCTTTTGAATGGGAAAGGCACCAGTGATGAAATTGTCAGTATGTACTGGAAATGAAATAAAGTACAGAAGTTATAGAAAAAGTATTTATCTCTGAATTATTGACTACTCGTTTATAACCTTAGACTCTATGAACCATAAGAAACTGTGGCAAGTCATTTGGGAAATGGGGACACCATGTCACATTATTTGCCTCCTGAGGAATCTGTATGTAAAACATGAAACATCAGTTATAACCAAATATGAAATGATTGCCTGATTCAAGACTGGGAAATGAGTGTGCCAAGACTATACTGGCACCCTATTTATGTACTTCATATGATGACTATATATTGCAGAATGCTGGCCTAGATGAATCACAAGCTGCAGTCAAAACTTCCAAGAGAAATATTAATAACCTCAGACATACAACTCTAATGGCTGAAAATGTAAAGTTTAAAGCTGAAAGTACAAAAAAAAACTGGAATGAGTCATAGGTATGGAAAAAGCAGAGGCACTTACTATTTTTATTTTTATGGCTTCATAGATCTCTGCAGGTGAAGACTGCAGTCATGGAATTTAAAAATATACTTGCTTCATGGAAGGAACAAAGATAAGACATTGTCAACAAATATGTATATAGTTGCAACTATGGTTTTCCCTGTAAGAGTTGGACTTCAAGTAATGCTACTCATTGGGAATTCAAGCTTTATAACCGTGGTGCTGTTGAAAACCCTTGATAATTCCAAGGAGTAGTTCCAAACAGGTTGGGATGGGAAGATGATCATTCTGCATATAAGTAGATAAATAACTGTTTAATCAAAACTCTAATGCGCCTTCTGTAGGAGAAGGCCTGTAAACACAGGCAACCAGAGGAAGAGCGCAAACTGAAACTAAGGAATGCGAAAACTAATGGTCTGCATTTAAGATAGCAGAAAAGTTCATAAAAGGGATTAATTAGCAAAGAACTAATAAAGCATAAAATGTTATTACTGATGTAGAAAAGGCAAAGATAGTTTAGTATATGTCTTTTCATCATTCACTGGTAAAAGGAAACATTTTCAATCTATGGTCATCAGCCAAAAGAAGGAAACTACTGTTTTCAAGCGATAATACAAGAAATAAAACATGCTTTCTTTGAGATTGCACTACAATTTCAGGGCTATAAACTCCAAGATTCTTTTGAGTGTCTGTGTTCAGCAATGTTCCCAAGCTAAAACAAGGAAGCTTTTAACTTTATGGTGAAGGGAAAGCTACTGAGCTGAAGATGTTTAAAAGAAAAGATGAACAAATACAATGAAAATTTTAAAACTGTGGAAAATAAGAAACCCCCAAAAATGTTTTATTAAGAAAACTTTATGAATGGCAGTGATGAAACAACTACAGCAGGGGTAGAACAGGGGGCTACCCCCAACTGTACACACTCAGTGTAGCCATTTGCCCTGAACACCAAAACTATTTGGAACACAGAACAATTACACTTAGAAAAAAAACTTGTTAGCAGTTGCTGCTATTATTGCTATTCTGTATGTGCAACAAGCTTTAAATTGGGGTGCTACTGTTGCTGCCAGACCTCGGGCAAGAAGAAGAAGAAGAAGATGGGTGTTCAGAGCCCATTTGGCTAATTATGGACTGAATGATATAGAAATTGCAGAGTGGAGAGGTAAAAGCTGGAGGAACTATGCAACCACTGGTCCCCCCCACACACACACACCAGACCCTCAATACTAACTACTGATACTTTCTAGTGACCCACAGGGGATATACTAGGGGTGTCACAGATATCACATTCTAAAATATTATATCAGTTTTTAAATGCAGAGCTACTACATGCAAGGGAACATATATGTTTCTTACAAATGCGACAATAGAAAGCAAGAGCCATGCAGGAATTCTATGCAGTAGCACACTTCCCTGAAGTGTTGGGAGCCTGAGGTTGCACACACATGTAGAAATAAAAGTCCCCCCTGAGGAACAGGGAAGGAGGTACATCAACAGAAAATGTTTCTACACTATAAACTGTCAGGTTGTCTGTAATGCCTAATGGATCATCTACAGTGTCTGTACAGGTTACCAGACAGTTTCCACAACTCGCACATATGGCACACCTGCAAACTATACACCAGGTTTGCTAGGGGTGACATTCCTCAAGGGGATCTAGTTGGGGATGTAGGTTATGCACTTGAACCCCTGCTCATGACACCCATGAGAAACCCACATAACCCCACTGTGCAAGGATATAATCAGGCCCGTGGTCAAACTAGCAATATCATAGAACATGTATTTGGATTGCTTAAATCAAGGTTTTAGTGTCTTGGCAAATCAGGAGGTGCACTACAGGGCAATCCAGGCACCTCTACTGAAATAATCACAGTCAGAGCTATGCTACACAATATAATTCTGAGGAACTCAGGAAACAGCTTTAATAAGGACAGCAAGGGAAAGGACCATTGTTTCAAAGACCATAGGTAGGGCCAACAGCAACTGCAGATGGTACTGTCAGATGGAGGCATGCATAGTATGCTCTGGATCTGACTAAGAGGCAATGAATAACACATATAATCACTACCTAAGTCAAAGCCTAGGATCTCACCAACATACATATTGGAAAACTGATGCCTGTCAAATTCCAAAGCATTTACTTATCCATGTAATGGCTATTTACTTAACCATGTAATGGCTATGCTCTGATAGCATCAGACAGGGACAAGCCTCAAGGGCACAACTGCTACCTGCAGTGAAGACAAGGTAAGTGTGGAACCCATCACAAATATAAAAAAGTTACACAACAGTACTCTCATATGGAAATATGTATATGTCCCAAGCAGAGCACTCACCTGAGGTGTACAGTTATGTCAGCAATATCGCTTTATGTCAGATTTTTGCATTATTCAGTTACATATTAAAACAGTACTGTGCATCAAGCATTTTACATATTAAAACAGTACTGTGCATCAAGCATTTCAATTGAC
This sequence comes from Protopterus annectens, assembly GCF_019279795.1. Taxonomy (NCBI): domain Eukaryota; kingdom Metazoa; phylum Chordata; order Ceratodontiformes; family Protopteridae; genus Protopterus; species Protopterus annectens. The sequence goes on from NC_056741.1 coordinate 1,691,424,103, forward strand.
CACTGTCAATAAAACATGGAGCAGGTCGATTATACCCTCATTTGGACAAATATATCGAGAAGCAAGACTGAAGTACCTACTGCTTAACTTACAATAATAACTGAACTACAAAGAGGTTCAGCAATTATATAAGCAATCATTCACAAATGACTAGGAGCAAGAAATAAAAAAAAATTCTTCTGCAATACTTATTGATAAATGCAAGCTTGTAAGTAAGCAAGAAATAGCTGTCCAGTGTAAAGGGCAGAGTGTAGTCATGATAATTTGCACAGGGTGAGGGTGGTGGTAGGAGGGCAGTGTTGACAACAAAGGAGTGTATGCGAATAGGAAACATCTGTATCTTATACAGTATTCAGAGCCAATAACAACAGATGTATAAGACTCAGCAAAACTGTTTAGATAGCTTTTTTCCCCAATTTGTGAGTGCATGTACACAGTCAGGCACTGTTATAGTACTACATTATGTCATCTTGGACAGGTGTGAACCATGCATGGCAAAGTAGTCAGTTCAGTGCTGTCACACCCAACCATGAGAACCACCTCTGCCAGGAATTGCACTAGTATTTCCACTGCCCTGGCTAGAAGCTGGGGAACTATCTGAATGTGAGTAATGTCTGCTGGACAATCTCCTCAGGACTACATCCAGGACCAGAAACCCATGGCCTACCATAACTGGGTGTGGACACTACACTACAGGACTGGGATCTTGCATGGCCATGTCAGCTAACACCAGAAGATTTTGGTAGCTCTCTGGCCACTTAGATGCCCACCCTCCCTCAGAAGATGTTCTATCACAGACACTACCTGATCCAGTATGTCTTTTATCCTGTTCAAAGAGTTTCCCCCATGGTTTAAGGAGTTACACATGTTAGAATTCATATTTAATGTTCACACTATATCTTCTCTGTTAGAATGTGGCTGTGCCTTCATTATGGCCCTACACATACATCTGGTGGCACTGAAAGACTAACCAGTATCAGGAGGAGGGTGGACAACAGGCCTCTTCTGAGCACCTCTATCAACCTTCCTGTGTAGCACCATGCTCTCACAATGACTACTGGGAGAACAACCAGATCTGTAGCTGGAGTACCCACACTACCTTGATCAACTATGTCACCCTCAATCTGTCCTGTATCAGAGGTCTCCACATCATGAGTATGCATAGGCATACTGATTGTGTCTGATATTTGCGCAGGGGATGTATGAGCCACAACCTCAGTGTCAGATTGATGATTAACACCCCTAAACTGTGCCTCTCCATTGCCACCATCAACATCAGAGGCTACTAATATCCTGACATCAGTTGGGAGGAGTTACACAGTGTTGCTGTCAGGCTCACCTATGATAACAAGCAATAAACATAAAAAACAGAGAAAAAGAGAATAAAATTGATCAACAACATTTCTTATATGAAAGGTATGTTTAATTCCAATAAATGCTAAAGGAACAAAAATGTTACTCTCAGACCTGAATATACAGTAGTAACAATAATCACATGTGTGCTTACCATGTGCAGGTGGGCTTGTAGCCTACCATCCAGGTAGCCTACCATCCAGATGTCCCTGTATGTAAGGAAGGGAAAGGAAAAAAGGCTAAGTATCTCAATGCAAAAGAAACAAGAAATAGACAACAATCCCCTTTACATGTGCAAATTAAAATGTTTTCATGCAATAAATTACTGACCAGCTGAATTCCTCCCACCCCAGCACCCTCCTCTGTCTCTCTATTACTGTATTGTCTGACTCACACTTAGTGCTGGCTCTACAGATATCAGACATTTAAGACATATATGTATAAAGATACAACAATGATACCTTTGTTTTGCATTCCTGGAAGTTCTGCTTGAAACAGTCTCTGTATGTTGTCCACATCAGCACCAATATCAAGGATTCTGTGTGAGTATTTTGCTGAGATATCTGGATCTCTGACATTGGAAAGGAACTCCCCAGTTTCAGTTAGTGGTGTTTCTGTAGCATGACCACTCCCATAGCCACCTACTCCCAGGCAACTGCAGCTGCCCTACAGTAGACAGAGGTTATCATATCACTTGCCCTGTTCTTAAATGGGATTAACTTCTCCCATGTCCTGTAAATGCATTGATTTCATCAGCCACCTGCCGTCATATCCTATCACAGTCCGATTGGCTATCTCTACCTATCCCTAAAATAAAAGCTCCACAATGATGTCATTTTCTACATCAGTGAATAGTGGCTTGCAGGGCACATAATTCTTCTTGGGTGCCATATCCCTGTATGAAATGAAATAGAAAACAGGCCCAAAATTAAATATATAACATACAGACAGGATGGCTGTGAAGTCAATTTTGCATGAATGTATCCATCCATCATGCACATAGTTTATGATACACCCAAGTTAGAACAGGCACTCCAACCAAAAAAATATTAATAACATAATAATAGAATATAACAGTTCTGTAATGCAGTGAACAGCATTAACAATAATAATTCACAATGTACCAGAAGAAATGTAGTCAACTATTGTAGTGCCATTTCCATTGGTGTGGAGGGCAACCAGGTAGATATAACAAACTTAACACATTTCTTTGTATTAACATGTGTAAAAATACCTGAAGTTGTTAAAAAGTTATATTACACTCATCTGCAATAACTGTTTAAATACCAGTAAAATAACAACTAGTAAATATAGTTCGGGTAGCATTCTTTAGCAAACCTTTTGTAATGCAGACATAACTGATACACATGGGCTATGTTAACAGTAAAGGATAGAGAAAAAGCAGAAAGATAAATAAATGGTTTGCACTTGGCATTGAAATTCACCCTTAATGTTACACTAAAAGTATTATGTAAGAAATAACAATATTCCTTGACAATAAAGCAGTGTAGAGAACAGATCATTCTTAAAACATTGTGTATATATAGCAGTAGATCCAAACTCCCCACTGCAATATAAGTCCATTAGCTACACTATTACCTTTATAGATTGCAGAGTCAGCCCTGTGAGCACTGTGAATATGCAGATGAGGTGTTAAATCAAACCTGAATACTACAATCTGCACTAAGTCCATGGAAGGTAAACATGTTGTAAGGAGCTACACAATTTCATGCACACACCCTAGCACTGCAAGAACAAGCCATGATAAGTGTTACCTGCTAATGGCTTGCAGGTGTCTATGCTTAGTCTGACTGCAGGAACAATCAGTGTTACACAGTCTCCCCTCTTTGATGTACACTCAGGCTAAGTCATGGAGAAGAGACTTACCAAAAACTATAAAAGTACATTGACTGAGTTAGGATAGCAACATTCCTAACACTCAAATGATGTTTTAATGACCACAGTTATTGCCTCTTACTAAGAAATGTTGTGCATATTTAAGGGAGTACATTAAGCAATTATGCAGATAGGATATGCAATAAAAATGTGATCGTATTGCTCTTAGGAAAACAAAGATAAGGGAATGAGGCACCATAAAGAAAGAGAATACATGTGAAGTGTTTGCACACTTTGTTTAAAACTGTGTGAGTACATGTATATCTTAACTGTTGGCAATATCACAATCATACAGACATTTACTCTGAAATGAAAAGGGACAATTTTCATAGCCTGTTTCTGTTTCAATTTTAATATGCTTGAAAAAATGTCACATTTTGAGGACATCTGTCACCTTTTCTCTTTGCTAAAGATTGTCTTTGTTTGTGGCAAGTATTAGAAATAATCTTAAATGATTGTTCTTAATACCCTGGTTTGATGGTTCAAATCTGTAAAGGGTCTTTTTGTAAGATAACAAGGTTGACTAGACATCAAAAATGTACATTTAAAGTACTTGTTTAAAAATAAAAACATTTGTGAGCTGTTTGGCATTTTGCTCCATTGACTGACATAGGTCAGTAGCAGTGAATGGCAATGCACTGCCCAAGGCAAAAACTGGCAAATCTAATTCAGAATGCCATCAATAGTGCAATTGAGATTGGCACTGGTGTGTTTTCCTCAGCACTCTGAACAGTACTGAGTGAAGAAATTCAAGTTGTCACACACCCATCTCTGTGGAATAATGTGTATTGAGCTTAGTGAAAGGGTACAGGTAATGAACGTTTCAAAATCTGTTCACAGATCATTTTAGTAAGGGAGGTCATTATAAATATTGACATTCATTCTGGTGTATGAATGTACTTAGGTGGAAAACTCAAGTAAGGTCAGTATTGACTAAAAGTGACATACAGATATATCATTCAAAATTATGCCAGTAGTAATTCAGTGTGTATAAAATGAAAGCATTTCTGCTGTTTCCTGTCCCCTCCAACTTTTCCAATAGCATTATCATCTAAAGTCCTGATGTTGTGAGACATACATTATAGTGGGATGTTGCAAGGATATGTGAATGGCTGAATATGTCAGTGCATTGCAGTAGTAGCTCTGCTCATTGCTAGATATATACTGCGATTCATTTAATATTCCTAAAAATGGTTATCTAAAACAATTTTTGTGAATGCTTTTGATAAATATTGCCTTCTTTATTTATGTTCCACTTGGCAATGCTAAATGAGTTTTCACAGCTGAAGAAAAAAAGTGAAAAGTTTAGTTTAGGCTGCCTTATGTAGTTTAAAAAGCCTGGCAGCATTGCATGGCTGGATAGTACTCAGTGAAGAAAATATACCTGTCCAGTAACCTTTTCCATAGCACAAGATGTAAGTGCAGTGTGTTTAGAGAAAAGAACTTCCTTGCAATGCTGTTGGGTGGGCTTGCACTACATAAGGCAGCCTAAACTAAAATTTTCCAAGAAAAGATATGTCGAAACTTCAACCAAAACAAGAACACGAATCCCAACTCTCCACACGTAATAGAATATATAATATTTATTTTAAGTGTGTTAAAATATCGATACACTTTTCATCAAAGCAGATGCCTTAACTTCTTCAGAAACTCTAAACAGCATCAATTAATCACCCTTTATAGTGTGGCCATACCAAACATTCATTAAACAATTAGTACTTTAAAGGCATATGCCTAGAATTAAAACATAAAACATAAAATCATCGCTACTTGAAATACCACAATCATTTAAACTGATATAATTTTAACACTATTTAAAACCAGTAAAAATCATGTATGCTAGTAAATGTTAATTAATAATTTAATAATATGTATATAAAAATGTTTATATATAAAAAATGCAAACGTGTGTATGTAAACACATGTATACATAGGGCTACTATTCAATCTAGTATAGTAAGCAATGCAGTTAATATATTAAGCCCAGCCTAAATAGAGAGAATAGGATGGAATAGAATAAAATGAAATGGAATGGAATAAACATTTATCTCCAATATATGGAAAACATTTAACCAAGAAATAAGTAAAATGCATAAAAATATATATTTAAATTTAAATGTGAGAAACCAACAAAAACATGCAAAAAATACAAAAATAAACATTCCCTAAAAAGTTTATCAAATCCAACTTTTGTCCCACTGGAGAAAGCTTCTATCTTATTCCCCATCCAGAATAAATTGTATGGTATATATATTTCTTGTATAATTTTGTATTTCTTGTTGTTTTTTGTTTGTTTGTTGCTTTTTATTTATTTACTATTAACCAACTAATCACCCATGATGTTAGTGTATATGATTATTTAACATGCATCTATACCAACACTTGCTGATATTACCTTTCTAAGTTTTTCAACCTTAAGATGCACATAATAGAGCTCATTTCATTAATGCCTGGAAATTGACATGCATTTGTCCTAAGCTGCCATAGGAGTTCCTTCCTCTCCAGTTTCAAAGACTCAGGTCCTCCCCTTTTATCATTTTCTAGTTGGTCGATAACCCTAAATTTAAATTTGTGACCAGTAAACTCACTTGTATGCCTAGCTAATGCATTTTCCAGTTTATTCCTATTAATGCAATAGATATGCTCATAAATGTAGAGTTTTGTGCTGATAGTTTTTTCGTTACAGTAGATGTAATGGATCTTTATTCATCTATCCCACACGGGGTTGGAATTGAATGGGTTTCACACATGCTAAGGATTTTGGACACACTAACATCATGGGTGATTAGTTGGTTAATAGTAAATAAATAAAAAACAAAAAACAAACAAAAAATACAAAATTATACAAGAAATATATATACCATACAATTTATTCTGGATGGGGAATAAGATAGAAGCTTTCTCCAGTGGGACAAAAGTTGGATTTGATAAACTTATAGGTTCATAGGTTCATAGGTTCATACTAGGCTATCTGCCCTAGGGCATTTATAAGCCTAGCCAGAGTGTGTGTGGCTTTCACCACCCCTTAGGATGAGAATACTATACCCATTAGTTTGCTGTGCCTCTGTCCAGCAGTGACACAGAGATGATTCCCGGGGTAAACCTACAATCTCCCATCCACTCGTCATGATTTCTTTTTAGGGAATGTTTATTTTTGTATTTTTTGCATGTTTTTGTTGGTTTCTCATATTTAAATTTAAATATATATTTTTATGCATTTTATTTATTTCTTGGTTAAATGTTTTCCATATATTGGAGATAAATGTTTATTCCATTCCATTTCATTTTATTCTATTCCATCCTATTCTCTCTATTTAGGCTGGGCTTAATATATTAACTGCATTGCTTACTATACTGGATTGAATAGTAGCCTTATGTATACATGTGTTTACATACACACGTTTGCATTTTTTATATATAAACATTTTTATATACATATTATTAAATTATTAATTAACATTTACTAGCATACATGATTTTTACTGGTTTTAAATAGTGTTAAAATTATATCAGTTTAAATGATCGTGGTATTTCAAGTAGCGATGATTTTATGTTTTATGTTTTAATTCTAGGCATATGCCTTTAAAGTATTAATTGTTTAATGAATGTTTGGTATGGCCACACCATAAAGGGTGGTTAATTGATGCTGTTTAGAGTTTCTGAAGAAGTTAAGGCATCTGCTTTGACGAAAAGTGTATCGATATTTTAATGCACTTAAAATAAATATTATATATTCTATTACGTGTGGAGAGTTGGGATTCGTGTTCTTGTTTTGGTTAAACTAAAATTTTCACTTTTTTTCTTAAGCCATGAAAGTTAATTTTGCACTGCCATATGGTGTGCAAATGCAGAAAGCAGTCTTTATCAGAAGCATTCAAACAATGTTTTGGGAATAACAACATGAGGATAGATGAAATGAATCACAGTGTATGTCTAACAATGAGCAGAGCTACTACTGCATTATACTGATACTTTCAGCCTTCTCACATTTTCTTGCCACATCAGTACTATCATATATGTCTCATAATATCAAAACTTTAGTTAATGCCATGGGAATGGAAAAGAGTGCAATGAACAGAAGAAATGCTTTAATTTTTCACATAGTATGCAGACTTAATATTGACATAATTTCAAATTACTTCATCCATCCATCCTCAACCCCTTTTCCCATTTTTTACACATGGGGTTGGGGTGTCACTTCAAATAGTGACAATCATTTAGAGCCAAGGTTTATACCACCAGGTGGCTAGCCCTGCCACGGTAGCTTTAATTATTACGGTTTATTTAATTAATGACAATAAAGATTAGCTTGCTTTAATTTTATAGTATATCTAACTCTGAATGTATAAACATGAGTAATATTAAATTATTGAACTAACGGATGTACGCATAGTTCAATACAAGTTTAAGTTATAACATATAGGTTATATTTAATATTAATTTTTATTTATTAACATATTTTTATACATTTTAACATCTAAAGAGTTTTTTTTATATCTCAAACTATGAAATAAGCACTTAATGGATTATTCTTTTAAGTTGTTAACAGTTTTACACGAGTCTGAATACATAGAAACTAGTTTTTTCAAAGATGCTTTGATGAAGGTAATAGAGAATTTGAAATCAAATGCAATACTTCAATACATATACTAGTTTTCTTTAAGATGTAATGACTATTCACTAACTAATTAATGGATTCTAACATGTGATCAATATGAATTTATTTAAAGATGCGCACAATGTTGCTGAGTGATTTTTCCTTGAAAAAGCCCGATAATATACGGGTGAAAGCGCTTGGAGTAATTTTGTTTCAATAAAGACTGTTTGTTTCAAAGACCTTTCAGCCATTGCCAGTAATTTCACCTTGGTTGAAACAAGTTGGATTAAGTAGCTGCTAATTATGGGTCCTGAACTGCTGGGCTGTGTTTTTTCATTCTTATCTATATCTGTGTTTAAAATACTCTCTTGAATATGAACAATTCTTACTAAGAGCCAGTGACTGAACATTAAAGCCAGCAGTTAAATGTTAAGAATGTTACTCTCCTTACTCAGCCAATACACTGTCAGACTTTTTGGTAAGTCTTTTTGTCCTGACACACCCTCAGTAGGTATACATCTATGAGGAGAGACTGAAAGCATAATTGTTCCTGCAGTCAGAGCAATCATAGACCCCTGTAAGCCATTAACAGGGAACACTTTTCAATACTCGTCCTGGTATTGCTAGGGAGTGTGAATGTAATCATGTAAGTCTTTAAACCATGTTTACCTTCCCTAAACTTAGGGCCAGATTCAATAAAACCTACACTAAGTGTAAATTATATGTATTCAATTTATTTATTTTATTTTTATTTTACATTTGTTAACTGGGAAATTTTGACTGTACCAGGTCCATTTTCAGAGGAGGCCCGGGGAGAAAAGCACCAGCATCAAGTTATACAAATACAGTACATTCAGCATAATACCCAAAACAGGTTACATAATGTATGTTGAGCATAGTAATATAACAAGAAATTAATAATACACTCCAGGTAAAAGAAGATAGACCACAGGTAAGAAGACAATGTCAGTTACAATACATCAAGCATACTACACAGAACAGGTTACATTATGTATGCTGAGCATAGTAATATGACAAGAAGTTAATAAAACACTCCAGGTAAAAGAGGGTATAGGGCATAGGTAAAAAGACTATGTCAGTTATAGATTAGTAAGAGTAGAACATATATCAAGTAAGATTCTACAGTTAAAAGTACTCTTCAGATGACCACACTTACAGGGGATCAGAGATCCAGTATGTGGTCAGAGGGCAGTTTGGGTAGTTAGTAGCAGTGTGGGTAGGGTTATGTGACACAAGTAACTGTGATACCAACTACTAAGAAGATGGGATTTGAGGGAATTTTTGAATATGGATGTGGGGGCATTCAATAAAATTCTTATCACATTTTTGTGGTTTCTAGTCACTCAGAAAGATTACACTTAACTGAGCTTGTAGTCTACACTTTGTGGTAACCTTTATGAGTCCCTGTCAATATTCAGAGCTGCAAGAATATCAGGAAGAAAATGAAAATTAGGAGGAAGAAGGTGTGAGTTATGTCTATGTTATCTATTCACTCAGAAAAGTGTACACTTAGTGTAGGCTTTATTGAATCTCACCTTAGTGCAGATTGTGGTATCCAGGAATGCTAATAATTTAACCCCTCATTTTCATACTCAAAGTGTTCACAGGGGTGATTCTGCAATATGTAAAGGTAATCATGTAGTTAATGCCTTTGTATCATACTGGGGAGACTGTTTGCATCCAGAGAGCTCAATACTGCTAAATAAATGCAACCTTTGGAGCATTATCTTTTTTCTACACTGCTATATTATCAAGGTATGTTGCTATTTCTTAGGTAATGTTTTTAGTGTAACATTAAGAGTGAACTGCAATGCCCACACCAAACCATTTATTTATCTTACATAAAACACCAATATGGTACTCCTGCAGGTAGAATGGTAACTCAAAATATCAAATAAAACCAACTCAGATAAAACAGAAAAAAATATTAAGGTGAGCATGTTCATGGTAAAACACCACTTCATCAGACAACCCAATTAAAGCATCATGCATTTTTATATTCAAATCAACCAATGAAAATCACATAATTATAAAACATAAATTCTTAAAGTGCTGAAACACAAAAAAACATATGAATAACATGAAACTATTAAAAATCATAGCAAAAAAGTCAGTGCTTCAATGACCTTTCTCTTAAAAATGGTTTCAGTGAAACCATATCATTAATACCAGGGAAGCAGTTTGCTTTAAAGAAAAGAATCCATTTTTGCTCACAGACTACTGCCCTGTATTTAATGTTGCCCCCCCTCAGACTTTCATATATAATTTCTAACACAAAAAATGTAAAATAGTACTGTGCATTATTAGACTCTTCATGTTTAAATAGCACACTAGTTTCTTTTTTATTTCTGATATCTCTTAGGTGTTCAAGCACAAGACCTCTCAAGCAGCAGTTTGTCTTCCCAATGTAGTAGACATTACAGTATGTGCAAAAAACATAGTAAACTAAATTCTTTGTAGTACAGTCAGCATAAAAATGAAAATCTACCGTGCACATCTGCACAGGTTGCACAAATTGGCTACCTGTATAAATGTAGTTGCACGCACTACACTTCCTACAAGGGAATGTCCCATACCTATGCGAGGTAGGGGCTGATGGTATATCATTGTTTCTATAACATAGCTGTTTCTTAATAGATGCACTGTTCTTAAAAGAAAAACTAGGCTTACTGGAGACTATTTCACTAAGCTCTTAATCTGCATATAGAATGTTCCAGTTTCTCTTAATTATATCACAAAAAATATCAATGTCATTCAAGTAAGTTAAAGGAAACCTGATTCTACATATATCTACGGGTGTCTCTACTGGTTGTACCTCATTAGGGTAGGGGCAGAACAGGTTGCATAGTTTTTCCCCTCTCCACCCTGTATCTTTCAGCAATTTCTGTTAAATGCAGTCTATGGTAGGTCAAATGAGGTCAAAACACCCTTCTTCTCCTTTTTGTTGCCTGAGGTCTGGAAGCAGAAACAGCAGCACCCTGATTTAAAGCTTGTTGCACATACAGAATAATAATAGTAGCAGTAACCCCTAACTTTTTTTTCTAAGTGTTATCATGCTGTGTTCCAAAGAGTTTTGGTGTACAAGGTTAAAAGGCTACACTGCCATATTGGAGTGGTTAAATTAAATTGTACTTAGACGCTTTATGCTGTCATTAACACACTTTGCTGTTTCCCTTTGTTTGATGGCTCTACACTTTGTGAACAGTCACTTAATGAATACCAAATAGTGCACTATTGTGTAGCTGTTAATGATCTAGCCCAGAAATGCTACCTTCCACATATGAATGTAATCCCAAAATGAAAAGTGCTTCAATCAAATAAAGTTTCATTCAATTTGTATTGTTGGGAGCTGTGTGTTTTCTGTTATCCTGGTACACTGCTGAGGGATAGACCTTCATTAGACAACTGCTGTTGTTGCCTGGCTGTTTTCTGGTTACTAGTGGAGTTTTTGTCAATTCAGCTGTTCATTCTGTGTTTTGCGAAGTGATTTAATGACTACCAAATGGTGCACTATTGTGTTGCTGTTAATGAATCTAACCCAGAAATGCTACCTTTTACATATGAATGTATTCCCAGAACTAATTAAATTCACACACATGTAGGCCTGTCTGAAGTGTATCTCCATTCATTTTAAAATTAGTATCCCCTAATTACCACACTGAAAAGGTAGTTCTTCTGTGGCAATGTTGATTAATAAGCTACATTTTTATTTTTGCATGCTTCATCCTATGGTTCAAGTCCCAGAAGGTACAACACTATTTTAACATTGTGTAAGCCAGAGCATCACAATATGTCACAATTCATCCCCTTCCTCCCTCCAGACTGCAAGGATTCAAGGTCATGTCATTCAGTATTCCATTGTCGAACATTAGAACCTGTGTCAATATGTTGAGCATCACGCACAGCAAAGGTCAATGCCATGTTTCACACCTTTAATACTATTTGATGTAAGTAGTACCAATGTATCTGCCAAAGAATACATCTGCTTTCAGTTGTGCAAATGCAAGTGGCAGGGCTGTGCATCTTTGTGTCCAACTAGTTAAATGCGAGAACTGAATGGGGCACCAATTCAGACATATTTTGCTAGCTTTAGTTTTGTAGACATGTCTGGCAATGGAGAGAATGGTGCTAAATGTAGAGCACAAAACTGGGGGTGTTGAAGAATGCAGGTTTTTTGGGGCACTCCTCATGAAGCACTACAGCTGTAGGCTGCTGCAGGAAGATTATACTGGGTTTCAATATAAGGCTGAGGCTTGGAATGGCTTAGTCAAGGCTGTCTCCAATGCAACTGACATTCCATGTGCCAGGGAGCAATGTTGTCACAATCACAACTTCCTAAGCCAATGGGAGGCTACATTTAGAACTGTGAATACCTCTCACTTGTGTAAGAATACTGACCTATAACCTGTCTATGATGTGGCATTAATGATCTAGCCAGCCAATGCTGTTACTCATTATGCTTTCAAATCCACTTTTTTTTTTCTTTTGTAGTATACAGCTACAGAGGAAATAGTTGCATACTGTGAGGCATACTAGGAAAGATTAACTCGCCTCAGAGAGATATGGGGTAAGTATGACTCTGGTCCAAATTCAAGCCATAAATTTCTTTTTATTCCCTCAGTCATTAGCATCTTAACCAGGCATACCTCAACCTTGATATCAAGCATGCATGCCTTCCCCAGTAACACTCGCTACTCACATTTGGCAATGAGAACACCAGATTAAATGTGTGTGGGTTCAATACCCAGTAGCAGTATTTTTTATTATAGGATAGCATATATAAAATATTAATGGCAATAATATGTCAGGAACAATTCAAATTTATTACAGTTATTACATTTGAATGCATATATCCTACCCTATCTGTAATGAAATAAAGGTGGCTCTTTCTTATATCCTAGCAGTTAGATTTCCCTGTGTTATGACACAGTTATACCTTGACATCATGTATGGCTGTGGTCAAGGTATATAATACAATGCGATCATAATTATTTATCTATTGCCCCAATAATAGTATTGAGTAAATAAATTAACATGACATGTCATGGATCTAGTTATCTTTTTTCTTGTCTTCCCCAGTCTCTCTCTTATTTTTTTCTCTAGTGCGTATGTGTGTGTGTGTGTGTGTGTGTGCGTGTGTGTGTGTGTGTGTGTGTGTGTGTGTGTGTGTGTGTGTGTGTGTGTGTTTTATAATGTATTAGCATTCATCTGTTTGCATACCTTTCTGCTGAAAGCAAAATGACCAACAGCACAGAGAGGTACACTGACCACTGTGGCTCACCCACCCTGCCATACTTCCACAGATGGTAGCACAGACACCCAGCACTTTGGGTTCACAACCTGTCAGTGTTGCCTTTACAACTTCTGCCCTATCTGCTCCACCTGTGTCAGTTAGCACTGCCCCAGATGCTGGTGCAGTGGTACCCTCCAGGAGTAGTACCAGTGGAGGTGGTGATTTTGTCACCCACCAGTAGATGACAGGACTGATGGAGGGTATCCCAGAGAGGGGGTCTTGGTGCCCATATCAGCAGGGTTGAACAGGCCCTGTATCAGATTGTTAAACTGATGCCACATCTGGCACTGACCAAGGCAGTTGATGCAGTAGACATTGATGACAGGTCTGTAGTTGAGGTCTAGATTCTAACTGCTCTCAAGCTGGACATTGGTGTGCTTCCAATGTCCTCTACCTATCCCCAATCATGGATCCTCCCAACCTTTTGTCTCCATCACCATCCTTGTCTGTCCTGTATGTCTGTGCATACTTCCTAACCTGCTCTACCAACCTGATCCTCTCAGTCCTAAGCACCTTCCACAACAATTGTCTCTCCTACACCAAAATATGGGCCTGTGTCCCCTCCAAAAATTGCACCCTATACATAGTTTCCCCTTCGCCTCTGTGTCATCTTGACACACTTGATTTGGTCCAACATTATTCTGTTGTCAGCCATCACTGGTGTGGTAACACTCCAAAATCATGAAATTGTTTATACAATTGTAAATTTATGCTATGGTGCTCTCCCACCCCCTCCTGCAGCTTCCTGTATTCTTTCCACTGTGTCATACCCTCTGATTTCCACCCCCATTTTTACCACTGTCCTATCCATCTCTTTTCACATGTTTAATCTAGTCAAAAATAGATTCATAGACAACATACATGGCCAGAAATGCCCCATGGAAAAGGCTTCACTTTATGTCAGCATTTGCACAGAGGTTGGCATACTGCAACAATGCTGAGTGACTGTGAACGCCATTTAATTTCTTATTAACAAAGCTAATGATTTCAGTTTAATCTGCAGCAGTCTTTTTTTCTTTCTCACAAAAGTGTTTTAAGTTTGCTGCTGTATGGGGATACAGAGTAAAGGCAGACTAGAGGCAGTACTGTAAAATAGTTAATGTAAAAGTTCTTAGGCTGCTGAATGTAATAAAGTAGTTCATATGCAGCAAGCTGAGATAATTAATGTTTGTAGACTGATGTTTTTGCAGTGTCATGGGTTCAAATAATGTTATAAATCAATTTATTAATTTGCAACATTTCATATTCCTATCATATATTTAACTGTAAAACTCTGTATCTCTCTCCATATACAGTAGTTCATTAACATAACATTTGAACAATAAAGCAAGACATAATTTGCACAACCACAACAGGAAGATTATTATGCCAACTTTCCTGTTAATGTCTTCATGTTTGTTATACTCTCCTACCTTTTATTTCTCCCTATACTAAACACTTTATTGTACAGAACATGACAGATGAATGATGACATAATAAGTAAGAGTAGCACACCATACAGATGTTCCTTCTTTCCCACAAAACATATTTTTGCTATTAATCTCCGTATCCGTGTCTCTTTCTCTGGCAGTTCACTCCTGTTTCAGTAAGCTGTCACTGCACTTCAATTGTGTTATTTAAATGTTGTGTAGTAGTAATTCCTTTCTGGTGTGATGAGATAATGCTCACACATATAGATAGATTTTTGGTTTCTTTCAAGGGTTCTAATCCAGCCATTGGCTACGTGCTCCGATCGTTTTTTTTTTTTTTTTTTTTTTTAGTACACTATTTTATGTATTCTTGGCTAAATATTATGACCCACCATTATCCTTCTTCTGTCATAAGCTACTTTGTCCCTGCCTCCATGTCATCCCAATGATGTACATTCTCCCTTCTGCATCAGTATTCTTCCACCTCTGCATTTGTACAATGTCTTGCACTGGGCGACAAATGCAACTAACCCTAAATGGAAGTACACAGCTTATGGGAGTAGCTTGTGATTTTATTGCCTTTGTCCATATTACTCTGTTGCACTTCGCACAGCTATGCTTAGCTATGTTTATTCAGTTTAATGTACTTTTCATCAAGTTGAAGTACAGGTGACAGACGTCAACAGGGTAATGAAGATGAATACATACATACATTCTTGTTTGCTGAAATCTGCTGTCAAATGTGAACTGTCAGAAGTTTGACTTCCTATATGGTACATTTGGATAACACTCAGTTATAAATGTTTTCTTGAAATGCTCAAAAGATTCAAATCCAACAGGATGAAAAAAATGTTTTAGAATGTTTAGTCTTACTCCTGTGGCTGTAAATGTTGAATACACCTTAACACATCATTATCCTGCTACTGTATTAATGCTTGTGCTCCCTGAAGTGAAGCCTGTCTTGCAAAGATATTTGCATGAAAGTCAGCACAAAACAACATACAGTACTGCTAGCTCCCCTGTAGTTCAGCACTTCAAGATATGATTACACATGTGCTAACATTTTGCCATCATCAATGCAATTCAGCTTGGCGGTGGTACAGCGGAAGCGTTGTTACCTCACAGCAAGAGGTTCTCCCGTTCGATTCTTGGCTTGGCTTGGGAGTGCCTTCTGTGTGGAGTCTGCATGTCCTCCCTGTGGTTGGGTAGCATTCGAAAGACATACGTGTGTAAACGGGCATGCCTTCGTTGAAGGTTGAGTGTTGAGCTGGCACCTCAGCATTTCGTAAAAATCTACTGCCAATCATTAGTGGACCAGAGTTCCGCTGTGGCAACCCCTTACTGGGAAAAAGCTGAAAGACAAACATGATAGAACAAAATCCATAAAAGGGAAGTCACCCCTGATCATTATTAGTAAAAAAATACGAGCACTCATAAAATCAACTAAGGCCAATTTTGAGAGAAAAATTGCCATGGATTCAAAGGACAATCATAAGGCCTTTTTCAGCTATGTTAGGAACCTGGGTGGAAACACAGATATGCTCAGAATTAGTCCAAAATGATACAAAAATCACTGAATCCACAGACATTGCCAACATACTGGCAGACAGGTTCAGTGCAAACTTCACCCCCTCTCCCCCCATAAAAGAGAGATAACTATCCCAGCCGAGTGTAGCCTCCCGGACATCTCAAATGCGCAGGTGAAAGCTGCTCTCTCTAAAGCTAAAAACACAGCATCAATGGGACCGGATGGTGGCCCCGGCTGTGTGCTACACGAGCTAAATGAGGAATTAAACCCGCACATAAGGCAGCTGTTTAATCTCAGCCTTACCACAGGATACGTGCCCAAGGAGTGGCGTACGGCAACTGTGGTCCCACTCCACAAAGGTGGCGCCTCTACGGACCCTGGTAATTACCGCCCATAAGCTTAACAAGTCTAGTCTGCAAAGCTATGGAGAGGATCATAATGGAGCTCATAAACAAAGATATAGGGGACTTGCAGACATTGGACCCGACCCAGTTTGGCTTTGTCAAGGGAAGATCATGCCTTTTGAACTTGGTCGACTTCTTCGAAATAGTCACCAAGGCCATTGATGAGGAAAGGCAGTCCATACAGCCTACCTTGACCTTGCAAAGGCTTTCGACACAATACCCCATTCGGTATTGTAGAAAAACTTACCAGCTTAAATGTAAACCCATATGTCACAAGATGGGTTGCAAACTGGCTTAAGGACAGAACCCACAGGGTTAGAGTTGCTGGCGCTGTGTCAGACTCCAAGCCGGTCACAAGTGGTGTCCCACAGGGCTCGGTCCTTGGCCCCTATTGTTTGGCATCTACTTCTCAGAAGTACAGGCCAACATGGGAGGACTTTGGCTGACAAAGTTTGCAGATGACTGCAAACTGGGCCATAGTGGAAAGTGCATCGGACACGGATATCCTTCAGAAGGGACTCACGGAAACAGATAGCTGGTGCCAGAGCCATGGCCTGAAGTTAAACGCCAAAAATGTATAGTCATACCCTTCGGGAAAAACAAGGTAACCCCAAGCTACCATATAGGTGGCAATCCACTAAGCACAGAAGAGGTTATCAGGGACCTGGGGACCCAGGTTGACAGTGGCCTTTCTTTTGACACTCACATTGCTAAAGTGGTTAGAAAGACCTTCTACATTGCCCACCTGATCATGAAGGGATTCACATCCAGATCTAGTGAGGTCATTGTTCCCCTGTACTCTTCACTTATCAGACCAATGATCGAGTACAATGCCCCATTCGGGATGTATCTCACCCAACATCTGCAGCAATTGGAGAGACCCCAAAAGTTCCTCACCAAAAGGATAAAGGGACTCCAAAATCTGTCATATGCTGCCAGATTGAAGAAACTCCAGCTCTATTCAGTCGCATACCGTCTGCTCAGAGGTGACATGTGCCTGACATACAAGGCCATGTCCAACCCGGAATTAATGGACATGCTCCACCTCAAAAATCCAAATCCACCAAAACCACTAGAGCAAGCGACTTAAACCTTAGCACGGATATAAATAGGACGTGCTGGAGGGATAGATTTATCACTCAGAGACTCCCTATGCTGTGGAATAAAATCCCGGTCCATGTGAGGCAGAGCACCTCGCTGACTCTGTTCAAGAGAAATCTAGACCTGTGGATGGGAGATCGTAGGTTTACCCCGGGAATTATCTCTGGGTCACTGCTGGACAGAGGCACAACAAACTAATGGGCACAGTATTTTTTCATATAAGGGGTGGCGTAAGCCACAATAATTTGGGCTAGGCTTATAAATGCCTTAGGGCAGATAGCCTAGTATAAACCTATGAACCTATGAACCTATGAACAAGCAATGCAATTCAGCTTGGCAGCACTGCACTTCTGTGAAAATAGTAAAATAAAATAAAAAAATCAAATATTTATTGTTTTACATTGCACAATGTTTATGTCTGTATTAATTTTGTCAGTTTGGATTATCTTGATTTCAGAGTGATGCTGACTCAATTCATTCAGTTGGTTAATGTATGTCTGATCTCCAATGGTTACACTTGCAACTGTGTTACAATGCTGGTTAACCTATTCACACATAATCCATCCCTGTTAGTCTGCAGTGCACTGTTCTACCTAAGAATTGTCTATTGTTTTGTCAATGCATGTTATGCAAGTATGAGACAAGGCAAGTGTGCAACTGTCCCAGAATGAAGTGGCAGGAAGGTTTGATTGATAATCCACTGGTTTACAACTGTGATTTTTTTTTTTTTTTTTTTGCATCCCATACTGTGAAACATGCCAATGGCTCTCACAGTAATGCAATGTACATGAAGGACAGTAGAGAAGCATGTAATTACAGTGGACAATCACAGTTCTGTTACACTGTCCTGTGCATATATATGCATTTGTTCCAAAACCTGTGATGCACAGTACCATCTGTTTCAAAGAGTGGATTTCCATCAAGTACTGATATTCTTTTTCTCCTGTGGTGTTTGTGACTAATACTCTGTTCTCTAGCTTGTGTAACTAGATAGGTAGGAAGTTTGATGCTCAACTTGTGAAATGTGTGTGTGTGTGTGTGTGTGTGTGTGTGTGTGTGTGTGTGTGTGTGTGTGTGTGTGTGTGTGTGTGTGTGTGTGTGTAAAACAGTTTCTTCTATATCCACTTCCCCTGAGGGGAATTTATTTCACTTTACACACAGCTCCATTATCCCACTTTTTACAAAAATACCCTCTCTGCAACTGACACGGTCACCCCCCGCCCCTTAACACTCAAGACTTCTCCTGTGGCACGTGCAATTGTACTGTACTCTCTAGATTGTGTAACTCTATAAGTAGAAGGTTCAATGCTCAATGTGGGAAATGGTATTCGTGCATGTGTAATGTTTTGTACTGTATCCACTTTCACTAAGGGGGAATTCATGTCATTTCACACATGCTTCCCTTGTTCCACTTTTAAAAGAAACATCCTCTCTGCAACACAATGATGAGGTCATTCTGACAAAAGTGTGCTCTCTCTTCCCTGAAGTGTTAGACTTCTTCTTTGGCTCCTGCATTGCAACTAATATTGTGGTCTATAAATTGTATAGTAGGATAAATAGGAGGTTCAATACTCAATGTGGGGAACTTGTGTGTGTGTGTGTGTGTGTGTGTGTGTGTGTGTGTGTGTGTGTGTGTGTGTGTGTGTGTGTGTGTGTGTGTGTGTGTGTGTGTGTGTATGTGTGTGTGTGTATGTGTATGTGTGTGTGTGTGTGTGTCTATATGTGTGTGTGTGTGTGTGTGTGTGTGTGTGTGTGTGTGTGTGTGTGTGTGTGTATGAGTGTGATAGAGAGATGGGTGGGATATAGAATCCTCTGGAGAAACATTTTAAACTGCTAGATGACTCTACCATCCACTTATCCCACCTTTCACAACCACATCTGTGCAACACACAGATGAGGTCATTCTTTCTAAAGTACACTCTCATACTTTAAAAGTCAGACTTTTTCTGTAGTGCTTGCATTTCTTACACTATTCTCTAGAATGTGTAAATTGATAGGAAGGAAGGTCTAATACAGCAGTGATGTTCTATGACTGAGTGTGACTGTAAATTAATTTGTGATTGGTATTCACACATTTGTAGTGGCAAATTTTACAAACCCAGATAATACATTGCTGGTGTCATCCCTTCAAAGATGCTGTATGCATCATTTGTACTCAGAACTCTCCTATGGCAATCATCATCTTCTTTCGGATGTTCCCATTAGGAGTCACCACAGCGGATCATCTGTTTACATTTCTTCATGTCCTCTGCAACTTGCTCTGTCACACCACCTGCATGTCCTCTCTAACCACATCCATAAACCTTATCTTAGGCATTCCTCTTTTCCTGTTACCTGTTAGCTTCATCCTTAGCATCTTTTTCCCAATATACTCAGCATCCTTCTTCAGCACATGTCCAAACCAATGTAATCTTGCCTCTCTGGCTTTGTCTCCAAACCTTCCAACCTGGGCTGACCCTCTAATATACCTATTCCTAATCCTGTCTACCCTCGTCGCACCCACTGCAAATCTTAACATCTTTAACTCTGCCACATCCAGCTCAAACTCCTGCCTTTTTGTCAATGCCACTGTCTCCAACCCATATAACATAGCTGGTCTCACTACCCTCACTCCTGACACTCTTCTCCATCCACTGCATCCTGCCTATACTCTCTTCTTCACCTCTCTTCCACACTCACCATTACTCTGAACTATTGATCCCAAGTATTTAAACTCATCCACCTTCGCCACCTCTACTCCTTGCATCCTCACCATTCCTCTATCCTCCCTCTCATTCACACACATGTATTCTGTCTTAGTCCTGCTAACCTTCATTCCTCTTCTCTCTAGAGCATCTCTCCATCTCTCCAGGGTCTCCTCCACCTGTTCCCTACTCTCACTACAGATCACAATGTCATCTGCAAACATTATAGTCCACGGGGACTCCTGTCTGATCCCGTCTGTCAACCTGTCTATCACCATTGCAAATAAGAAAGGGCTCAGAGCTGATCCTTGATGTAATCCCACCTCCATCTTAAATGCATCTGTCACTTCCACTGCAGACCTCACCACTGTCACACTACCCTCGTACATATCCTGTACCACCCTTACATACTTCTCTGCCACTCCCAACTTCCTCATACTCCTCTCTAGGCACCCTGACATATGCTTTCTCTAAGTCTACAAAAACACAATGCAACTCCTTCTGACCTTCTCTGTACTTCTCCATCAACACTCTCAGAGCAAACATCGCATCTGTAGTGCTCTTTCCCAGCATGAAACCATACTGCTGATCACTAATCATCACATCCCTTCTTAACCTAGCTTCCACTACTCTTTCCCATAACTTCATGCTGTGACTGATCAGTTTAATCCCTCTGTAGTTACTACAGCTCTGCACATCACCCTTATTCTTAAAAATCGGTACCAAAACACTTTTTCTCCATTCCTCAGGCATCCTCTCACTTTCCAAGATTTCATTAAACAATCTGGTTAAAAACTCCACTGCCATTTCACCTAAACACCTCCATGCTTCCACAGGTATGTCATCTGGACCAACAGCCTTTCCATTCTTCATCATCCTCATAGCTATCCTTACTTCCTCCTTGCTAATCCATTGTACTTCATGATTCACTATCCCCACATCATCCAACCTTCTCTCCCTCTCATTCATCAACCCCTCAAAGTACTCTTTCCATCTGCTGCCAACACACTCTCCTCGCTTGTGAGTATGTTTCCCTCTGAATCACAGGGATTGGGATTTCTTTAAATGTAGCATGTCCAACAGCTCTGGGTTTGACATGGCCTTGTATGTTAAGCAGAGATCGCCTCTGAGTAGACAATATGCGACAGAGTATAGCTGGAGTTTTTTAAGGTGGTCAGCATATGGTATCTGCTTTAGGCCTGTGATTCTTTTAGTGAGGTATTTCTGCGGGCTTTCCAGTTGTTGCAGATGTCTTGAGAGGTACATACCAAACGGGGTGTTGTATTCTATAATGGGTCTAATGAGGGATGAGTACAGTGGGACAATGACCTCCTTTTTTCTGGATGAAAAGCCCTTAGTGATGAGGTGTGCCACATAGAATGATTTCCTGACTATTGTGGCGATGTGGTTATCGAGGTGAGACCACTGTCCACCTGTGTCCCTAAGTCTCTTATCACACTTTCGGTGTTTAGTGTACTGCCACCTATATGGTAATTCATGGATACATGTTTTTTCCCAAAGGGGATAACTATACA
Organism: Protopterus annectens; assembly: GCF_019279795.1. Lineage (NCBI taxonomy): Eukaryota > Metazoa > Chordata > Ceratodontiformes > Protopteridae > Protopterus > Protopterus annectens. The sequence continues at coordinate 1,691,445,924 of NC_056741.1, forward strand.
TTTCTTGGCATTGAGCTTGAGCCCATGGTTCTGGTACCAAGTATCTGTTTCTGTAAGGCCCTTTTGTAGAGTATCCACATCATTTGGGGATTCAATAATGGCTCTCAGTTTGCAGTCATCTACGAACTTTGTTATCCAGAGTCCCTTAGTGTTGGCCTGTACTTCAGAGAAGTAGATGCCAAACAAGAGCGGTCCCAGGACTGAACCCTGAGGTACTCTACTTGTTACTTGTCTGGAGCTGGATTTGGAGTCGGCTACTTTTACAGTGTGGATTCTATCAGTAAGCCGGTTAGCAACCCATTGGGTGACATGGGGATTAATGCCCAGCTTAGTAAGTTTATCTATGATTCCAGAGTGGAGGATGGTGTCCAAGGCCTTGGCAAGGTCTAGATAGGCTGTGTGGACCACCTTACCCTTGTCCATGGCTCTGGAGACTGATTCGAAGAAGTCAATCAGGTTCAGGAGATAAGATCGGCCCTTCACGAACCCAAACTGGGAGGGGTCTTGTGTTTGAAGGTTGCCAATGTCTTTGTTTATAAGTTCCATGAAAATACGCTCCATGGCCTTGCAGATAAGGCTTGCCAGACTGATGGGATGGTAGTTTCTGGGATCCAAGGTCGATCCCCCCTTGTGGAGTGGGATAACTTTAGCTCTGCACCACTCAGTGGGCACAAAACCTGAGGTGAGGCTATGATTAAACATGACACTTAGGTGAGGTGCCAGTTCATATTGTAGTTCATGTAGTACACAGCCCGGGATGTCATCTGGTCCCATGGATGCTGTATTCTTAGCTTTGGAGAGTGCGTTTTTTACCTGTGTGGCCATTATTACCGGAATTTGGCAATCTTCCGGTATTCAGATGGGCCATTTAGGGGGTGAGAGGGGGGTGAAATTGGCACTGAATCGATCTGCCAGGATATTGGCAATAACCTTGGGATCATTATATTTAATGCCATTCTGTTTTAGCTCAGAGCAGATCTGAGCATTGCCATTTAGATTCTTGACATAGTTATAGAATGCCTTGTGGTTGTTTTTGGAATCTTTGGCAATTTTATTTTCGTAACTAGCTTTGGAGGATTTTATGAGGGATCTCAGTTTCTTACTGAGGCTGGTAAGGAAGTTTTTTGCATCCTGGGATTTTCCTCTTTTCTGCAACAGTTTCTTCCTTTTGTTGTAAAGTTTGTTTATGGCAGGGGACCACCAGATTGGCTTCCTTTTTCTGGATGAGAGCATCTTGGTTCTATTTGGGATGGCACGATTCATGCATGAGTGGATGTGCTCGTACAGTGCCTTAGTGTAGGATTCAGCAGTTGAACTTTCAGTTCCCGTCTGCATGGGTGTCATGAAGTTTGTCACTTCTGACTTGAGTAGCATGAAGTTGGCTTTGGTGAAGTTTTTTATGGAGGTTTCCTTACTGGGGGGTGGGGGTAGGATGTGGATGTTAAGGGTGATTAGCTTATGGTCAGACCTGACTAACAAAGGGGTGACCATAGGTGTGGAGCATCGATTTCCCATGTTGGTAATGACCAGGTCTAGGATATTGGAGCCCCTGGTGGGACTATGGATTAGTTGATCCAGGGCGTTGGAATTTATGAATTCCAAAATAGTGTAAGAAACTTCTCTGTGTGGAAGATTTTCAGTACATATATTTCTAGTTAATCACTGTATATTAATCAGATCAGACAATAGTAGTTGAAGTAGCGAACGTAAACTCGTCAAGTCAAAAAGTAATAATAGAAAATATATATATATAAGACCTCTGGAATTCCTCCTCTGCTTTCTGGAATCTCGGTGGGTTGTAGTAGTATTTCTCGCTGTGGCTGAGGTCTTATAATCTATCCACAAACTCCCAGGGAGACAGGAGAACAAAACAGTGGACAGGGGTGAGGGAAATACAATACCTGGGCAATCCTGACTGGAACCTCGACTACAAGCAACCCAGGTCCCAGGCTCAGACAGAGGAAACAGCCACAATAACAGGTACAATAACAACAACAACAGGCACCACAATAACATGTGCTCCACTTATCTGGAACCACTCTGTTAAAGCACTGACTGAAGAGGAAAAAAGTGTGTTGTCCAAAGGACTTACTTTTGTACAAAGCTGCAGGAGTGAGGTTGCTCAAGTACTGGTAGACCTTAAAATGTTTGTGAGGAAGCTCAACTTAAGGGTACAGTTTCATGGCAAAAGTAATGACACTGAAAATAAGCCTATTGATGAAACTATAAAAAGGCCTAGCAGCTATTGTCCACCACTACATCAAACACTAGCTGCTTTCGAAGTGAAATGTGAGATGGATATCAGGAAACTGCTTAAAAAAGCTCCAAAGAAAAAACTTTATAACTTAACACAGGGAGAAAGAAAAGCATTGCTTGAGCTAGGCAATGATAAATCCAGGCGTGTAATGAAGGCAGACACGGGAGGAGGTATACTTGTGACTGATACCACTAGCTACAACCAAAAGATAGAGAACATGCTGGAGGATAACAGATTTTATGAGTTATTTAAGAATGGATGACATAAAAAGAGCATATGATTTATGGAACACTAACCTCACCACATTATGGGAAGAAAAACTTATCACTGAAAATCTTTATAATTATTTATGGAGCCCATGCCCACGTTTACCTTACTTTTTTGGAATACCAAAGCCACACAAGAACAGAAAAGACCCACCTTATAGACCAGTGGTAGCAAGTGGAGGTTCCCTTACTGAAGCCACAGCTGTTTACCTTGGTTACTTGCTGAAACCTCTAGCAGAAAAGAATAAGTGATACATAAGAGATTCAATGGATTTTTTGAAGAAAATAAAAAACATTACAGTGGAAGCTGACAGTATTTTGGTAACTATTGATGTGGAATCCTTGTACACAGTGCTCCCTCACAATTACTGTATAACAGCGGCTATGGAGTCTTTTAAGAAACATAATCAGGGTACACAGGCACAACTGCAAAAGTTAAGCAAGCTCATTAATCTTGTACTGGACTTCAATTTCTTTACTTTCAATGGCAAACACTACAAACAAAAAACTAGTATAGCAATGGGGGCTGCCATGGCTCCCAGCATAGCTAACATAGCCCTGGGCAAATGGGAGGAGGACTTTGTGTTAAACAACACAGACTACATGCAGCATATCACATGCTATTTACATTTTATTGACAATGTCTTTATTGTGTGGGAAGGTGACACCTTGCAGCTTGGAGATTTTATCACTTACCTCAATAAAACAACCCCCTTCCTGAAGTTTACCTCTTCCCATAGCTGTACTTCAACCACTTTCTTAGATATGCAGATTTCCAAGGACATCAACAATAACAGAATCACCACTGATCTATTCAGAAAACCAACAAGGGTTAACTTATTACTCCACAGTAAAAGTCTACATCCTACAAAAAACAAGTATAATGTAGTGAAATCCCAAGGCTATAGATTAGCTCGAATCACCACAGAGATGGAACCATTTTTGAGAAACCTGAACAATTTAGAGAATGATTTTCTAGTGAGAGGCTATGAAAGTCAGATGTTAAAAAACATCCTGGAACCCATTATAGAACTGAAAAGGACTGAAGCACCTTCACTCAACCTCCCCAGTAGAAAAATGTTAAGTAATCCCACAGAGAATAACAAATGCAAAAATAGCTGCTTCCTGACATACACTTTGGATTATCACAGTATCAAAAATATTATTGAAGAAAACTGGGACATTGTTACAGGAAACCCTTTTCTGATTAACATCTTAGGTGAAGCCCCATCATTTGTTTATAGGAAGGCCATGAATATTAGAAGTTTTGTTGAATTTAAACCTAGACCATGTGAGAAAAGCACTAAAAGATGTGAAACTAATTGTACATTTTGTATATTGATACAGCAAGGTGATAGTTTGTATTGCCCTTATTTAAAGAAGATCATTAAAACCAGTGCAGGGGGTGACTGTAACACTAAAAAAGTAATTTACAGGGCACAGTGCAATGAATGTGATGCATTCTATGTGGGCAAGACTGTAAATAAACTCAAGTGAAGGATTTCATGTCATCTGTCAGAAATCCACTCTGGATGTAAAAATAATGCACTAGCCAAACACCTTTCTCTTCATAAAAGACACACAGGTTTTAAGTTCCAGATCCTGGATCGCATAAACGTGGGTGATCTTGAAGGAGACATCCCGAATATTCTGGAGAAACAGGAACTCATGTGGCAATTAAAGCTGAACTCTTTTAGAAAGCCTGGACTAAACTACTACTGTTCAGTTAAAAGTGCACTGGAACTTAGAAAATTGTCACATTGTTTACATGACCAAGTGTATTTTATTTTATTTTTTTCTACAAATTGGTTTTAAATACCATTTTAAATCATTTGACATTTAAGTGTATATTTTGTTTCCATCATCATACATATATTTTTTTACTTTTTTCTGGTTCTCTTTTTTCCACTTTATTCAAAATTATGGTAATAACAATACTAACTAATTATACAATTATATAGGTTTTTAGGGTTCTTGTACACAGACCTGAAGAAGTCTAGAAGGACGAAAGCGATCTTTGTTAACAATAGGTTATGAAAATAGAATCTGATTTTTACATGCAAAATGTATATGTATATATTTATATATAATTTTTGATCGCAAAATGAACTAAGGTTGATATATTTCTAGCCATGTAGTATATTGCCTTGTATAAAATCACAGACTTAATAATTTGGTTAAATAAGATGTACCATTAAAGTACATTAGGGCTATATATTATTATGACAGCTACTAATTCCTATAGGTTTCATAGTTCCCTTCACTCTTCTCACTCAAAAGCTCTTCTCTACCATTTGATTTTCCCCAATTGTACCCATGTCATTACACCACTTTAGCCTGTCCTGTCACCTCCTTAGCTTAGCATTTTTTTTTTCTTCTACCTTCTATATATAGATGTCATACTGATTTGTTCTCCTTATAATGTTGTATCTCTAACTAATTGTAGTGTGTTATTTTTCTCATTATTGGAGCTTTTCTCCTCGGGCCTCTACTGAAAAAGGATATGTATCCAGCTAGACTAGCCCGGTCAACAAATGTAAAATAAATAAATAAATAAATAAATAAGGTAGGGCAGGACCAGCTTGAATGTCACACTGATGGGGGAAGGGATGTGAATTTAACATGTGTACCAATAACACTTTGTTTTACAGCACAGTAAACCACTCCCATGCCTGATAAAAAGTATATATATATATATATATATATATATATATATATATATATATATATATATATATATATATATATATATTTAGAAAGCTTGTGAGGAAGTTATTACTCTTTTTGTTTTACTTGGATCGCTTGTCTATGTACTTAATAAAGGATTTTTGACTGGAAACAGACTGCCTGCCTTGCTTGGATTACTTTCGAATACTTAGTAATACTGTAGAATTATATATATTTTCTATTATTACTTTTTGACTTGAGTTTACGTTCGCTGCTTCTACTACTATTGTCTGATCTGATTAATATACAGTGATTAACTAGAAATATATGGACTGAAAATCTTCCACACAGAGAAGTTTCTTACACTATTTTATTTTTAGACCAACTAAACTTTAGTGGGTTGTTTTGAGACTTCGGGGATACCACGGAGATTACTTGTAATTTATGAATTCCAAGAACCATTGGGCAAAGGTGTTGGTACATGAGTAGTTCTCCCAGTTAATGGCAGGGTAGTTAAAATTACCCAGTATTAGGGTGTTTGGTTCTATTTTAATATTTTCCAGTATGTTTAGAAAGGTGTAGTGAGAATCTTGGGATATGGTGGGGGATCTGTAGCAAGCTACAATTTGGATTGCAGTCTTACCTAGTGTTAGTTGCACCTGGAGAATTTCGGACACATTGTGTTGGGCAACTAGCCTGGTGGTGTGAATATCCTTGGTGAATATTGACACTCCTCCACCTTTAGTGTTTCGGTCCTGTTTTGGTGGCCGAAAAGTGTGGTAAGAGTTGTAGCCTGGTATTGCAGGGGTGCTCTCTGGCGCCTTGAATCAGGTCTCAGTTACTGCACAGATATTGATGTTCTCCATTTTTAGGAGTGCCTCATGAGAGTGCATTTTGAGGCTTAGACTGGACAACAGGAAAACAATCTGTGTGTTTTTATCATACGACACTGTTAAGCAAGGAAGTTTGAATGGATATGCTTTCAAGTCAGCATCTGCACAAGATGTTTCCTTAAAATACAATATCAGCATTGTTTCTCTACAGGATGAAAACGTATTCTTATGCAAATACCAGCAAACAGATGTTTTCATACAAAGACCAAAATAGAATACCTAGGAGAAAAACAGGATGTAAAAACACTAAAAAGAGACTATAGCAAATAAAATTGTTAGAGGTATTTGTGTAGGAACACACACACTTGTTCTGAGGTAATATTGTATCGCTCACATCATCCATGCTGTTTGAGAAGTAAAGTAGCACATTACCTGAAGCTGTAACGGTAGTTTGTGTGATTTGTTATAAAAAGCTATTTATTAGTTACTGCTTTGAAAGTGGCAGAGTTTAGTGCTGCATCAGTGTACATTCTGCAAGTTTCTGTGGGCAACAGACTGTAAATGCAATTATAACTAGACTTTGTTTTCAACTGAATTCAGCCAGCAAGACCTTAGTGTCTTAAAAATACTTTAGATCCATCACAGTAATAACAGTAATTAATATTTCAATGGCGAGCCTAGCCTGCATTCAAAAACAGAGGGAATGGTAAGGCATGCAGAGGGTCACTTCAGTTGAATTGCAGTAACCAACATTTGTACATATGTGTAATCCTAAACAGAAGTATTCCAGTTTATGCAGCTTGCAGCAGTAAAGATTCTCAGACATCTGAATCCAGATTGAACCTGCAGTACAAGAATGTTGCAGTGCCATCAATTCTCCAAGAAAAGGTGGACATCTACATTTCACAGCAGCTCACTGCCTGCTGTGTTTCACCAGCTTCTCGAGTGACTCTGAAAAATTTCCAGCCATCTGCAGCAACAGCCTGACTACCTGTTTTCTTGCTAACTGGTAAGACCTTTTTCTGTGTCACATTTTTAGTGTGGATGCTATTAGACAGAATTCAAGCAAGAGTAAGCCAAGCTTTACTCTTAATGTAGCAGAACAACCAGATAAAATTGACATACAGGCATTATGTAAGCGGATTGTAACATTTGACTGGCATTTGCAACAAAAAAATGAAGTATATGACTTGCTACTTGCTGCTAGTATATCCTCTCTCTCCCTGCATTCTCTCACTGCCTAGTCTATCTCAGCCTTTCAACTCTAACTTTCCTTAAGCATAGCTGCATGTGTAAGTTATGCCCAGGGTGGTCTTCCAAACATCTCTGCTCTTATTTGTATGCTAACTATTCTCTCAGCAAACTTACATACTTACTTTCAAATCTGCTCTACTCTTCTGATTGTTTCCAGGCAGACCTGCCTTCTACCTCCCTTTGGCTCTTCCCACTCTGTTCACCCTGTGGGCTCACTCCACTCCCCTACCCTGTCTCCAGTTCCCACCCGCCCCCAGTGCTCCTACACTTATTCTCCTCTAACCACTCCCACTCATCTGTAACCACTCCCAGACATCACAAACAATCTTCATTAACCACCCATTCACAGGGCTCACCCTAATACTTAAACTTTCTCCAGTTCCTCACTACAAGTTATTTATTAACCACTAACTCTTTTCTGAACAAACTAATGCCTCCACATACTTTTAACACACCTCCAAAATCAAATCATATTTACTGCCTCATACCCCCACTTATTATTCTCTATCTTCTCACAGCCTATGAATACCAACACCTCCCTGCCACTCACTTCCCTAGATATGATACCATTACTACTAATCCAGCACATAATTTTAACCCACCTCTCATCTAACTCCTCTAATGCAAAACCTCAACATCCCATTTGTGCTTCATATATTAACCCCAGGACTAAAAACTATCACAAACTCTTGTTAAAACTCAAGAAACTTGCTATTAGACTACTACCTAACCTCATAGTAGATGGTGACATCCACCCTAACTCAGGCCCAACCCGACTTGTTACTATAAACCCCACAAATAACAGCCTTACTAGCCTACGGAACTCAAATTATGCCACCAAATCACTCTTAGTGTGTCATTTAAACATTAGAAGTATAAACAAGAAAATTCACTATTTACATGCCTTCCTGGATGTCCACTCCCCTGATGTTTTATGCCTTTCCGAAACCTGGCTCAAACCTACTACCATTGATAATGAAGTTATACCCCCAGTTTACAATATAGTACAGCTTGATTGCATCTCTAAAAAAGGAGGGGGGTAGCCATCTTGTATAAATCCACTCTGGAAGTATCCGAAACTAGTAATCCAAATACCCACATCACCAACAATGCATAAATAATCACAAAGGTCCAAATCAACAAACACAAATCTATAAGCATTGTTTGTATCTATATTCCCCCAGGTGACAACACAAATACCGTGGAGAATATCCTCCAATGGCTGTCTACTAACTGCCCCCAGAAAACTATTATTCTCTGAGAAGTTAATATCGACTGGTCTACTTGCTCTGCAGACTTCCCTTCCACCCATATAAATTTGCATGGCTTATCTCAGATAATCTCATCACCTACCAGAATCAATAAGCCCAACAATAAGAAAAGTATCCTTGACTGGATATTAATAAACAATCTACCCCAGCTATACCAAGCAGGCACCCTACCTGAAGACTTTAGTGATCACTCTCTCACCTATATAATCAGAAAAAGAAATGACATCCCTTATCAATCTACCTTCAAAACCATTAGAAATACTAAGAACTTTATTCAGACTAATTTCCAGAATGAACTTAACTCATGTAACTGGTTCAACCTAACACTACTTCTGCTAGATGAAGTAGTTTTATACTTTAAGTCTACATTTGCTATCCTGGACAACCATGGTCCCAAACATACTATTAGAACCAATAACAAAGTTGCACCATGGCTGTCCAATGATACAAGACAAAAGATTATTAGCAGAAACAAAGTGCGGACCTCCTGGAGAACCACTAAATCCCCAAAAGACCACCTCTTGTACAAACAATTGAGGAATGATACTAATAAGGCTATTATACTAGATAAAAAGAGATACTACTGCAATCTACAACAAAAACACCAAAACCAGCCACAAACATTCTGGTCAGGCATTAATAAACTACTCCACCCAGGTCAATCAACTACCCCTACCCCCATAACTACCCTCCAACAACCTCCTAAAATTGTTGCCAATACCCTTAATACTTTCTTTACTAAAACAGTGCAATCCCTAGCCAACAAACTATCTCACAATACCCTAACTACCACCAATCCCATATCTGATAATAAAATCCCTTTCAAGCTTGATCCAGTATCAGCATCTTTTATTAAGTCCCTACTGAACAAACTGAAACCCACCACCCTCTCAGCAGACCTACTACCTGCTGAATATCTCCAAAAAGCTGCTAAGGAAATAGCATACCCCATTTCAATTTTAATCAATAGAACAATTCTCGAAGCTTATATCCCCATCCATCTGGAAAATCTCCCACATTATTCCTCTAAACAAAGGGGGAAATTCCACTGAACTTTCAAATTACAGGCCTATAGCCATTCTATCTCCCTTGGCTAAAATAATGGAAAAATGTATCCATAAGCAGCTTTGTGCCTATCTGAATCAAAACTCTCTCCTAGGCCCCTCCCAGCATGGATTTAGACCCTGCCATAGTACAACCTCAGCTCTTTTCTTCTCTCATACAATAAATCAAAACTGTAATAATAACAAGCTCTCCTCTGCACTCTTCCTAGACCTATCCAAGGCATTCGATATGGTAAACCACCAGCTACTCATAGATACACTAAAATCACTCCCTATAGATAACCTAGCAATTAACTGGTTTAATTCTTACCTAAGTAACAAGCCAACAAGCTGTACTATGGAAAGAGAATCTATCATCCCTTTTACCAGTCACCCTTGGAGTCCCTCAAGGATCTATACTAGGTCCCGTCCTATTCTCCTTTTCATTAATGACCTGCATAAAGTCATCCCAAGTGCAACTTGTATTCAGTACGCAGATGACTCCACCTTAATCTGCTCTGCCACCTCCCCTTCTGATCTACAAGCTTTATCACAAATCACTTTCAACCAAGTAGAGAATTGGCTCTCAGGTTGCAGACTACTACTAAACCCAAACAAAACCAAACTATTGCTCTTTTCCCCCACTCGCAAGATCCCCTCATCACCTCTCACAATAACATCTAACAATGGCACCATTATTTCCCCAGAACCTAGTACTAAACTACTGGGAGTAATTGACAATAACCTTAAGTTCGATGCTCACATACACAAAACTATTAAAACAGTTAACAAAAAAACTAGGCTCTTTATACAGGATTAAGCAATTCCAAACCCCATCTACTAGAACTGTTATTGCCTGTACACATCTATCAACCCTTCTTTATGCCTCAACCATCTTTGCTAACCTATCCAAATCAAACCTCACTAAATTGAATAGCTGCTACAATAATATTGCCAGATTTGCCACAGGGTCAGCTTATAGAACCCATCACTGTGTTAACCTTCAATCAGTAGACTGGCTAGAATTACCCAACCAAATGCAATATAACCAACTAATAACTGTTCATAAAATTCTCTAACAACCAGACAGTACACCTATACTGAATAATATTATCACCCCCTATAGTAACCTAAAGACCCTTCGCTCTTCCAACAAAGTGCTAGTACAGACTGTTAAAACCAACAATTCAGCTCGTGCATCACTATTTTCCAACTCTGCCAGAAAAAAACTGGAACCGTCTTCATGCGGAACTGACCAATGACCCCCTCCTTATCCCAATTCAAAAAATCTCTTGAGAAATACCTAAAAATGCATTGGCTTTGTCCCTGTACAAACCCTGACTAACCGCCACACAAACAGAATCTATAAATGTGAACCTCATCACAAGATTATATCTTTGATCCTCTAACTGCTTAGAATTTTGTAAATCTGTCTCCTACTGAAATATTTAAAATTAAGATGATACCATGTATGTTACCACCTTTTGTTACACTTTCCTTCTTTAAAAAAAAATCACTATTTCTTTCTCAGATACTAACAACCCTATCCTGTGTATATGCGAGTTGAAATTGTACCTGTCTGTATATATTGTTAAAAAAATATAAAATTTTATGATAATTCCCTGTAATAATTTCACTGTAATTACACTAGTAATGTATACTTGAAGCTTTTCTCCCCGGGCCTCCACTGAAAATGGACCTGTAGCCAGTCAGACTTTTCCGGTTAACAAATGTAAAATATATCATAGTAAATGTTTATTGTGTGATTCAACAGAAACTACATTTTGTGTGCCATGCCATAAAAAAGTATTGCATGAGATTGCTAAAAAAATAGATTGTGAAGACAGACCTTTTCATGATAAAGAATTAACTAAGGGTAAACTGTTTTCATTATATCCAGATGTAAAGCAGTTATGTCCTGTTAGTACATTAATCTCCAAATTACAGAGTCATATCTGTTATTGACAGAATTCCCTGTAGATCTTATGACACCCTTTAAAAATTATGTACAAGCATGGAATGATGCCACGACTACACATACAGATGAGGACAGAAACAAGACTTATGATAAATTGACAGAAAAAATTAATAAATTCTTAAAAGACAAACAAGGTGAGTTTAAAAAGTTCAGGAATGACATCCAAGACCTCTGGTCAAAAGTGCATAGGAGCTATGCAGTCAACAGAGAAATCTAACAACAGATATCATACATCCCTTAAACAAGGACAAGCATAAATGACAGACCTTAAACAGCATTTGAAGGAAAAAGAAGAATTAGATGAATTAACAGAGACTAACCTACAAAATACTCTTTTGATATCCCAGATTAAGGAAGAATTAAAAAACACAAAACCAGTCCAAATTATAGAACAGGGACAGGAAACCACTATAGATTTATATACACAGTCTAGGTTATTATAGAGTTTACCACAGGGGAATGATAAAAAAGGCATATTTTATAACATACTTGCATCTGAAGAATGGGTGGCATATACAGCAGGATGTGGTATATGGACAGATGCATTACTTAGATGTTTCTGGATTTTCATTCCCAGATGTTTTAAAACTTTTACTCAGTTAAAGCAAGATGCTTATCAGTTAAACACTAAGGTTGGATGTATGACAGCCATTCTAATGGCATTTACACAAGGGCAGCCACTCACAGCAAAGTTATTAGATAATTTCAAAATTACTATCATAGATAAATTAATGGAACAAAGCGAACATTTTAAGCTTGCCTTTCAAATCATATATCGAAAATCAGTCAGAGACATGAGAAAAAGAGAAATACAAAAACAGCTAATACATTGCTTCTTAGAGCAAGTCAAAGGGGTTTCAGGGGATATTAAATGTATATATGAAGAAAATTCTGATACCCTCACTGATTTGGTACAAAAATTAATGAAGGGATGGACTATGGCCAAAGATGGGGCATTATACTCACACCATATCTTGGAATTTGAAGATGATAGTGAGCCATTTGAGATAATTGGTGAAGTACAAAACAGGGGAAGGCAACGGTGGTGTGATCAACCTCCAGCAGAAAGAGCTGCATCTGCACCACCAGCTCCTGCCTCTATGTCTATAGCACCAGGATCAGGCACAGGTAATGAACGAAAGGCACAAACATGCTTTTTTTGTAAAAAAAAATAGGACATGTTAAGTAAAATTGTTATCATTACAAAGCGTGGCATAAAAAGAAGGTGCTTCCAAAAATAGAGCCAAAAAAATGACATGAAAAGCCAGAAAAGCAGGATTATGTACAAAAACCTTGCTATAAGGGCCATCAGTTTACAGGAAATGGGGAAATATACCATATAGATTTTCAAGCAGTTTTGCCTGTAAATCCAAAGCATTTGATAGAATAGGCAGAGAGAATAGCTAGGCAACAGTTTGATAGAATAGGCAGAGAGAATAGCTAGGCAACAGTTAAGGAAAGAGATTGAAAAGCCTAAATATGTAGATCACTCAGACACAAAGGAAGATGGCAAGCAAGAACATAAGGTATGTCATATTGCATTTGACAATAAAGGGGGGATGAATGGATCCCCTTACAATAGGGATGTGCCCCCCCCTACTCTGGTATCTTTCCTGACTACTTTTAAAAAGGGTCGAGATGGATGACCACTGATTGATATCTGGGTAGAGGGGTCATTGTGGAAAAATGTCTTATTAGACACAGGAGCAGCAGTATCTGTCACAGACAGTTACCAGCAAATCCTATAAAAAGGGTTTCCATTTCAGCATTTAATGGCACAGGATGCTATGCAGTGAGTAGCCAAAATGTGGACAAAGTTTAGCCAAGAGGGACAGACATGGAAGGGTGCATTTTTAATGCATCCATCTTACTCAACTACCATTATTGGTATGGAAATTCTAGGGCCTTTGGGCATAGTAACTGATATACCTAACGGAATCTTGTGGATTGGAGTCAAGCAAAAAGGAGAGGGAGAGCAAAGTACAGGTTGCTATGCAATCTCTCTACCTGAAAAAAAATGATAAACTTACAGGATATGTGAATACAGACAGTGAGGGTTTGTGGAAGCATTTACAACAGCAATTCCCAAATCTGTGGTCTAAGGGTCCCAGTGATTGTGGGGAAACTAGAAAGCCCATTAGGGCTAGGAAGTGATCAGGACTATATACCCCCATTTCAAAAACAATATCCTATTCATAGGAAGGCAGAAAAACATATGGAAAAATGTATTGCAGAATGGGAAAAGGAAGGGTTTATACAAAAAGGCAACAGTCCTACAAATTCACCAATCTGACCAGTCAAGAGAAAAGATGGTAGTTATGGTCTTGTTATTGATTTACAGAAGGTTAATCAATATACTACTCCTAGAGCACATTTGATTCCAGGAGTCCCAGAGTTGGCTGCACATATTAAGCCACAAAGTAAGTCTTTTACAGTAATAGATTTAGCAAATTACTTTTTTGCAGTACCACTCAGGAAAAAAGATTGGCCAAGATTTGCCTTTACATTTAAAAACCAGCAATATGTCATGACAAGGTTACCACAAGGATTTCAAAATAGTCCAGTTATTTTTCATCAGACAGTAGGATCTATTCTACAACATTGGGAAAATGATGATTTAGTGTTACTTTACATTGATGACATTTTGATTCAGTCAGAGACAGTAGAGGAGCATGTATGACTTCTTAAGAGTTTTCCATACTCTACAGCAGGCAGGGTTTAAGGTTAAAAGTGAAAAAAATTCAATTTCACAAGAAGTCAAGTTTCTAGGTACTATTATAAAACCGACAGGAAGGTCTCCTTGCCCTATGCATGTGCAAGGCATTTTACAGATGGAAAAGCCACTGACAATAGCAGACCTACATAAATTCATGGGAATCACAAATTACAACAGGGAATTTATAGAGGATTATAGAGCTGTGGCTGCTCCCCTATACATAATGTTACAGGAACAAAAGAACTTCACCTTTTTAGAATGGGGATCCCATGAAGAGGAGGTACTTTCACAAATAAAAGTAAAATTAGCACAAGCTACAGAATTAGTACCACCAACACCAAGGTTACTGTTTGTGCTACAAGCAGCAGCAGGGAAAAAGACACTGTCTGTGGTACTACTACAGGGATGGCCACATGGTAGTGACAATAGAATTGAAAAAACATTACATCCGATCACTTTCTGTAGTAGGAAGATGACTCCAGTAGAATTGGGCTACCACCCATGTATACAGCAATTATTAGACATTTACTGGAGTATTAAACAAACTGAGTACCTAGCTGTATTTCCAGCATTATAGTACAAACTCCACATCAAGCAGTAAAAGCTCTGATAGACAATTTTGAAATTAATAAAATTACAGATGGTATTAGTCAGGCAGTCTTTGCAAAATGGATGGCACTTTTCGGAATGAAAACTGTCACTATACAGACAGGGGACAAATACTATTTGTCCAATCATATGGGATATGAAGAAAACAGAATAACTGCTTAGAAAAGATAGTGTCATCTGATGTGCAATTTTTGGCATCTGATTTTGATCACTTTAAGCCATTCATCTTTGTGGATGGAGCATGATATTGGGACAAAGGCAGATACTGGACAGGATTTGCCATAGTTTCAGAGAATCCACAAGTGAATTCTCCCCGAACTAATCAAGTTACTAGAACACGTCAGCTGAAAGAGCTGAACTGGAGACAGTACTATATGTACTAAAGTATTACAACCCTGTTAACATTTTTTAGATAATGCTTATGTAGTAAATTCTTTACGACTACATATGGAAACCTGGGTAAGGCGAGGATTTGTGGATAGTGCAGGTAAACCATTATGACATGCTGACATATATAATATAAAGTTATAACAATATCATATCAACAGGGACAGTACAGCATTTTGAAAGTAAAAGCACATCAAAAGCCAACCAGTTAAACTTACAAGTTAAATGCATTAGCTGATACTTTGGCAAAACAAGCAGCACAAAATGGAAAAGAACTTCCAGAATATGAGTATGCCAGTGTAGAGCTTACTGTCTTAAAAGAGTTAGATGAAGAGTCAATAGAAAAAGACCTTGTAAATATACAAACACAATGGCATAAAAGAAGAAAATGATCAGTGCAGACTGGTGGGTATACCACCAAAGGAGTACTATGCATACACTACCTCCAAGGGGTTACAGTTGCCATATGTATCATTTCAGTTGGCACATCAGTTGGTCAAGTTAAATCACCAAATGCTGGGCTATGTAGGAGCTGATGAGCTATGGTCAGTTGTAAAAGAAAAGTATTGGAACCCAAATTTAAGAAAGGTCTGCAAGCTGATTGTAGAAGAATGTTTAATCTGTCTGCTGGTAAATGATAAAAGCAAAAAGCCTCAGTTACATTGAGTACAGCCAGTGGATGGGCCATGGTATGCAATCCAGATAGATTATGCAGGTCCTTTGCCAATAACAAAGGGAGGTTACAGGTATCTACTAGTAGTAGTGGATGTCTTTTCAAAATGGGTAGAAGCAATTCCTACCAAAATCATGACAGCAAAGGCAACAGCAAAAGCCGTATGGAAAAATATTTTCTGTCATTGGGGATGGCCACAGGTCATAGAGTCAGATAATGACCCACAGTTTGTTAGTGTTCTCATCAAACAAATGTGTAATTTGTTAGGCATACAGCAAAGGTTTCATGTACCATACCATACACAATCTAATGGCATTGCAGAACGTATGAATCGGACGTTAAAATAATGTCTAAAAAAGACATGCTTGGAAAAGGGCAATACATGGGTGCATCATCTGCCTGGTATTTTAATGGGTATTCGAGCGACACCAAACAGCAAAACAGATATTTCCCCATATGAAATAATGACAGACCGCAAAATTCCCATACAGTTACCATTTGATCCAGATATACCTAATGGTAGTCCCATGTTAGAAATCAGCAAACATCAGGAATGGCTAAAACAACTTACTAGCATATGTGACTATAATGCAAGGGAACAAGCATTCCATATATGGAAAAAGGTGCCAATATTACCAGCTGAAGAAAACCTTCCCTGCGGAAAAAAAGTATTGGTAAAAACATTCCAAATGGAAGGACCATGGGCAATTGGCAAGGCCCTTTCGAAGTAGTGGAACAAATTGGACAATTAGTGTACAAAATCGAAGGAAAAAAGAAAAACAGAACAATGTTGGTACATAAAGATCAACTAAGAATGATAAAAAATAGTGAGCAATGCAAATCTGATTAAGTGTATTCTCTTGTAGGTTTCCAACAGAGAAAACCATAATGAAATTGACATGGTTTAAAGTACATTCTTTTGGAAAACCAGTTTTGGATGACCAAAGGTAAAATCAATCGACTGGAAATTTTATTTAAAGGATTTTTTAAAATCAATAATAAATGCCATATTAATTATCATTGTATTGCTTAACATTAAATTGTATTTACAACCTGTTAAATCCATAAAACTACACAAAAAAGAAAGTAATGAAATGTGGAAAAGTGAACAAGATTGTTCAACATATTTTAATACCTTTTTGGCAAGACAATGTTGGTATGCAAAAAGCATGAATGTTTCTAATTGTTGGCTATGTAGTTTAATACCAAAAATAACAGGGGTCATGCCTCTAATACTTATTCCACTAAATTCTCTTATTAGTTGGAGGGTATTAATAAATTAAACAGGAGACCAAGTCATAAATGTACAGTTACGTAAAGCAAGAGTACACTTATCTGCTATAGTGCAGGGAATCACGTTTTCAACAAAATGGAACTGTTCCAGTGGTTAATAGTAATTGTATTCAAACAACTGAAATGATAAACTTTCACAACCACATACCAGTATGTGGAGTATTTTTTCATGGTTTTCCTATTTTAGTACAAATTAATGGTCAGTTAATATTAAGTGACACTGCAGTATTTCATTTTTCACAAAATGAAAAAAATGTGTGTAAAACCAATATTATACGTTGACGAAGTACAACAGATAAAAACTTTACAGTTGTACATGATAAAACCTATTATGGGGCATGTAAATGACAGTCTGGTAAATAGCAGTGTTGATCTGTAAGATGGGTTATATTACATCTGTTGTAAATATGCTTATAAATGGTTACAAAGGGATGGGATGGCACCTGCTATATAGGGTTAGTGGTACCAGCAATGCATCATGTAAAAGAATTACCAAGAGGAAGCATTAGAAATGCACAAAAGAAAAGGGATTGTGATTGAAAGTCCAGAAAATCCAGTAGACACCTTAGATACATCATGTATCTATCATCAAAATCTTGATTATATTAAATTAAAAGATATGGATTTAGCAGATGATGTAATCTCTGGAGCAGGTAATTTCCCTTGGTATGGGGCTGCAAAAGCCATCTGGGAGCTAAGAAAACTATCCAAACGAGTTGATGTATTGGCAAATGCCATTTTCAATGCAGTCCTTGACATTATTGTCGAAATGACAGCTATATGAACTATGGTTTTACAAAATTGAATGGCATTAGATTACATACTAGCATCCCAAGGGGGTACATAGGAGAAAAATGTTGTACATTTATTCCAGACAAAACAGAATCTGTAAAAGCGCAGTTAGAAGTGATTGTGCAAGTGTCTCAACATACTAGAAAAAAATAGAATGATGATTGGAGTGAATGGTTTAGTAGTCTATTTACAGGCTGGACAGGAAAGATCATTATATTTTTAATTTATTTTATTGTTATTGTAGTGCTTGGTTGCATATTATTTACATGTATTAAAGTCTGTTTAACAAGAGCTAGTCAAGTTACTGTTGTCAATTGTCATAATGAGAAAGTATTATCAAATAATGCTGAATTTGTATCCTTGTTTTAAAATAAAACAAAAGAGGGAATTGTTAGAGTACGCTCAACAAAGTACTTAGGTTGAAAGTAATTCTGCTACAAATGTGCAACATAAATAAGGTATAAAAATAAAGCTTGCTTAAATGTAAAAATAAAGTTTAGCAATATGTGATTAGCATCCATACTAAATGACTGTGGCTTGAAAAATAAGGAATTTGCTTAATGGCATGATTTCCTATAGAATCAGCAAGAATGTATGCATTTCACACTGTCAGCAAGAAAGCTGACCTCTTACAGACTTAGCAAAAATGTAAAAAACAAGATGTATGCATTTCACATTGTCAGTAAGAAAGCTAACCTGCTTCCTTAAAGAATGGACAACAGGAAAACAATCTGTATGTCTTTTTATCGTATGACACTGTTAAGCAAGGAAGTTTGAATGGATATGCTTTCATCAAGTCAGCATTTTCACAAGATGTTTCCTTAAGACAATATCAGCATTGTTTCTCTACAGGATTAAAACATACTCTTCTGCAAACACCAGCAAACAGATGTTTTCATACAAAGACCAAAAGAGAATACCAAGGAGAAAAACAGGATGTAAAAACACTAAAAATAGACTATAGCAGATAAAATTGTTAGCGGCATTTGTGCAGGAACACACACTTGTTCAAAGGTAATATTGTATCTCTCACATCATCCATGCTGTTTGTGAAGTAAAGTAGCACAGTACCTGAAGGTGTAACGGTAGTTTGTGTGATTTGTTATAAAAAGTTATTTATTAGTTACTGCTTTTAAAGTGACAGTTTGGTGCTGCATCAATGTACATTCTGCAAGTTTCTGTGGACAACAGGCTGTAAATGCAATTATAACTAGACTTTTTTTTTCAGCAGAATCCAGCCAGCAAGACCTTAGTGTCTTAAGAATATTTCAGATCCATCACAGTAAGCAACAACTTGATAATTTATTTTTCAATACTTGCCATGTCCTATTTGTAAGCCATGCAGCTATTCTTCTTGTCAAGAGTACATTAATACCTATTTGTACTAATTTATTGAGCAGTGTTTGGTGTATGACCCTGCCAAATGTTGAAGTGGAATCTATACAAATTACATCACAACACAATTTTTCATTCATAGCTGTTATTATATTGTTATAGAATATCATGTCACGGGTAGCAATAGATCTGTTTCAACATATGCATGCTGATATATGGTTTCAATTCCCAGTCTATCCAGTTCTGACAATAACTTACCCAATATTACCTTCTCATAGGTTCATAGGTAGGTACTAGGCTATCTGCCCGAGGGCATTTATAAGCCTAGCCAGAGTGTGTCGGCTTTCGCCACCCCACTGATTAATTAACTGAGCCTCTATCAAGCAGAGCCAATGAAGTGATCCCAGGGGTGTACTTTCTGTTACCCATTCACTCATCAAGGATTCTCTTGAAGAGTGTTAGTGAGGGGCTCTGCCTAATAGGTTCATAGATTCATAGGTTGGTACTAGGCTTTCTGCCCTAGGGCATTTATAAGCCTAGCCAGAGTGTGTTTGGATTTTGCCACCCTTTTAGATTTGTAGACTGTGCCTTTGAATAGTAGGTCACAGAATATAGCCCATTTACGGTTAGTTTATTGTGCCTCTGTCTAGCAGGGACCCAGAAGAGATCCCGGGGGTATACTTGTGATCTCCCATCCATTCATCAAGATTTCTCTTGAAGAGGGTCAGTGAGGGGCTCTGCCTAACCTGGACTGGGATTTTGTTCCAGAGTGAAGGGAGTCTCGGGGATATGAATCTGTCCCTCCAGCATGTCCTATTTATTTCTGTGCTGAGGTTTAAGTCTCTGGATCATGTAGCTCTAAGGGATTTGGATTTCTTGAGGTGGAGCATGACAATTAATTCTAGGTTGGACATGGCTTTATATGTCAGGCACAGATCGCCTCTGAGTAGGCAGTAAGCAACTGAGTAGAGCTGGAGTTTCTTTAACCTAACTGCATAGGCCATCTGTTTGAGTCCCTTGATCTTCTTGATGAGGTACTTTTGGGGTCTTTCCAGTTGCTGCAGGTGTCGGGTAAGGTACATCCCAAATGGGGCATTGTATTCAATTATGGGCCTGATGAGTGATGAATAGAGTGGCATAAAGACATCTCTTGATCTAGATGTGAAACCTTTTGTGATGAGGTGGGCTATATAGAAGGTCTTTCTAACCACTTTGGCAATGGGATTGTCAAAGGAGAGATTACTATCTACTTGGGTCCCCAAATCCCTAATTACTTCCTCCGTACTTAATGGATTACCTCCTATGTGATAGTCTGTGGGCATTTTGTTTTTCCCAAAGGGTATGACTATGCATTTCTTAGCATTTAGCTTCAGGCCATGGCTTTGGCACCAGTTATCTGTCTCTGTGAGACCCTTTTGGAGGACGCTTGTGTCAGCTGGAGAGTCTATTATGGCACCCAGTTTGCAGTCATCTGCGAACTTGGTCAGCCATAGTCCTCCTATGTTTGCCTGTACCTCAGAGAAATAAATACCGAACCAGAGAAGTCCCAGGACTGAACCTTGTGGGATGCCACTTGTGACTGGTTTAGAGTATGACAAGGCACCGCCTTCTCCATTATTTTTCCACAACATGAAAGTAGACTTAAGGGTTTATATGACTTTGTGTTTGTCCTACTCCCCTTTTCCTTAAAGACAGGTTTAATAAGTGCATTCTCCAGTCTTCAGGAATCTCCCCATATTTATATGACCTAGTGGATAATAGATGTAATGGTACTGTAAGTTCTTGCTGAAGTGTTTTCAGGTTATTGTTACTAATTCCGTGTCCTCCCTGTGCTTTGTTTGGATCTTGTTTGTGCAGTTTATGTTCAATATAATCTAATTTGATTCCAGTATCTGGGGTTACGGGATGTCACTAGGACAACTTATCTCCCCTTTTGTGGAGCCAAACTGTTTTGCATAAAATTTTGTAAATATATCTATAATCTTTTGTGTCTGAGAATAAATTTTGAATCTGCCCCCAGTTTATCAATTTGTTTGCCTTTACTCCTTCCATATCTTATGTATCTAGAAAAAGTTTTCCTATTATGTTCAATATCTTATAGGTTCATAGGTAGGTACTAGGGTATTGGCCCTAGGGCCTATATAAGCCTAGCCAAAAATGTACCCTGGCTTTCGCCACCCAAGAAAATTATTTTCCTGTGCTCCTCTCGAGCAGAGCCACAGAAGTGATCTTTATATAAATTGTTTTTCAAATTTTTCTTGATTTTATCTCACACTATGCTTAATATGTTTGTTCAGCTTGTTTATTTCAGTTTTCAAAGTTCTGTTTCAACCTGTTTTTCATTTCTTATATTTTTTATCTCTCATCTTAATTAGATATCTTGTTCTTATGGAAATGTATCCCCCTGAGGTTGTATGCCTAGATCCCAATGTTAAAATTTTTTTGATTTCTTGCACTCAATTTCTCTTTCAAAACTTTTCACATTCCATATGCAGTTTTTCCACTGAAAGCTTCACTCCAGTTAATTTTACATAATGGCTGTTTTGCTTCCATATAATCTGTAGTTAACCTTCTGTGCACTGGTTTAGATTTCAGTTTGGCAGAATTATCTAGCAACAAATTAACCTTTATAACCCCATGATCACTCCATATCAATGGTAAAATTTGACATGAAGTAATAGCAGTTTCTTTAGGAACAATTGTCTAGTATACTCTGTCCCCTGATAGTTTTTTTTACAATCTAAAGCAATTGTTGTTCCTGAATATACATTGTTAATAATTTCATAACTGACATTATTGAATCAATAGTATTCCAGTCTGTTTCTGGTAAGTTTAAGTCACCAGCTAATATTATTCTACCCTCCTTTGTTTCATGCAAGAAAATGTATGAATTCCTCTAGGTCATCTGCACTTGACTGTGGTGGTCTAGACGCATCTATATCAGAAGATGGAATGCTAAAAATAGCGAACTCTCTTTTATCAAACTTAGAAATGCGAAACCTTAAAATGTCAAAGGAACAGATCAGCGATCCCCAAAAAAAAAAAAAAAATGTACAGGCAAAATATAGTGGGGGGCTTCACCCCAAATGCCTCCAACTTAAATATACCAACTCTGAGATCACACCACAGTGGAGAAAACAGCAAAGTCCAGAGAATGGCCCATCGATTTTGTTTTCCCTGGGAAAAACATCGATGTCCTGTGCATTCGACATTATCAGGTTTTGCGCTTTAAAGTTCGATATAGAGCATTTGTTAATTTAAGCATTTGCTCTTCTGATAGGAACCCAGTCTATACACTCCAACAATTGTTGTATGTTCCAGGGTTGTCTTTATTGTCAGAGTTACACAGTCTATAGTATTGGCGTCATCAGTGAACATGTAATAAACATAGGTCTCATAGCTATCTTTAATCCCTGTTATAACACCTCCATCTGATGTTTTGTTATAATATATGTTACAGTAAAAACATTTATACCCTGACAGAACTGGTTTCCAGTCATTGTTCTTTAACCATGTTTCACAAACAATAACATCAATCTTGTGGGAAAGTAGCAAATTTTCCAACAAAAAACTTTATTATTAATGCTCCTAGTATTAACAACCATATGAGATGCATCAGATGTTGCTATCTCTGAACTGTTTAATTTTTGATCTGGCAAAAATCCTGCCTAGTCTTTGTCAAATACTGCAAAATATCTGCTGCAAGAATTCTCTTCCCTGTTCTTGACAAATGCACTCCATCCTGTCTGAACACGTGTCCAAAACTAGGGTTGGGTGCTCTACACATTCCCATTTTTTAAAACAGGACATTTTTTCCATGTAGGTATTTACCCAAAAAATCTTTTCATTCATAGTGACCTAACTATCCTTTCTATAGGTGATTTGTGAAAACTACATCCTAAAAAAAGTTGTACTATTTAAGAGGGCTGTCATTTCCCTACTTACAGTAAGAGAATCATTGTGGATGACATCATTTGTACTAATGAATAAAAACAGATCCGTAGAACAGAGCATGTGTATGTGCATTTAAGAAGCATTTCCAGATGTAGGCATATGCATATAAATAGTGAGCATGTGTAGGCAGTAGTGCCATTTTGAGAGAACAGTCAGAGTGTTAACATGTGTGAGTGTAGTAGTCAGTCTGTTTATATGTTTATTAAAGTTTAAGTTACAAAACCTCATTTCTGATGTGTTTGTGTGTAATAAAGCTGCTTGAACTGAACCCACAACTGCTTGTCTGTCTGTTTTAATCTTGACTGGACAAGCAACATGGTGTCAGAACTGGGATTAAGAGAGCAACTTCTTCAAGCCATGAGGTGCAGAGTTGAAGGTGAAGGCAGATTGAGCTGACTGAGTGAAACAGAGCTCAGACAAACAAAAGGGGCCAGAAATGAACTCAAGGTAATCAGAACTTGCACAAAGGATTTATTTTGCAAAAAAAAATGAAACGGAGCATTTATAAAGCACAAAACACATTACTAATCAAGCGAAAGGCACAAAATACATTATTAAACAAAATGTTCTAAACTATGATATTTGATAAAACTAGCAAAAATATTCATGTAGGGCTCAGAATTACCTTTGGTTTGCATAACAAGCATGTTTAAAGTAAAATGGACACAAGAAAAGTATAATGAGCATAATAGATTAAAAGAGCATAACAAGTACAATAAAAGGGAATAAACTTAAAAGGCATGGTGACTGCATGTTTTTTAGTAAAAGAATCAAAATCAGAATTACATTTATTGGCCAGGTATGTGCACATACAAGCAATTTGACTCCGGTTTCAGTGACACTCCAAGTATGAATTACATAAACAACATACAGGCAACTATTAAGCACAAGACAAAAAAGTAAATATGCATATACATACAAGATGCAAATTGCAACTCAGTGCAAGAAATATTGAAAGAAACTATGAAAGAAACAAGTATTAACAATATGTAAACTATACTGCAGACTCCTCAGAGGCCCGGGAAAAAGAATACCCTGATCTAATAAGCTGAGTTAACCATTTATGAACGTGATGCCATGTGGAAAAATGCTGTTCTTATATCTGCTTGTTTTGGTGTGTATTAATCTATAATGCCTGGCTGATGGTAGTAGTTCAAAAAGATGGTGGCCTGGATGTGAAGGGTCAGTGATGTTCTTCCCTGCTCTTTTCATGACTCTGGCATAGTATAGTTCCTGTAAAGAGGGCAAATTAGCACCAATGATATTTTTGGCAGACCTGACTATTCGATGTAACCTATTTTTGTCATGATTAGACTGAGATCCAAACCATACTGCTATGGGTGAACTGAGAACAGACTCAATGCCTGCTGTATAGAACTGAATCAACAGTTCCAGTAACAGGTTTAACTTCCTCAGCTATCGCAGAAATTACATTCGCTGTTTTGCCTTTTTTATGATGGACACTACATTGGTCTCCCATTTCAAGTCTTGGGTGATTACAGATCCCAAAAACTTGAAGGATTCCACAACTGACACAGCAGTATTAAATATAAAGGGGGGCTAATATTGTAGTACCACTCCTAAAGTCCACTGTCATCTTCAAAGTTTTAAGAGTGTTCAATTCCAGATTATTCTGACTACACCAAAGGGGCAGCTGCTCAACCTCCCATCTGTATGCAGACTCATCACTATTCCTGATGAAACCAATGATAGTTGTATCATCTCTGTATTTGATAAGTTTGACAGACAGTTCCTTAGAGGTGCAGTCATTCATGTAGAGTGAATAACAGTGGGGAAAGCACACATCCCTGGGGGGCACCTATAGCTATATGCAGATTTCCCCAATTTCACCTGCTGTTTCCTATTGTTTAGAAAATTGGTGATTCATTGACAGGTAGAAGCATGAACGGAAAGCTGGAAGAGTTTCAAGTGAAGAAGTTCTGGAATTATTGTACTAAATGCAGAGCTGAAGTCCACAAATAGAATCATTGCATATGTCCCTGGGTTGTCAAGATGTTGCAAGATATAGTGCAGGCCCATATTAACTGCATCATCCACTGCCTAGTTCTCTTGCAAAGCAAACTGAAGGGGCTCTAATGAGGGAGCTATAATATCCTTCAAGTGAGCTAGCACCAGCCTCTGAAAGGTCTTCATGACCAAGGATGTCAAAGCAACAGGCCTGTAGTCATTCAGTCCTCTTATAATGGATTTTATAGGCACTGGAATGATTGTGGCTTATTTGAAACATAAGGGAACTTCACACAACTCTGATTAAAATCAGGAGCCAGTTGATCATGCAGCACATGTTTTTAAACAGGAGGGTGAAACCCCATCAGGACCAGCTGCTTTCTTAATTTGCTATCTTTTAAAAAGATTTATTTATCTATTTATTTTAATTTACATTTGTTGACCAGGCTAGTCCAACTGGATACATGTCCATTTTCAGTAGAGGCCCGGGGAGAAAAGCTCCAGTAAAAAAAACATACAAAAATATCAAATTCAAAATTAAAAAAATGGCATTAACATAGAATATTACATCATAAAGTTAACAAATTTACAAAAAAAAGTAAAAAATGACTTAAAAAGTCAAACATGGAAAATAGTACTCAAGACTAACAGCATTAGTAATTAAGAAAAAGGTTAGTTTATAGAGAGTTATATGAAGAGGTTTATAGTTAAGTATATTATGGTTTTGATAGTTAAAGGATAACCGTTAGTCAGGGTTGTTACAAGAACATAACCAGTGGTTAGTGAAGAAAAGTTTTAGGTTAGTTTTAAATAGTGGGAGAGAGGTTTGAGTTGTAAGGTCATGTGGTAATAGATTCCATAGTTTACCAACTGAGTTAGAGAATAGGGAGTTGCCTGCTAAGTTTTTTGATAAGGTAGTGTGAATCAACATTTTGTTTGAGGAGCGTAGATTCTTCAGGTTATTATATGGCATTATGAGGGTGGAAAGAATTGGGGTGTTGTTGAGCTGGTATAGGGCTTTGCGGGCTATTGTAAGTTGGTTAAATTGTAGTTGGTGAGGGAGTTCAAGCCAGCCTAGTTGTTTTAGATTCTGACAGTGATGAGTCCTGTAAGGAGAGTTTGTAGCAAATCTAGCAATATTGTTATAAGATTTAGCTAGTTTGTTGAGATTATTTTTAGAAAGATTGGTATATATGGGGGAAGCATATAATAGTAGAGATTAAGTGGGTTCTAGATATTGTGGTCCTGGCTTCTGGTGTAAGGAAAGGTTTGATTCTATAGAGGGATCCAAGTTTTCTGTTAATAGATTTTATTGTAGTATTTATGTGTGTCAAAATTTAGGTGATTGTCAATTGTAATTCCTAGGAGTTTGGTGGTGGGGTTTGGAGAAATGAGGGTACCATTATTGGATGTGAGTGTGAAATGAAGAGGGGTAGACAAATGAGAGAGTGTAAAGAGCAAAAGTTTTGGGGGGTTTTTGGGTTAAGGAGAAGACAATGGTTAGAGGACCATTGTTCTATAGTGGTGAAAGCTTTTTGTGTGAGAGAATGAAGTTTGGTTTGGGATGTGCCAAAACAAATTATGGTAGAGTCATCTGCATATTGAATGCAGGTAGAGAGTGGGGTAGAAAGATGAAGGTCATTTATGAAAATGGAAAACAGTAGAGGACCTAATATGGAGCCCTGAGGGACACCTAGGGAGGTGAGAAGGAGGTCTGAAAGATGGTTTTGCCAGAGAACTGCTTGTTGTCTGTTTTCAAGGTAGGATGTGAACCAGTTCATAGCAGGACTGTCGAGAGAGAGGGACTTCAGAAGGTGGAGGAGAAGTTGGTGATTAACCATGTCAAAGGCTTTTGATAGGTCAACAAAGAACACATAGGAAAGAATATTTTTGTTGTGATTTTTGTTGATACAGTTAGTAAAGGATAACAAGGCTGTAGTGGTAATATGGAATGGCCAGAAACCATGTTGACAGTTAGCTAAGAGATTGTAATGGAGTAGGTGATTTAGTAATTGTTTGTGGATACATTTCTCCATTATTTTAGCAAGTGGAGAGAGTAGAGCTATGGGGCGAAAGTTGGAGAAATCAATGGAGTTTCCACCTTTGTGAAGAGGAATAATGTACAAGATTTTCCAGAGAGAAGGGATAGTGCCTTCTTTTATGGTTCTATTGATCAATATGGATATGGGATAGGCAATAGCTTTGGCTCCTATTTGGAGGAATTCTGCTGGTAGTTTATCAGCTGAGGGGGTAGTAGGTTTTAATTTTTGGAGTAAGGAAGAGATACAGGATGTGGGTATAGCTTCAAGGTGGAAGGGGGGAGGAATGGAGTTAGGAGTGGGCAATTTAGAGGTGTCAGGGTTTTGATGGTTTGCTAGATTTAGTGTAGAAGTAGTAAAGAAAGAGTTGAAGGCATTTGCTGTTTGTGTTGGGCAGTCAGGGTTGGAGCCTGGTGGATTAGGCGTGCCTGTTTTGCTTGGGGATAGAAGTGTGTTAATAGTAGTCCAGAGCTTTTGTGGTTGTTTAAGGGATGATTGTTGTAATTGGATATAAAAGTTCTTTGTATCTTGTAGGATAGCTTTTTTTGTTATGTTTCTTTGTTGTCTAAATGTTTGGTGATCGGTAGTATTCTTTGTGGTACGCCATTTTGCCCAAGATTTATTTCTACAATGGATTAGTTTCTTAGTATGATTTGAGAGCCATTGGACTGGTTTAGTTTTCTTTCTTATGGAGCAAATTGGGGCATGATGGTCCAAGATTGCTAGGAAAGTGGTATTGAAGTAATTAACTGCTTCATTTATAGGGAGAGATTTAAGAGGTGACCAGTTGCATTGCTTAAGTTTGGTTTGAAACAGTTCGGGGTCAAAATGTTTTTTGGTACGGGTTGTTCTGACTGAAATAGGGATAGGTAAACTTGTTTTATGTCTGATAATATATATTAGAGAATGGTTGCTTAGGTCGTCTGGGAGGGTTCCTGTTGTAGATTTTTGTTGTGGGCTATTTGTTAGTATCCAATCCAGGATGCTTTCTTTATTATTAAGTATATTTGTTCTGGTAGGAGAGTTTATAGCTTGTGAGAAACCATACAAGTTGATCAGGGTGGATGGATTAGTGCGGCTACATAACTTCCAGTCTATGTTAAAGTC
The DNA here is from genome assembly GCF_019279795.1 of Protopterus annectens. Lineage (NCBI taxonomy): Eukaryota > Metazoa > Chordata > Ceratodontiformes > Protopteridae > Protopterus > Protopterus annectens. The sequence continues at coordinate 1,691,474,366 of NC_056741.1, forward strand.
ACCTAGGATTATGGTTTCCTGAGGGAGGTTTGAAGAAAGGCAGTTTAGTATGTCTTCTAGTATTCTAAGGTTTTTACCTGGGGGAAGATAGGAGCAGATGATGTTAATTGATTTGTGTGAGTTAGGCTGCAGTCTAGAAATAATTATGTCTGCATTATTATCTGAGGGTAGGTTAGGATTTATTTTGCTAATTTGTAGTCCTGCTTTGTAGAGAATTGCTAACCCTCCACCTTTTTTGTTTGTGCGGTCTTGTCGAAAGATACTATAACCTGGGGGGATAATTTCATTATCTCTTATTGTGGGTTTAAGCCATGTTCCTGTTAGACAGAGGATGTCGAACTGTTGAACATCTAGAAGGGCATGTACTTGTGGTATTTTGTTGCAAATACTATATATGTTTAGATGGGCTATTGAGAGTGATTTGGAGGGTTTGGTTGAAGGTAAGGGCATTATCTTGTATTGGTTGCAGTTTGTGGTGGGTAAGGAAGGATTTGGACCAGGGTTAGGGTGAATGTCTCCATCTATTAAGGAGTGGAGTAATATAAAGTTGTTGAATTGGAGAGGTTTACAATGGTAGTCAAATAATTTTCTATTGTTTAGAATTGAATATTTAATATGAATTAGTCGATGATATTTAGCTAGAAAGTAACTGGGTTTGTAAATAACATTAAGAAAACTTGTAGATAAAGCAGGTAAAGGTGTTAGAGTTTGTTTGGAAGGGATGGTAAGAGCAGAGAGGAGGGGTTTTACATAGGAGGTTAAGAGGTAGATAGTAGTTAGAGTAGTTAGGAGTGAGAGTACTAGTAAAAACTGGCATTGGTAAGGCATAGTAGAGGAGTGTGTAGTAGGTGTTAGAGGGGTAGGGCTTAAGAGTAGAGGTGGAATTTTTGGAAAATAAAGAGAAGTGGTAGTGGGAGGAGTTTTATTCCTGAGGGGAGTGGAGATAAATTGTAGGGGGTGTGGGGGGTAAGAGAGGGAGGTGGGTGTGGCCGGTAGTGGATTATATGATTGGATTATGGTAAAGGGGGTGTGTTTATGGGGGTATATGTTTAGGGACACTGGGGGTGGGTGGGAATTGGGGCAGGGTAGGGGAGTGGAGTGAGCCCAAAGGGCGAACGGAGCGGGAAGAACAAGAGAGTGGACTACTAAGGAAGACAATCTATAGAGTGGGAGAAACAGCAGGTAAGTCAGTGAGTGAGAGAATGTATAAGTGGGATATAGGCTAATAAGAGGAGGTATACTAAGTTAGGGTGCAGGAGTGTGGTAGAAGTAGTGGTTACCAAGGTCAGGGAGGGGAGGGTGGAAAAGAAACAGGTCAGTGAAAAAATCCAGTTTAAAAAGCAAAGTATGGAAGGGATAATGGAAGTTAGAAAAAAGTCTATGAGGTACAGATAGGCTAGCGGTAAGGCGCCACCTTGTGGCCAGTTATATAACTGCAGTGACTGGTTCCCAAACAAGGGGCAGGCTACAGAAGAGAGGGAGAAAAGATACTATGAAAAAGGAAGAGGAAAAGTCAAGCTAAGAGATTAAGTGAGATAAAGCAGTAGTAAAGAAGTGGGGTTGGGGGTTATTGGCTGCTGGCTATCCTGGATAGGAAGCTTACCTAACGTAGGAGAATCTTTAAAGTTTATACAAAGATATACAGGAACAGGACATACTTTCACTGTCTTATATAGGTAGGAGCTGAAGGGTGAAATCTTAGTTGGTGAAATTTTCTGGTCTTCCAGGAGGTTAGTAGGCAGGTATTTAGGTGCTTGAATGTACCAGTTAACCAAGCTAGTAAAGGGTAGGAATAGAGAGAAGGTAGTAAGGCTAACAATGTTAATAATGGAAAGCAAGTTCAAATATATCATATACACTTAAAAGTATTTGCTAATAAACATCTGCAATATAATCATGTTTAAAATCATCTATAGAGTATAAAAAGAAAAACTCAGATACATCAATGACTCTAACAACTGTTCATATTACATGCTGATGGCTAGGATATGAAAGTAGAAACAATAGCTTTCCATACTTTAATTATTAAGTGAGGCTATCAGTATACAATCACAAAAAAAGCCTTGTTAAACTCTAAAGTACTTAATTAAGCCCTTATATATTGGATCCTATATAAAGGATATGTGGGTTTGAAAATCGGGTTGTCGCTTGTATATGGCTAATCGTTTAAAGATAGATCCGTATTCTATGTTAAAGACAGATTAACCCAGGCAGCAGTGATTCAGTGTGGATAAAAGTAATACCACCAAATGAAAGCCATTGAGGGAGTGGGGTACTATATTAGCCTCTAGGACAAGTATATTAATTAAAAACAACTACTTTCCCCAGTTGTTAGTTTAACCATATTTGGTACTGTCTTCAGCAATAGACAAAACATGTACAAAACAGCAATACTAAAGTAAGTGGTTTCTACAGTAGCCTAACCTTTCAGCATTAGTCACGCATGTTCAGCGTTGCCAAGGTACTAACCTCTAGAGAGAGTACATTAATTTAGAACAACTACTTTCCACATTTGTTAATTTTAACCCAAAAAAGGGAGGTATGTCAAAAAGAATGTAAACCTATTTTGTTGCTGTGTGTTTGCCGAGGTATTAGTTTCAGCGGCAAGTACAATAATTAAATACAAATAATTTACACAGCTATTGGGTTCACAACACATCCTCCTCATAGATAATTAATGCAGGCTGAATGTGTGGAAAAGAGAGTCATATACATCTGAACACTGACAGAGCTAGTAACAGTGTAATTTGTAGCCTCAGGCTTATCAAACTTGCAGTAAAAAACATTCAGGTCATCAGCCAGCTGGTAATTAGCTGCAGTATAGGGGACCATGTTTTGGGCACAAACTACTATTTTGCATTGTCCGAAGCCATTCAAAGCATAACTAGAGTTGTTCAAAGTATCTCAAAGTGTGCAAAATATTTGCAGAGTGTGTGCTTTACTACAGTGCAAATATTTCAAAAGGTTTGCTGGGGTGCAAAGTACAGTTATTGTAAGTGAAGTCAAAGTACAGACATTTTGAAAAGTTTCTTGTGCTGTGTGCATTTATTCACAGAGTGCCACCATTTCAAAGTGTTTCTTTCTTTCACTTTACAGAGTTATTTTGCAATATACAGCCATTTTGAAGAGTTTCACAATTTATTTGCAAAGTGTATTCATTTCGAAGTGTTTCTTACTCTGAGCTTCTTCTGCTGTGTACAGTTTATTTGCAAAGTATAGTCATTTCAAAGTATTTCTTACACTGATAAGGAGTAGTTTCACAAAGTACAGTGATTTTAAAGTATTGTTGTGCTATGGAGACTTATGTGCAACCACCAGACAAATGTTACATTAGAGAGGCACCTATTTTATACAAGAGATCAAAAGTCAGGTGAACCTTTTTGCAGCTTATTTATTTTTTATTTATTTTATTTATCATTTGTTGACCGGGAAAGTCCGAATAGGTTCCACAAAGCCTGTTTTCAGCGGAGGCCCGGGGAGAAATGCTCCAGATGCATGTCTTTGCTTTTCACTGACTTCAGAAATAAGGCTAAATGTGCAGATTTTGTGACTTGAAAGATGAGTTAATAAAGGACAGGTTTGTGTGTGCTGTTAATAGTGCTGCAGTGAGAAAGATTTTGCTTCACGACAGTGATGCAATGTTAAGCAAAGCCACGGAGATTTGTCAAATCCATGAGCTCACAGAAAGACACACAAATATGCTTGCAAGTAATAAGAACATGGTTTCTACAACCTCTAGAGCAAGCAGACAGCATGCAGCACATGGCAAGCAAAAGCAGACCTAAGCACATGGCAGCTGCAACCCCTGCAGGATTCCCTGGGAGGATCTGTAACTTTCTATCAAGTTCCAAGACTAGCTCAGCACAATGGAGATGCTCAGTGGAGTATAAGGGTGAGTCAGCAAAACCCAAGTTAAGTCTTACTGTTAACTGTAGTAATTGTGATGCCAATCATGAGTCTAAAAGAGAGAAGTGCTTAGCATTTGCTCAGCAATGCCACAAGTGTAAAAAATGGAACCACTGTCAAACGTTTTGTAAATCAGGCAAGCCTCATTCAGTTATTAAGAAAGGTCACTCAAAAAAGCAAGTTGATCATACACAAAGCTGCAACTCTACTTTCTACATATGGTGTATCGATGGTTGGTGAAAAGGTTCCTGCAGATTTGTTGGCAAAGAATGAAGTACTGTCCTGATCAATGGTAAACACATAGAGCTCAAAGTATACACTGGTTCAAAGTGTAATGTAATCTCAGCAGAAACATTTGCTAGAGTGAGAGCTGGTGAGCACCTTAATTTGGCCAATTGTGCAATGCTTGTTCCTTTTGAAGTGAAGAGATTCAAACCAAAGGCTCAGTAGTGCTTTCTTTCTATTTGGCTGGGAAAACTTACAGCTTGCAATTTCATGTAGTCCGAAGACCTGTGCAATCATTATTAGGTCTCAGAGACAGTATGAGAATGAAACTGCTTTCTTTTACCAAAGAAAGTACATCATGTAAGCACATGTCCCAGTTCCAGCTTTACTGATGCTATTTTCTCAGAGTATGCTGATGTTTTTGACGACAAGCTAGGCAAGCTTCTAGTTGTGTACTCCATGAAAGTAGACCCAGAGGTCAGTCCAGTGGTCAGACCAGTGAGGAGAGTTCCAATAGCTATGCAGGACAAAGTCAAGGTCCAGCTAGACAAAATGGTGCAGCAAGGTGTGATTTGTCCAGTCACAGAACCAACTGAGTGGGTGCCTTCCATGACAGCTGCTCATAAGAAAAATTCAGATGAAATCAGAATATGCATTGACCCAAGAGACTTAAACAAGGCATTAAAGACTTCATCATTCTATGCATACAGGTCAAGGAGATTGCTGCCCTCTTGCCAATGCCACTGTTTTTTCTGTCTTAGATGCAGAGTTCATTTTGGCAAGTAATGCTTAATCACAAATCTTCACTGCTGACTACATTCAGTACCTCATTTGGTAGATACAGCTTCCTCAGGATGCCTTTTGGAATAAATTCTGCCAGTGAAGTCTTTCAGCATGCAATGGAGCAAATTTGTTCGGGCTATCCATGTGTTATAATAGTTCATGATTTACTGGTTGGAGGTAATGGTGAAGCAGAGCATGATAGAAACCTCAGAAATGTTTTGGACACAGTGCATGAAGTGAACTTAAAGTTCAATTCTCTGAAATGTAAATTCAGATTGCCAGAAGTTATTTATGTAGGTCATTTATTTACCAGTACAGGTTTATGACCAGACCATTCTAAACGAGCAATTCTTGAGATGCCAGCCCCAGACAATGTCCAAGCTTTACAGTGTTTTCTTGGTATGGTTAACTATTTGGGCAAGTTTATCCCTGACTTTAGTGAGTTATCAGTGCCTTTAAGAGACTTGACATTCAAACATGTTGCCTGGTCATGGATGGAATAACACCAGAGAGCATTTGATAACCTCAAACTGCAAATTGCCATCCCACCTACATTGAGATACTATGATTTCCACAAACCAGTAGTTCTTTCCTGTGATGCTTCAAAGTTCTGTCTTGGTGCAGTTATTCTTCAAGAGGGCTGACTTGTTGCCTATTCACCTATAGATCTTACCCAAACTGAAATGCCGTATGCTCTAATTGAGAAGGAGCTTTTGGCAATTGTGTTTGCATGTTAAAAGCTCCATGATTATATCTATGGACGAGCTATACAAATCAAAACTGATCATCAACCTCTAGGCAATATTTTAAAGAAGCCTATGCATTCAGCTCCAGCAAAACTACAAAGAATGATGCTCAGACTACAAAAGTATATTTTCAAAATGGTCTACACAAAAGGCAAACTTCTTTATCTGGCTGATACCTTATCCCAATCACACAGAAATACCACAGAATAGCTTGATGCAGAAAATTTTGACATTGATGTCATGGAAGTGTGTCATTTTTCTAATGTGAGATTTGGTGAGCTCAGAGATCATACAAAGACTGATCCAGTTTTGCAAAAGCTCAGACACTTCATACATGTAGGATGGCCGTCAAAGCAATCCTGTGTACTGCCAGAAATGCAACCTTACTTTCCATACAGAGATGAAATGCTGATGGAAGATAGTATAATTTTCAAAGGTCCAAAAGTTATTGTTCCTACTTCCTTACAACATGAATACATTCATATTTTGCATCATGGCCCCCCAGGCTCCGATTCTACCAAAAGAAGAGCAAGAGGACTAGTATTTTTAGCCTCCTCTATCGAAAGACATTGACAAAGTGCTTTCTTTTTGTTTAGTATGCAACAGTACTAAACCACATTAGCAAAAAGAGCCACTTCAGCTAAGCCAAATTCCTGAACTACCTTGGTCAACAGTATCAACTGACATATTTGAGTGGAACAATCAGCATTACTTAGTATTGGTAGATTCTTATTCGAACTGGTTTGAAATTGATTTGCTACCTAACCTAACATCCAGTGCTGTGATTACTAAAATAAAACATCATTTCTTAATCCACAGTAGTCCACATAAAGTTATTTCTGACAACGGTACCCTGTTTACCAGCCAAGTGTTTCAGAGATTTGCAAGAGTGGGACTTTATCCATGTTACTAGTATTCCTGAATACCCACAGTCAAACAGCCTTGCTGAACATGCAGTACAGAGTGCAAAGCAATTCCTAGAGATGTCAAAGTGTGACAATACCAATATCTTCTTCAGTTTACTTAATTTCAGAAATATACCCAGTGCCAACCTACTTGGCTCACCTGCTCAGAAACTTCTGTCTTGGCAAACCAGAACCTTGCCTATCAGTTCTAGTTTGTTGATGCCTAATGCTAAAAACACCAGAGCAATCAAAGCCCAACTTTTTAAGAAGTGTTTTCAGAAGTCCAGATATGATAAAATGAGCAAATTTCTTCGCCCATTTAAAGAAGGAGCGACAGCGAGGACGCAAACGGCAGAAGGCTTTGATCAAATTGGTCAAGTGAGAGGTATACGTGCCAAGCTGAGATCCTACTTAGTGGAATCTGAGGATATAGAATACAGGAGAAACCACAGACATCTTCTTCCTACATCAGAAATGATATCGCAGCATCATACCTGTGATACAGACTCTAAATCTCAGAGCAACCCTGACAATGTTCTTACCAAAGAACATGTCTCAGTATCCATTTCCATTCCTGATGATGTCCCAGTTGTCCCCAAAGTTGAACATTCCTTGAAGACAGTCCCTATTGCTAGCTCCAATTCTGACTTTTATGTTACATAAGGTCATATTTCTAGACCTAATGTAAAATACACAGCAACCTGGACATGATTGTTTTATATGTGTGTGTCTGATTTTGTATGATTGCATGTAAAAAAAAATCATTCTGTATAACTGCATGTCAAAAGATCACTTCTGTATTATTGCATGTCACTGAATACTGTCATTTGATATATGATCCATTTCACAAAGAAGGAGGATGTAAAACAGAGCATGTGTATGTACCTTTAAGAAGCATTTCCATATGTAGGCATATGCTTATAAATAGTGAGCATGTGCAGGCAGCAGTGTCATTTTGAGAGAACAGTTAGAGTGTTAACATGTGTGAGTGAAGTAATCAGTCTGTTTATAAGTTTACTTAAGTTTAAGTTGCAAAGCCTCATTCCTGATGTGTTTGTGTGTGGTAAAGCTGCTTGAACTGAACCCACAACTGCTTGTCTGTTTTATCCTATCCTGAAGAGAGACAGGATCCATACTTTCTTCCATTAAGGCATTCCAAAGGTTGTCTCACATCTTCTATTTTTGCTCCTGGCAAGTATAGCACTATTTGATGTTCATTATCTTCTCTGCAAATATAAATATCAGTTCCTCTAATAATTGAATCTCCAATTACAAGAATATATTTCCTGGCCAGCTCTGAACAATCTTCAGTTTCTAATACAGTACTATCTGCTCTAGCAGTTGTTATGAAGGATATATCTTCATCACCATTAGTCTTATTAATCCCACTGTTTTTATTGTGTATTAAATTCTCATCTAATTGGTATTGTAAATCCATAGCTTGAGCCATGTAGTCAACATCTGTCTTTTTCTTCTTTCTTTTTTTTTTTTTTTTACAATAATGTTCTTCAATCCTTCCAAGTTCAGTTTTGATTTCTTCCTTTTCACCTGCCCCTTGCCTCTTTTTTCTACCTTCTCTGTTGGAAAAATTATGCCTTTTTCTGGAGACTGAAGGATTTCTGATAGAAAAATATTATCATTCCCTGTATATTGTGTGTTACATAACAAGCAGTGTCCTTTTTATTATGTATTTTCTTTCCTTTACAATCATTAATCAGTTGTTCTTCCTTGTTATTTGTTGTGAACTTATTCCTTTCTTTCTTTTTTGTTTCCTTCTAAACAAACTGGATCCTCAGACTGCTGAATACTAACAATCAGAATTCCAAAATTGTCAGGGGCCTCATCTTGTTTCACAGGGGTTGAGTGATCTTTGCAGACAATAGGTGCATCATTTTCTAAATGTGTTCTATTTGTTCTATGCCTAACATTATTTATTTTACTTGACCTGTCATTAACTCACAAGCCACCAGTGAAATACCAAGTGTGTATGTAAAGCTGGGCCACCTGTTTAGCACTCCCCACACACATACTGAGCCAACAGGAAAATCACCCCAGCAAGAAGCAAAGGTTCTCCAGAAAAACAAGCCACCAGTGAAATACCAGCAAGTGTGTATGTAAACCCAGGCCACCCATTTAACACCCCCCCACATACTGAGCCAACAGGAAAGTCACCCCAGCAAGAAGTAAAGGTCCTGCAGAAAAACAAGCCACCAGTGAAATACCAGCAAGTGTGTATGTAAACCCAGGCCACCCATTTAACAACCCACCCCACATACTGAGCCAACATGAAAATCACCCCAGCAAGAAGCTGGTCCTGCAGAAAAACAAGACACCAGTGAAATACCAGCAAGTGAGTATCTAAAGCCGGGCCACCCGTTTAACACCCTCCACACATACTGAGCCAACAGGAAAATCACCCCAGCAAGAAGCAAAGGTTCTCCAGAAAAACAAGCCACCAGTGAAATACCAGCAAGTGTGTATGTAAACCCAGGCCACCCATTTAACACCCCCCCCCACATACTGAGCCAACAGGAAAGTCACCCCAGCAAGAAGTAAAGGTCCTGCAGAAAAACAAGCCACCAGTGAAATACCAGCAAGTGTGTATGTAAACCCAGGCCACCCATTTAACACCCCACCTCACATACTGAGCCAACAGGAAAATCACCCCAGCAAGAAGCTGGTCCTGCAGAAAAACAGGTTGCCATTGAAATACCAGCAAGGTCACTACAATTTTATATGTACCTATGTAGCACAGTAACAAAGCAGGCAGTGGGAATGTGTTTCACTAGCCCTGACCCCATCAATTTCTTACCTGCTAGACCAATAACTCTCTAGCCCCCCAATGTAACCCTTGGATAGCTTATAGCTTCTTTCGGGTTCTGTTAGAATACAGACCACCCTTTCTATTTATAGTTCTCAGAGCATCTCTACTGTTTTTTTTCCCATCTGCTAACACACTTTATAGCCAAACACACAGATTGTTTCTGGTGGTCACTCACCTACTCCACTTGGTAGAGCCCCACTCCCTTCACCCCCGCTAATGCTCAAGCTCACTCTGCTCCCCTACCCTACCCCATTCCCACACACCCCAGTACTCATTCATTTATCCCTCCACCCTAATCATCTGACACCTGACAACACTTACAATCACACCAATCACACTCCAGTTAAGCTCCATTCCACCCTCAATACTAGATCACACCTAATTATTATTACTACAGCCACTACCACACCTCCCACCCCTCTCTTACATCACACTACAGCTACCTCTCAAACAAACTGCTCCTCCCATCTTTCATCCAAAACACTAACCCCCCTCACTTACAACCTAACCACTACCACTATGTCTCACATCCACTAACCCCAACATCTCATTACCCCCCTACTACTAGCCTCCTTATTCACTCTTCTGTGCCTAGCATCTATAAGTACCTCTTACCACTATCCAGTAACCAAACACAATTAGCACAAGTCTCCCACCATCCCTTTCACTCCTACTATCCACCCCACACTTACCAAGATATCTTCACCCACTCGTAGTCAACCCAAGATTCTACTCCCCTTAACCATTCACTACAGGCCTCACTCCATAAAACAGCTTAGACTTATATACCACTCCCTTATAAAACTCTATCTCCAAACTATTACTAACATAGCTGCCCAATTACTACTTGGAGGTGACATTCACCCCAACCTCGGTCCAACTGCAACCCCTTTTAAGGAATCCAGCTCCAATCCCCCACTTAAACATAATCATTCTGAACTGTTAATTCTCAGCCTGAACATTTGCAGCATCATGAACAAAATAGAGGAACTGCACTCAACTATCTCATTTTATAACCCCAACATTATGCTTATTACAGAAACATGGCTTAAGCCTCATATTAAAGATGAGTCCATAACCCCACCCAGATATAACATCCTGAGGGCAGATAGAACACACAAAAGAGGTGGCAGTATTGCCTTAGTCTACAAATCCAATCTAAACATCCAGCCCCTACAAAAAAAATTCCCTTACCAGCTTCAGTAAGAAGCTGAGATCCCTCATAAAATCCTCCAAAACTAGTTACAAAAATAAAATTGCCAAAGATTCCAAAGTCAACCACAAGGCATTCTATAACTATGTCAAGAATCTAAATGGCAATGCTCAAATCTGCTCTGAGCTACAACAGAATGGCATTAAATATACTGGTCCCAAGGATATTGCCAATATCCTGGCAGATCGATTAGGTGCCAACTTCATCCCCCCTCTCGACCCCTAAATGGCCCATCTGAATACTGGAAGATTGCCATATTCCAGTAATAACAGAAACACAGGTAAAAAATGCACTCTCCAAAGCTAAGAATACAGCATCCATGGGACCAGATGACATCCCGGGCTGTGTACTACATGAACTACAAAATGAACTGGCACCTCACCTAAGTGTCATGTTTAATCATACCCTCACCTCGGGCTTTGTGCCCACTGAGTGGTGCACAGCTACAGTTATCCCACTCCACAAGAGGGGATCCGCCTTGGATCCTGGGAACTACCACCCCATCAGTCTGATGAGCCTGATCCACAAGGCCATGGAACGTATTATCATGGAACTTATAAACAAAGACATTGGCAACCTTAAAACACTGGACCCCACCCAATTTGGGTTTGTGAAGGGCTGATCTTGTCTCCTGAACCTTATTGACTTCTTTGAATCAGTCTCCAGAGCCGTGGATGAGGGTAAGGCAGACCACACAGCCCATCTGGACCTCGCCAAGGCATTTGACACCATCCCCCACTCTGGAATCATAGATAAACTTAGTAAGCTGGGCATTAATCCCTACATCACTTGATGGGTTGCCAACTGGCTTACTGACAAAACCCACACTGTAAAAGTAGCTTACTCCAAATCCATCTCCAGACAAGTGACAAGTGGAGTACCTCAGGGTTCAGTCCTAGGACCCCTCTTGTTTGGCATCTACTTCTCTGAAGTACAGGCCAACACTAAGGGACTCTGGCTAACAAGGTTTGCAGATGACTGCAAACTGGGAGCCATTATTGAATCCCCAAATGATGTGGATACTCTAAAAAAAGGGCCTTATAGAAACAGATGCTTGGTGCCAGAGCCATGGGCTCAAGCTCAATGCCAAGAAAGGTATAGTTATCCCCTTTGGGAAAAAACATGTACCCATGAATTATCACATAGGTGGCAATACACTAAACACTGAAAGCGTGATAAGAGATTTAAGGACACAGGTGGACAGTGGTCTTACCTTCAATAACCACATCACCACAACAGTCAGGAAATCCTTCTACGTGGCACACCTCATCACTAAGGGCTTTTCATGCAGAAAAAAGGAAGTAATTGTCCCACTGTACTCATCCCTCATTAGACCCATTATAGAATAGAACGCCCCATTTAGTATGTACCTCTCAAGACATCTGGAACAACTGGAAAGGCCGCAGAAATACCTCACTAAAAGAATCACAGGCCTAAAGCAGATGCCCTATGTTGACCACCTTAAAAAACTCCAACTATACTCTGTCGCATATCGTCTACTCTGATGTGATCTCTGCTTAACATACAAGGCCATGTCAAACCCAGAGCTGTTGGACATGCTACACTTAAAGAAATCCCAATCCCTCAGAGCCACATGCTCCAGGGATCTAAATCTTGTCATCACAATAAACAAAACATGCTAAAGGGATAGGTTCCTGATCCAGAGACTCCCCAGACTCTGGAATAGACTGCCCATACATGTCAAGCAGAGCGCCTCTTTGGCCCTCTTCAAAAGGTACTTGATGACTGGATGGGAGAAAGGAAATTCATCCTGGAGATCACGTCAGTCACCCTGCTAGACAGGGGTCCAGGGAAGTAAATAGTGTGGGAAGAAATAGCCAGGGAATTGTTATGGCTTGGCTTGTATAGGCCCTAGGGCCAATAACCTAGTACCAAACTATGAACCTATGAACCCAACCCTCAAAAATGCAGAAAATTTATTTGCCAAACTCCTCCTAAACCAGCACAAACAAACCTACTTGGGGTCTACATACCCCCAGGTGGCAACCTGCCCGTACTAGAGTCAGTATTACATTGGGCTTCCCACACCCTCCCCCAAGAAACACTATTACTAGGCGATGTCAACATTGACAACTGGACCTCAATCAACTCTCCAACACCCATCAACCATATCCACCTAAATAACTTCACCCAACTCATTCAATCACCCACATGCATCAATAAATCCACAAAAAGGGAAACCATATTAGACTGGATCCTCACTAACCAGCCCAACATCCAACAGTGTGGTATGGTACCAAACTCCCATACTGACCACAATCTCACATTTATCCCTAAACATAAACTCAAACCTTGCAATCCTCCCACCCTACTACAAACCCGCTCCCAAAAAAAATTCCCCACAGAACATTTTTTGGAAGCCTTAAAATTCTGCAATTGGTCACCCATCAAAACACTCCCCCTAGACAAAGCTGTTGAATACTTTAACACCACATTTCTAAATATCCTCAACCAGATAGCCCCAATCAGGACAATTAGCATCTGAAACAACCCTGCACCCTGGCTACAAAAATTCACTACCTCTCGACCTCAGACTGCAGAACTGTTCCACTACTTTCAAGAATCTCCTTAAAACATACCTCATCTCCAAGCCTTTATGCAACTGCAATTCACCCTCCTGAAGGCAAACCCAACACAGTAGCCTACCTCCCTAAAACTCTGTAGCACACTTACGAATTGCTCTACAGTTGCCTGTGTGTAAATTGTATATATTGTAAATATGTTCTATTATGGCAACACCTGAAACATATTTTGTACATATGCTTTTTTCATGAAACTGTTACACTTTAGCCAATCACCAAACTTCTTCTCCCCCCCTTCCCACTAAAAGGGCAAATATCTATCCCAGCAGAGTGCTGCCCCCCTGACATCTCAGATGCTCAGGTAAGAGCCGCCCTCTCCAAAGCAAAAAACACAGCATCAATGGGACCAGACGGTGTCCCGGGCTGCGTCCTACATGAACTCCAAGAAGAGCTAAACCCAAACCTAAAACTACTGTTCAGTCTCAGCCTTACTGCAGGATATGTACCCAAAGAGTGGAGTACAGCAACAGTGGTCCCTCTCCACAAAGGTGGTGCCTCAACAGATCCTGGAAACTATCGCCCCATAAGCCTGACTAGCTTGGTCTGCAAAGCTATGGAAAGGATCATTATGGACCTCATAAATAAAGATATTGGGGACCTACAGACACTGAATCCTACCCAGTTCGGCTTTGTTAAGGGCAGACCCTGCCTCTTAAACCTGGTTGATTTCTTTGAAACAGTCACCAAGGCCATTGACGAGGGGAAGGTGGTCCACACAGCCTACCTGGACCTCACAAAAGCCTTCGATACAATACCCCACTCGGGCATTATAGATAAGCTCACCAGCTTAAATATAAACCCCTATGTCACTAGATGGGTTTCAAACTGGCTCAAGGACAGAACCCACATGGTTAGAATTGCTGGAGCCATGTCAGACTCCAAACCAGTTACAAGTGGCATCCCACAAGGCTCAGTCCTGGGACCTCTCCTGTTCGGTATATATTTCTCGGAGGTACAGGCCAACACAGAAGGACTATGGCTGACCAAGTTCACAGATGACTGCAAACTGGGCGCCATAATAGACTCTCCAGCTGACACAAGCATCCTCCAAAAGGGCCTCATAGAAACAGACAACTGGTGCCAGAGCCATGGCCTCATGCTAAACTCCAAAATGTGTATAGTCATCCCCTTTGGCAAAAACAAAGTGCCCACAAATTGCCACATAGGCGGTAATCCATTAAGTACGGAAGAAGTAATTAGGGACCTGGGGACCCAAGTTGATAGCAATATCTCATTTGACAACCACGTGGCCAAAGTGGTTAGAAAAACATTTTATATAGCCCACCTAATCATGAAGGGATTCACATCTAGATCAGGGGAGGTCATCGTGCCTCTTTACTCATCCCTCATCAGGCCCATAACGGAGTACAATGCCCCCTTTGGGATGTACCTTACCAGACACCTGCAGCAACTGGAAAGACCCCAAAAGTACCTCACCAAGAGGATCAAAGGGCTCAAACAGATGCCATATGCTGCCCGGTTAAAGAAACTCCAGCTCTACTCAGTGGCATACTGCCTGCTCAGAGGCGATCTGTGCCTGACGTATAAAGCCATGTCCAACCCAGAATTAATGGACATGCTGCACCTCAGAAAATCCAAACCCCATTGAGCTACGCGCTCGAGAGACTTGAACCTCAGCACTGAAATAAATAGGACATGCTGGAGGGACAGATTCATAACCCAGAGGCTCCCTTCACTCTGGAATAAAATCCCAGTCCAGGTTAGGCAGAGTCCCTCATTGACTCTCTTCAAGAGGAATCTTGATGAGTGGATGGGAGATTGTAGGTTTACCCTGGGTATCACTTCTGTGTCACTGTTAGACAGAGGCACAGTATACTAACCTCGAAAAAGGGCATAGCAAAATTAATTTAAAATGGGTGGCAAAAGCCAAACACATTCTGGCTAGGCTTATAAATGCCCTAGGGCAGATAGCCTAGTATAAACCTATGAACCTATGAACTTATAAACTGTACTGCAACTCTGTATCCTTTATAACTATTAGCCATCTTATAGCATGTTACGCTACTGTCTTTTTCATTAATTGTGTGCGTTCTAATGTATGGAGCTTTTCTCCTCAGGACTCCACTGAAAACAGACACTAGTGGTCCAGCCAGACTATCCTGGTAAGCAAATATGTTAAATAATGATAATTAATATATGAAACAGTTCTTTAAGCCATGCCAGTTGCACAAGTACAATTAACATCATTAGGTCTAGACTTACTTCTAACAATGGTAAGCATTTCATCCAACTTTTGACACGTGGAACACAGATCACCAGTGTTATCAGCTGTTACCTTTAAATATGCATAGCATTTATTACACTGTACAAGATATTTGAGCATTAGTAAATCGTTAATTGCATACTCATTTAAGGAATCCATATTCAGCTTCAAATGAATGAAATATTGTAAAAGAAAAGAATAATCAAAATCAGTAACCACAGAATTCAAAGAGAACTTAAATCAGCTTCTGTAACAAAAAGTCACACCAGCAATATACAACTAAATACTAAAGTGAGTACAGTAAAATTGTTCTGACCATATAAATTGTGCAGTCCAGACAAAACTTGTAATTCCTTTACATCGTATGTGAAGGCATGCAGCAGCTTCTGCTCGCTATCACATGCAGTCGCACTTCTTTTTTTAACAGTAAAGATCAATAAATCACAAACCAGGGTAGGATTGTTTAGATACGCTCAGGATTTTCCTCTCTGCAATCATTGTGAATTTATTTAAACCTATGCCTTTCTAATAAGAAACAGTGAAATTAAAGGTAAAACAACAAAATATGAATCAAAGTAAATCTTGTTAACAAGCTATCCCTTCCTACTTACAAACAGTGAAAAACAGTGATAAATACAATATAAATTCAAATAAAACTTCTCCTACCAGTTGGCTCCACAGTAAATCACAAACCAAGGTAGGATTGTTTAGATATCCATATCATTTTTAAACCCAGTTTTTTTTCTGTGAACACAGTTTCAAAGGCTGCATGATGCTCTTCTCCTTACCTGCATTAATCTGCAGGTTACTGACAGCTTTCTGCGATGCAGTTTCCCCTACTGTGTATTTCTGCCTGTTTTGTTTCCCTACTCTAGCTTCAATTCACATCCAGCCCCATTGCATGTACTTTTCTACTCATCTAACTCAACTGACAATACCCTGTAGCCAATCGCCCTCAGTAAAACCTCACCCACCCAGAAAAGCAACTTACACTTCTACCCTCCTTTCTCCACATAAATCTCCAAGGTTTTCACTACTATACAGAATTTCAAAATCCATACAACCAATGCATTTTTCTACAAACTCTAGGCATATACCAAATCCTCCTCCTCCAGTCCCACTCCCACACCGACTTATCAACTACATCCTATCCTCACAGACCTACCTCATAGCTAATAAATACAACCCCACTTGAATGATCCAACCACTGCTACTTTCTTATTCAGGAATGCCTTATTCACATGTACCCACAATAGTTCTCATTGCTCTTGCTCACATCAAACTTCCAAACCCACATACAGCAACATAACTACTCTGCCACTAACCTGTACTTCCACAAACACTTATCATTTCTCATCTATATCTGCTGAACTATACACACACTCTCTATTAAACATAAATGCCTTCAAGCATATAAAAACAAATAAGTAATTGTGCCTTCCCTATCCAAACATACAAACAAAACCCAGGTATTACTACTCATGTAAAAACAAAACCAAAGAGCTATTTTTAAGTAGTGATGTAGACCCAAATCCAGGACCCACCACCAATCTCCAAACTACCATCTCTCACTTCCCAAATCTAACATGACACAGCCATCTACTACTGAACATAAAGTTTCTAAGTATCTGTAACAAAACCTAACACCTCCATGTATGCCTATCATTTTACAGTCCTGACATAGCTGTTACAACAGAAACCTAGCTAAAGCCAGAAATATCTGACAAATCAGTTGTGCCTCCAGGCTTTAATAGGATTTGAGTAGACAGACTGCAAAAAAAAAAAAAAAAAAAAATTTGAGGGGGCAGAATTTTCAAAAAAATATTAGAACTTATCCCATATCCCCAAAAACTTCCAATATTTCATAATGCAAAGGTTCTAGCCACCCATCTAAAACTCAGCCCCCCAGAAATAATCTAGTCACACGAGAACAGATTCTGCACTGGGCACAGGGCGCACAGTAACAAACAAGCTTAAATTCACCAGACATGAATCTTTTCAGTTTCTCCCAACTAATAAATTATACCACCAGAATACACAAAATCTCAGTCAAGGAAACACTCAACTGGATCCTCACAAATAAACCTAATAATACTAATGCTAATGGAACTCTACCTGACACTATCAGCAACCACCTACACACTTACTTAATAAGGGAGCTGTTTAGCATTAATTGGCAAGTAATCTGCAAACAAGTCTGTAACCAAAAACATTTCAATCTAAAACTCCTTCCCTGGGAATTCATGAACAAACGTGTAGGTGCCACCCTAAACCTACACGATGTAAGCATGTTAGTGTGATGTGCAGTAGCGTTAATTGAATATGCATGCTGCTCATTATGTCTACACATTTGCAAGCACCTTTTCATGACCAGCGGTAGTGCTCACGGCCATCGGAAGGTGTTTGCAAGCATGAGCACAGAATATAAACAAAACCACTTGCTCACAGACAAGTTCAGATGCCAGCACATGCCATAGCCCAGAAATATTAAAGGCAAGCACAGTGAAAGAATACCAAAGGAGGGGAAGTCAAATAGGTGAACTGTTTGCACATAAAAACTGTGTTATAATGCATAATTAATGTGGAAGGGGAAATGGGTAAAGCGTACTCATATACAACAGGAAAGTGTGCTGAAGTGTCAAAGAAACATTTCTGGCATAAATCATGCAATACTGATGTAATGATAATTAATGTCAATGATAATACCAGAGTTATGCACATATATAAAATGAACATGCTAACAAAAGGTGTGACACGGATATAAAGCTGCAGTGTAACAAAGAAGAGTGAAAATCTGATTTGCATGTTTATTAAATGTTAAGTTGAGATAACAGCAAGGACAGAAGATATAGTATGTGATGAATGCATAGACTGCAGTTACTGCATATTTATTTATTTAATTTATTTATTTATATTTGTTGACCGGGAGTATCCGACTGGACGTAGGTGCATTTTCAGCGGAGGCCTGGGGAGAAAAGCTCCACAGTTAAAATAAACAGACAGTAGTTACATTAGATTACATAGCGATTAACAATTTACATAGCAATTACTTACAACATATTTACAGATGAAGAACATAGTACATCAGTAGACAACTAGAATCTTTATCTGTGAAGTACATAACAGACATTAACAAATGTTACAAGAAGAAGTTCCTGCTGTATAATAAGTACTGGCTTATGAGCATCTGAGCTTGCTATAATCAAGGTAGTTATTGGAGTGGAAAGAAAGGTAGTGGTTGGATGGGGAGGGTGATATTAGAGTGAGAGCTGCAAGGGTATAGCCAGCATGTTTTTAGGTGCACTTTTAGTAAAGTTTTGAAGTGGGTGCATGATGGTATGGAGGTAATTGTGGGTGGGAGGGAGTTTCATAATTTGGGTATGGTGTAAGAGAATAGTGCTTCACCAGCAGAGTTATTGGCTTTAGTGATCTGTAAGTGATTTTTGTTGCTGGATCTTAGTGGTCTGGTGGTGCGATAGGGTTGGAGTAGATTCTGGAGGGATGGGACATTTAGTGGATGATTTACTAGTTTGTGGGCAAATGAGAGTTGATACCATTGAAGGAGGTGAGGGAGTTCAAGCCAGCCCAGTTCAGCAAGTGAGAGACAGTGGTGACTACGGTAGGATACCCCTGTGGCGAATTTGGTGATTTTGTTTTAGCAGGTCTCTAGCTTGTTTATATTGCATTGCCTTAGGTTGGTATATACTGGACAGGCATAAAGTAGGGTGGAGATAAGGTGGGAATTTGCTATTGAAATATTTGCTGCTTTGGTGAGAAGTTGCTTATTTCTGTATAGCGCTCCTAGTTTATTGTGGACTTTTTTTATGGTCAAGGATATGTGAATGTCAAATTTTAGTTTATTGTCTATTTCCACTCCTAGCAATTTGGTGTGTTCAGTTGGGTATATAGTGGTGTTGTCTTTTGCTGTGATGTTAAAGTGAGAGTTGTTTTGAGTATGTTTGGTGGGTTGGAAGACGAGTAGTAGTAGTACTGCATATGAGATGTATATACAAGGAATTTATGTATGCAAGCTGATACCACTGCTGAATTCTCCACCTAAGCATGTCTACACAAGAACAACTGGACCTTACAGCTGTTGTGTCAGGTACATCAGAAATGGACATATTTTTGCCAATAAATGACAGTGGCACCCATAGGAAAGGGTATTTATCACCTACAAACATGCAATAGACAAGCAAGTGCTGTATTGTAATATAAATGCTAAATGGTAATATACTAATACATAACATACATAAATGACAAATGATGAGACAGAGCGGATATCATATCATGATTTCAAGTTTTCCATTGTTGATTTGCAGATGTCAAAGGAATTGTTGTGGGCATGCTCATGGGGGATAGTAACATAACAGCAATTCAACAGCAGCAACACATAAGAAAGTGTTGCTGCTGTTGAATTGCTGTTATGTTACTATCCCCCATGAGCATGGGGGATAGTAACATAACAGCAATTCAACAGCAGCAACACATAAAAAAGTGTTGTAACAGAGGACCAATCACAACTCCTGATGGTCAGTCAGTATATGCTATACACTAAGAAATGTTTATGGAATCCCTCATTTGCCATTACTCTGCGACTCTACCAACTAATGACGTGGATGCAGCATAGTTCAAGCTTTATCCAGCTATGCTAACTTATGACTTCAGATGTATGTATTATAAACAACATCATCATCAGCAGCCCCCTTTTTCCCATTTTTCTACATGGGGTCGGGATATTGTGTTAACTGTCGTCAGTTCTCCCGATTCAGTGCCACACTCCTGCCTTCAACATTCATGCCTGACTGTCGCAGATCTTCTTTCATACAATCAATCCACCTCTTTGCTGGACATCCTTGCTTCCTCTTACCTTCTTCCTGTCTGTCCCAAATCTTTCTCACCAGATTGTTTTCTGCACGTGTCCAAATGACCATAATCTGTTCTCTTTGATCTTTTCTGTAATTGGAGCTACTTTGGCCTCTGCTCTTATGTCCTCATTTCTTCATCTGTCCCACAGTGTGCATCCCACCATCCTTCTCAGGCACTTCATTTCCATCACTTCTAGCTTCTTCAGCTGTTCTGCCTTTAATGCCCAAGTTTCTGTGCCATACATTAGTATTGGTTGCACCACTTTCTTGTACACCTTACTTTTCAGCTTCTTTAGCATTCCTCTGTCATAGACTACACCTAACACTATGTCAGTTGGCTGCAGGTGCTCTGATTCTAGCTTTGACCTCTTCATTCAGACTTTCCTTCTCCTTAACCACCCCTCCCGGGTACTTGAAGCTGTTTACCTGTTCCACTATCTTCCCTTCTATCTCTAGTCTCAGCTTCTTCTGATTTCCCCCATTTGCTGCCAATACCACCATCTTATCTATGCTCACATATACAGCTTACAGCACTAAGCTATATGATGTGATGAATGCAATTCCAGTAATAAAGAAAAGAAATGCCAGGATGAAGACAAGCCAAACAGAGCATACTTATCTTGGAAATAGGTAATTCCTGTGAGCAATGAATGACATAATAAACATTCAAATTATGTCATTTTCAAATACATGCCAGGACAGATATCACAGGGGTGCATAAGAATCATGGACACCATAGACATAGTCATATCAGTCATGTTACAAAGAGCACCCTTGAAGGGCTTACAGCACTTTCCTATCATAACAAGGCCTGAAAAAGGTGGCTCTGAGTGTGCCATAACTTTTGTTTATGAGTAAGCCACTCCTGTCTGACATATTTCTTTGACAGTCAAATGTCAAACCCCTGCCCATTATACTGGGCTTTCTCCTGACCTCTGCATGTGCCACATTAGATGGCAATGGAGGCTGTCACAAATAACTGAACTGAATGCGTGCATTAAGAAAAGAATTATGAATATAATATGAACAATTAGATTTAGTCAGTATGCTGGAACAGAGCTACACATGTTGCTTTCCACACAACACTGAGCAGTACAATATCACTGCTTCTTTGACAAGAAAGTTGTTACCATCATTTATTACATACAGTGTCTTAGAAATGAACCACAGTCTGTGTAGGTATGCTGTGCAAGCCAGTATTCATTCTGCATCATGCCATGCACCAAATAACCATTTCACTGCCATGCAGTCATAATGTGGGATGATACATCATTGTCCAACATAAAAAAATGGATAAAAATAACTTAGATAAAATGCTGTATGTGTAACTTCATTACATTCATATAATGTTGCCCTTTCAGGAATTGAACAGCAAGCTCTGCGACTCTACCGACTAATGACGTGGATGCACCATAGTTCAAGCTTTACCCAGCTATGCTAATTTATGACTTCAGATGTATGTATTGTAAACAATCTCTTTGAGATAAAAGGGATGGTGGAAGTCTCTCCCACTATAAATGGATGCATTACAACTGCGGTGGATGGCATTCATTTCAGTATAAGGCCACACAATTCTGACAAGCACCAAAGGGGGATGCAGAACACATAAGGGTGTTTAACAACAGAAAATACATGATATTGAACAGGATGAATGCACCACAGTAAAAGTGTCACTACAATTGTGAGATGTGTCAGTAAGTGAAGGCATTGCATCATGTTATTGCTGTAAATGATATGTGTGCCTGCAATTGCTGTAATGTCAACAACACACAGAATGTCATCTCATTCCCTTGAGCCAGAAGATAATACTTCATGCATATGTTATGTAAGGAAAATGTAATCACGTGTCGTCATTACTCTGAAATTATCATAGCTTTTTGTAAGATGATTCAATATCCATACATGTACACAGAAAATGTGTTTCACAACAGTGTTAGTGACATGAACAGTCACAATAAGACTGACACAACATAGTCTGAGCAGTAATGGTTGGATTTGAGCTAACTACCCAAGATCAAAAGCTAAACATTATTGTCTGAATCAAAACAAAAAATGCTGAGGTACAACTGTGACAGTGCACATTTCAATGGATGACATAATCATTGTTTATTATCTGGATGTTTATGCTAAAAAGAGATCAAAGTGCACAATAACACTGTAAGCTAAACATTATATATGTATTTGAAAAATAGTATACACAGTTTGAAGGTGAAAGACACACTCACAGCTGATCTCAAACATCCAACATATGTAGCTATTTAATGTACAAAGCACAGTGTCACACTCATGCAAACACAGGAGAATTTGCACTCCAAATGTGAAATACCACAGTTATGGTACTATTATGTAATCATTGTGTGAACAAAAAGTGATTTTTGCCTGGGAATGATATGATTTGCTAGTATAACACTGTGCCACTATAAATCCATCTCATAAGTGGAAGGGTACATAAAGGTAATTGTGAAGTGCTTTGCTTGGAATTACTTGTTGGCGTTCTATGAAAACACTGGTGGGTTTTATTTCTGAAGAATAAATCATTTGCACCTTTGCCTGGACCGGATTTATTTGTGCCTGGAGTGAGTGGTGGTTATTTTGTTTATTAGTTTTATTTCCACTACTTGCTCAGTTTGGTTTACAAGTAATTGTGAAGTGGCCAGTGGTATAGGGCAGTAATCACAGTCACACTATTTAAGCAGTTATGAACTCAAACTACATACTTATGCACTTACGCCATCTATACAGCACATTAACAGCAGCCAGTGTCACAGGAGAATGCCGATTACAAGTGAGGCATACAGCATCTATGAAGGGATGACATCAGAAGTGTGTTGCCAAGGAGATGTGTCAGGTAAAAGTTGCCACTGCAAATGTGTGTAATCCAGTCCTGTATACATATGCACTTACACACACACACACACACACACACACACACACACACACACACACACACACACACACACACACACATACACACACTCTTGTAGAAGTTAAGCACTGCTGTATTTGACCCTCCTACATATCTATATTAAAAAGACATGCATCTGGAGCATTTCTCCCCGGGCCTCCACTGAAAATTGGCTTCACTCCAAGTCGACTTTCCTGGTAAACAAATGTCAAATAAATATATATACATTATAGAGAACACTGTAAGAAATGCAAGCACCACTGGGGAAATCTGACATTTATAGTGTGACAGTTCACTCTAGAAAGAACGACCTGGTGTGCTGCACCAGGGGCGTAGGTAGAGAATATAATTTTGTAATTGTGTGCTCCTATTAACTCAGCACAAACAATCTATCATTCAACAAATGGAAACATCCCCAATTAACAAATTTTTGCATCACTTTTCCTCTATATACATAAAATAGACAGTTTTTCAATCCATGAGACTTGTATTCGAAGCATTAATTTAAACAGCTGTGGAAATAGTATAGTCCAAAAAATGCCATGGTTTCTTTAATTAATGATTAGAAAATTGTACTCAGTAGAGTACAAGCAGTATGTTTAGCTACATCCTTGTGTTACAAAGATGCTGTGGTTGTGAAAGGTGGAGTCATCTAGCAGTTTAAAGTGTTTAGAGTAAAAACTGACCACATGCTCACAAAACTGTTAACATCCCCACTCACACACACACACACACACACACACACACACACACACACACACACACACACACACACACAAAACACCTCCATATTGAGAAATGAGCATTCTACCTATCTAGATATCACAACAAATCACAACATCGAAGTGTCAAAACTTCGAATGTCATAACATCGAACCCAAAACCGCCAAAGCTGAAAACTCTGAAGACTGAGAACAATGATTTTTTTCCCTGGGAAAAAAAGCAGTGTTCCAGTACAAAACACACAAACACAACAAACTATTTCTAATGTGGGGGGCTTTGCTCCCCACACCTCCCCAGTGTGGGGGGCTGTGATCCCCACACCCCCTACATAAAGGGTTCCTATTACATTATTGAAAGATAACGTAATCGAATGCTCAGAACTTTGAAACGGCCGCATTTCGAAGATCACATTGTGGGATCGTAGTACAGTGAAGATTGGGATCTTTGCCCTTTCCTCATTGAAGTTCGATCTTGGAGTTGGAATATATATTTAGTGAAGAGTGTGGGGGTGCAGCCCTCCCCACAATAAAAGCTTCAATATGCAGCTGTTTCAACATTTTGAGCATTCGATTATGTTATCTTTTGATAACATAATATGAACCCTACATAAATATATCAACTCCAAGATCGCACCACAGTGGAATAATAGCAAAGCTGTAGAAACAACCCACCAAATTCTTGCCCTGGGAAAGAATTCAATGTTCTACGGCTTTGATATTTTCAGTCTTCAAACTTTCAAGTTCGAGGTTTTGTTATTCAAACTTTTCAGCATTCAAAGTTTTGATATACACCTGATACACAATGTAGAAAGTATTGCATTAAACACAAGTACCACAGTAAAAGTCTTATTCTTAAAGGGTAAGAGTGCACTTTTGTCAAGATGAACTTGTCAGTGTGTTTCAGAGATGTTGTTTCATTAAAAACTGGGATAAGGGAACTGTGTGAAGAGTCAAATGCATTTTTCACAAAAAACGGTGGATACAGCAACAATCAGGACACACACACACACACACACGCACACACGCACACAAGCACACATTTCCCATGTTCAGCATTGCTCCTCCTACTTAACTACTTACACAATTTAGAGAGCTCTGTATAAGTCGCAAGCACCACAGAAGTCTGACTCTTAAGGGGGAGAGTGCACTTTTGTCTGGATGACCTAATCAGTGTCTTTCATAGAGGATCTTTCAGTAAAAATGGGATAAGGGAGGTGTGTGAGGAGTTAAATGTATTGTTCTTTGGGAAGTGGACAAAGCAGCAAACATTACACACACACACACACACACACACACACACACACACACACACACACACACACACACACACAAAAATACACACAAATGCACATAAGCTTCACATGTTGGGCATAGAACCTCTTTTGTATCTAGTGAACACTGTATCAGTGGCAAAAGATAGAGGAGAAGTCTGATGCTTCAGCAAAGTTAGTGCAGTTTGTCAGGATGACTTCATCATTTTGTTTCAGAGATGATTCAGTAAAAAAGTGGGGCAAGTGAGCTATGTGATGAGTTAAATGTATACACACACGTGCACATGCACACACATGCGCACACACGCACACACACACACACACACATGCACACACACACACACACACACACACACACACATACACACACTTCCCATGTTGGGCATCAGACATCCTGCCTATCTAGAAGTTACTCATTCTAGAATGTACTGTAGTAGTCACAAGCACCACAGGAGAAGACGGACATTAACAATGTGGAAAGGGACACAAACCTTTATAGAAATCTACTGTTTGGAAGAGATGCTATCCTGCATCACAAATTGTGCAACAAGGTGTGCACAGGGCAATGTAACATCACTATGACTGTCACATGTAATAGTATACTTCTCTAACTAAAATATAGATACTGTCGTCAGTTGCAGTTTTGCGAGAGGTACTGACACGTTTCACAGTATGGAATGACATACATTCGCTGTTATACACCAGTGGATTTTCAATCAAGCTTTCCTATTTTTTATGTCGGGAGGATTGAACAATTGTATTGTCTCATACTTGCACTATGTGCATTGCCAAAACAAATATGCAAGTCATACATAGGACAATGCACTGCAGAATAATATTGGTGGCTTATGTGATAACAGATTAACCAAACTTATAACACAGTTGCAATTGTAAACACTGTAGAGAAAACATACATTAAATGACTGAATTAACTATGCCAACATCAGTCTGAAATCAAGATCACCTGTTGACAAAAGTAATACAGACATATAAACATTGTGCAATACAAAACAATGATTATTTTTTTTATAATACTCTTTTAGCGCAGTGCTGACAAGCTGCATTGTGCTGCTGATAGCAAAATATTAACGTATACATTATCATATCTTGAAGTTTTGAACTTAGAATGGGATTTAGTAGTACTCTTTTACCAGTATAAAACAGGCTTTACAATAGGGAGCAGCCACATAAATATAGTAACAGGATAATGATATGTTATGGAAATGTAGAGCTAACTTGATATGTGGTTGAATGACAAGCACCACAGTGGAAGCTTTATCCAGCTATGCTAACTTATTACATCAGATATATATGTTGTAAACAATCTCTGAGATAAAAGGGATGGGGGACTAAGACAAAACCTTCTGAAACACATTTTTGCCCATCTGGATTCGAACCTTAACAGCATTCCAAGAAAATAATGTATACCCGAGTATTATCTAAGCATAACAAATGGAAAGTCATTCCTATCTTGGGGTCAGGCCAGGCCCAGGAGGAGGATGGCCCCCTTGTTGTAGAAGGAAGTAGCAGTCCACAAAAATCACAAAAACTGATAAGCCAAAGAACAGCCATAAAGACAGTAGAGTAGAATATTAAGGATAAGAAAGAAATGATGTATTGTTGCTATTATGCAAAAAGCTCAAAATGTCCAGACACAAGATGTACAAAAAGACTAAGAGATAAATTAGAGGAAAGAAAAATAGTTCCACAAGAAAAAACTGTCAAAAGCTTCAAATTAGAATTTGTGGTCATTGATACAACAGATTCAAACAGTATATAGAGCATGAAACTTTGATCTGTTTGGAAAAAGAAACATCTGAGGAAGTCCAAAAATATAAACAACAAAACCTAGACATTTATGAAAAGTATAAAAAAGAAATATGGACATGGGAAAGAGAGATTTTATATGGTGCATCATTTGTGCAAAGTCGAAAGCCAGATTAATCAACATAAAAAAGGCAGCCCCAAGGATATTCAAAGAGAAATACAGGCAAAGGCATCCAGACATGGAAAATTTCACAATAAAAAATATCATCACACAGAGGGAATGTAGAAAAGCAGATTATTTTATTTATTTATTTAACTTATTTATTTTACATTTGTTGACTGTGAGATAACTGGATAAATG
Source organism: Protopterus annectens (assembly GCF_019279795.1). Taxonomy (NCBI): domain Eukaryota; kingdom Metazoa; phylum Chordata; order Ceratodontiformes; family Protopteridae; genus Protopterus; species Protopterus annectens. The sequence continues at coordinate 1,691,501,689 of NC_056741.1, forward strand.
TGCATTTTAAGTGGGGCCCGGGGAGAAAAGCTCCACAGTTTGTAAATATACAAAGGCAAGCAAACATATACAGCATCATTTCACACATACAGGGAATGAATACAAAACATTTTTTTTTAAGAAATACACAGCGAAAAAAAATATTTTGGTTCCACATTTTAGAGGTAGATAGAGAAGAAATATTCTAGCTGCAAATTGTAGTATCATGACATTTTAGTTGTAAGAGCAGTAATTTTTTCGTGAAACTGTGAGAGTATGTATGTATTTATTTACATTTGTTTACTGGGAAATTCCAACTGGACGCAGGTCCTTTTTCAGTGGAGGCCCGGGGAGAGAAACTCCACAGAACAATAAATGAGATTAGCAAAGTAGAAGTTAAAAAAAATAGAAGTTGAAGTTATGGAGTGCCTGCAAAGTGAAGGATTTGATGTAGGTCTAACACCAGTTACATCACAGCATGATGATGTGAGTCCCCAAAGTAAGGAGAAACAGGAAGCTCAGGAGACATCTGCAGAAGAAATATGGACATGGGAAAGAAAAGGAGAGTTAATATGGTGTAATACCTATGCAAAGGAGAAAGCAAAACTAATCAATACAAAAAGAGCAGCACCAAAGATATTTGAAGAGAAATACAGGCAAAGGAATCCAGACACAAAAAACTTTACAATACAAAAAATAAGAAGACAGAGAAAAAGCAGAAAAGGAGATCAATAATGGAGGAGTTAAAGAAACAGAAATTGAGGTTATGGAGTACCTCCAAAGTGAAGGATTCAGTGTAGAAAATCTAATTCAGAAAGCACCACAAAAGCATAGAACAATGGAACTCCAAATTAAGGGGAAACCAGTAGAACAGGAAGCAATTGGTCAGGTACCCTATGAAGATATTTTGGAGCCTTCCACAGGAAACTAGTACAAACATTCACTTGAAGCTGGACATAAGAGAAGGAACAGATAACTGTGGGAACTCTAACACAGTTAATGTTGAGGAGTGATAGACCAGTGAGTTCTCTCATAGGTTCATAGGTAGATACTAGGCTATCTGCCTTAGGGCATTTATAAGCCTAGCCAGAGTGTATTTGGCTTCCGCCTCCCTATTAGATTAGCCTACTGTGCCTCTGTAAAGTAGGTCACAGAAGGTACCCTTTTAAGATTAGTTTACGGTGCCTCTGTCTAGCAGGGACACAGAAGAGATCCCAGTGGCGAATTTGCAATTTCCCATCCACACGTCCAGATTTTGCTTGAAGAGGGTCAGCAAGGGGCTATGTCTAACATGAATTGGGATTCTATTCCAGAGTGAGGGGAGCCTCTGGGAAATGAATCTGTCCCTCCAGCATGTCCTATTGATTTTTGTGCTGAGGTTTAAGTCCCTGGAGCGTGTAGCTCTAAGGGACTTGGATTTTTTGAGGTGAAGCATGTCTATTAATTCTGGGTTTGACATGGCTTTGTACGTCAGGCATAGATCACCGTAGGTGGTAAGCAACTGAGTAGAGCTGGAGTTTCTTTAGTCGAGCTGCATAGGACAGCTGTTTGTAGCCCATGATCCTCTTGGTGAGGTACGTTTGGGGTCTCTCCAGTTGCTGCAGGTGTCAGGTAAGGTACATCCCAAAAGGGGCATTGTATTCAATTATGGGCCTGATGAGTGACGAGTAGAGGGGCACAATGACCTCTCTTGATCTAGATGCAAACCCTTTCGTGATAAGGTGGGCTATATAGAAGTTCTTTCTAACCACTTTGACAACGTGATTATCAAAGGAGAGATTACTATCTAGGTTGGTCCCCAAATCTCTAATTACTTCTTCCGTACTTAATGGATTACCACCTATGTGGTAATTTGTGGGCACCTTGTTTTTCCCAAAGGGGATGATTATGCACTTTTTAGTATTTAGCTTGAGACTGTGGCTCTGGCACCAAGCATCCATCTCTGTGAGACCCTTTTGAAGGATGCTTGTGTCAGCTGGAGATTCGATTATGGCCCCCAGTTTGCAGTCATCTGCGAACTTTGTCAGCCATAATCCCCCCCGTGTAAGCCTGAACCTCAGAGAAGTATATACCAAACAAGAGAGGTCCCAGAAGCTTATTTATGGCTGGGGCCCACCAGACCGGTCTCCTGTTTTTGGAGGAGTGAGTCTTGGTTTTATTTGGGATAGCACGATCCATGCATTCCTGCAGGTGCTCATAGAATGCATTTGTAAAGGATTCTGCAGATTGGGCTGTATTATCCTCTGGCCTCTGGCCCAGGGGCTTTGAAGGATTCCACCTCAGTCTTGAGAAGTGCAAAGTTGGCTTTTGAGAAATTCTTTACAGTGATTTCCTTGGCTGGGGGTGGGGACGGGATATGGATGTCCAGGGAAATTTGTTTATGGTCTGATCTTACCAATGAGGGGTTTACCTCTGGTGTGGAACATAGTGTCCCCATGTTGGTGATGACCAGGTCCAATATGTAGTTTCCTCTTGTGGGAGTGGTGACCAGTTGTTCCATCGTGTTAGAGTTTTATAAATTCAAGGAACTGTTGGGTGAGGGTGTTTGGGCTTGAGTAGTTTTCCCAGTCAATGTTTGGGTAGTTGAAGTCACCCAATAACATAGTGTTTGGAGAGATCTTCATATTCTCCAGTGTTCTCAGGAATGCCAAGTGGGGTTCCTGTAATAGGGAGGGTGTTCTGTAGCAGGCTACAAACTGAAAGGCAGTTTTGCCCGCTGTTAGTTGCACATGGATGGTTTCCAATGCTTCGTGCAGAGCCACTAACCTGGAGGTGTAGGTATCTTTGATGAATATAGCTACCTCCCCTCCTTTTGTGCTTCGGTCCGAGTTTTGGGGCCGAAACACATGGTATGAGTTATAACCTGGCAGTGCTGGGGTGCTCTCAGGAGCCTTGAACCAGGTTTCTGTTACTGCAGATATTGATTTTCTCCATACTGAGGAGAGCCTCAAGTGCATGCATCTTGAGGTTTAGACTTCTGGCATTGAGTAGCATTACCTTTAGTTTTTTTATCCTTGGGTTGTCTATGGAGGTGGGTTTGTCCTTTGAGCCTTGCCTAAAAAAGGCACTATGGGGGTGGCAAGAGCCTTGGCCAGTATACAAAAGCCTAAGGGTGACAGGTGCAAGCCGTCCCTAGTGAAGCAACGTGGCTTGTTGAGCATGTCATTCCAGGCTGACAGACACTGGATCCCCTTTGAATGACATCAATACTTTAGCCAATTGTTGAAACTGATCATTTTGTCTTTATACTGTGGCATCATTCTTGGTGAGGGCAAGATGCTACTCAAGGTCAGGGTCATACCAGCCTGGGCTACATGGTCAGAGAGCTCCTCTATGTCTGTTTTCATGTAGTCCAGGGAGGTACATCTCAGGTCATTCACATCAGCATGGACAATGATGGAGTCATACTTGTACTTACTTTGGAGTGACCTGAGTGCTTGCATTATGTGGCAGATCCTGGCACCCGACATGCAGCTTACAGTGACCTTCTCCTTGTTCAGTCTGGTGAGCAGGACGTCAGTGTGCCGGACAATAGAGTCCCCTATAACAAGTGTATTTGGTGTGTTGTTTGGCCTTAAGTGCTGTGACTGTGAGGCACACTAATTTTGTGAGATATGTGATTCGTGGGTATTGTTGAGGGGTGGCTGTTGCTTGGATATCTGCTTAGGAGGTCTTTACTGTTTAGGCAGATTTTTATTTAGAGCCTCCAAGTATGTTTTTGTGTGTTTATGTGTTGGGTATGCAGATGCAATAGGTCTGTGTGAGACTGGATTTGTGGTGCGAGTGGTTAACTTTTCCTCCTGACTGACTGTGCCAGTCTTGGGTTGAGAGCGCTCTGCCTCCAGTTTGGCTGTGTAACTGCATCTCTCACATGTATTAGAGTTTGTTGGAAGGAGGAGATGGTTGTCTGTGTACATAAGATAATTGTAACATTGCCTCAAAATTCCCAGATTCACCAGCTGGACTGGAGAGTAACCTTGAAACTGACCCTTGGACATAACAGATTAGTATAGGGAACTGTTTTTTTTTTTTACTGATCAGATTAGGGAAGGGAACAGATTTTTCACTTGATCAGGAAGGACCAATCAGGAGCCTAATACTTATGAGAAGTCAAGGAGGGTGTAGTGCTTTAGTTAGTTAGTGTTTCCTTATAAGAGCTGAGCAAGTGCAGGGGTTTAGAAAGAGAATAGAGTGATTACTTTGAGAGTTTGAATAGTTCTAAGGGAAAAAGTGAAGAGCAGACTTTGTGGAGCCTGGAATAATTTAAACCTGTTTAGGGGGCGCTGCCCAACGCTGCTCAGTGCGCAAAACCACGCAAAAAGAGAGTTGTAGGGTTTTAAGAGAGAGAGAGCTCAAGGAGTTTAGGATTGACCCAAAATGGCCAATAAAACTACAGCTTCTAGGCAGTAACCACTCCTCCAGGGACAGGCAGGCTGTTCAGTGTTAACCATTCCCACTGGTGAACACAGAGACTTCCCTTTAGCCCAAGCAAGCACTGGCCTTCTAGAAACTTCCAAACAGTTCAGAACAGCAAATCTGTAACTGAACTTTCTTAACTTTCAGAAAGTGGGAAAAAGGCAAGATTTTTTGTTTATTTTTTCTTTTTGTTGTAGTTTAAAGGTAGCAGAGATACACAAGCAGCAAAATAACCACAACAGTGCAATAAATGACCTCACACTTGAGTGCTAGGCCAAAATCAGGTAAAATGCAGTTTTTAGAGAAAAAAAATGATTTTAAATTAAGTGCAACACAGGAAATGCAGTAAACAGGCTCTAAATGTGTTCCAAGTACTGTTACTGTTACAGATATAAATGTTAGCAAGCTGGAAAATGCCAAAAAGTAGGCGGCAAAGCAGTAAAACAACAAAAAATCAGAAGAAAATACTTAAAAATCACAAAAGTGACTCCTTTTCTTCTCTCAGCATTTTCTCCCCTTGGTAGGTGCTTCAGCAATAACTAGCAAGCCTGAAAAGATGCCAAAACCATGAGGCAGCTGGGTTTTAAGAGAGAGAGCTCAAGGAGTTTAGAATTGACCCAAAATGGCCAATAAAACTACAGCTTCTAGGCAGTAACCACTCCTCCAGGGACAGGCAGGCTGTTCAGTGTTAACCACTCCCACTGGTGAACACAGAGACTTCCCTTTAGCCCAAGCAAGCACTGGCCTTCTAGAAACTTTCAAACAGTTCAGAACAGCAAATCTGTAACTGAACTTTCTTAACTTTCAGAAAGTGGGAAAAAAGCAAGATTTTTTTTTTCTTTTTGTTGTAGTTTAAAGGTAATAGAGATACACAAGCAGCAAAATAATCACAACAGTGCAATAAATGACCCCACACTTGAGTGCTAGGCCAAAATCAGGTAAAATGCAGTTTTTAGAGAAAAAAACGATTTTAAATTAAGTGCAACACAGGAAATGCAGTAAACAGGCTCTAGATGTGTTCCATGTACTGTTACTGTTACAGATATAAACTTTAGCAAGCCAGAAAATGCCAAAAAAGTAGGCGGCAAAGCAGTAAATCTTAACAAAAAATCAGAAGAAAATACTTAAAATCACAAAAGTGGCTCCTTTTCTTCTCTCAGCATTTTCTCCCCTTGGTAGGTGCTTCAGCAACAACTAGCAAGCCTGAAAAGATGCCAAAAGCACAGAGAGCTCAAGGAGTTTAGAACTGACCCAAAATGGCCAATAAAACTACAGCTTCTGGGCAGTAACCACTCCTCCGGAGACAGACAGGCTCTTCAGTGTTAAGCATTCCCACTGGTGAACACAAAGACTTCCCTTTAGCCCAAGCAAGCACTGGCCTTCTAGAAACTTCCAAACAGTTCAGAACAGCAAATCTGTAACTGAACTTTAGCAACGGGTGGCACAGGATGAAATTGAAGAGAATGTGCCATAGGATGATGCTACAGAACTTTCTAAAGAATGCCTGCAGGAAATGGAAAACAATGTGCCCTCAGTTTAGCAGAAAACGAGGTAAGAGAAGAGTTGCTTGACTTAATAGAGATATATAGGCATATTAAGACCAATGAAAGAAATAGACTACAGAAAGTCAATAAAACCCACAGAGTCAGAAGTTTGATAAAACACATGAACACAATAATTAGGACTGTCCATAGAGATTCATGCGATAAAACAGAAGTAAATAGGATAGATTACTGTGCAGCTAAATTAATAGCTGATAAAGTTCTACCACAAGAACACGGGATAGTGAGGGAGAGAAAGGGAAATTGAATACCATAATGGAAGTTTCAAATAGAGAAAATTATAAAGCAACTAAGACAAGAAGTGTCACTGCTAGAAGAGTATAGAAGAGGGAATAGATCAACAAAAATACTTAGAAAAATAGATGTGATAAAAGCAATGCACAGTATTAGAACAGATCAGGATCTATCATGCATTATTGCAAATAAACTAAAAATCCCAGCACAGGTGAATAAACTTAGAAGATACACAGATAAATAGAAAGTTAAATTACAAAATAAGGAATGTATTGATGTCCCAAAAAAGTTTTATAGAGAAATGGGAAACAAGGTAAAAGGAATTGAAAGACCACAAAAAAAGAAGAAATAGATAAAGCTTGGAGAAGTATCTATGAAGATCCTGTGGAATATAAAAAAGATGCTAAATGGACAGAAGTAAAAGAAAGAATAAGAAGTTTAAAAGGTACAGGATATGAAATGTGATGAATTAACAGCCACAGAGATTGAAACAAAGTTAAGAAAAGCCTCAAACTGGAAACCCCCAGGCCCCAGATGCAGTACCTAACTTCTGGCTAAAGGCATTAACATCTCCACATGAAGATTTAGCCATAAACAAGAACTATTTATATGCGGCACCCCGAAAGACAACAACCCGACTAACTACATGAAAAACAATGCTCCTACTTAAGAGTGAACCTGCAAGCTACCCTAAAAATTATAGCCCAATAACATGCCTTCTGACAACGTATAAACTATACATTGGAACTGATGCCAAGATTCTATAGTCATTTAGAAGAAAACTCAGTTATGGCAATAAAACAAAATGGTAATAAAAGAAAGTCATATGAAACAAAGGATCATTTGCTGTTAAAGGGAGAGTGTCAAGATTCCCTGTAGCTCTCATTGTTTTGATTTAGCTGGGAGGTCAGGTGATCCTATTGTTTACATTCAGACAGCTTTTAGTGTGATGGCTCAGGTTTCAGTACCTTGGGGGAAGGGTAATTTAACTCTTCAGGAAATGCTAACAGTTTCCTGTGTGTGCTCTTTTATTTGCAGCCCCATGCTGATAGTAAAACCATATCACTACACTTTGAAATGTAGGGAAGAAGTGCTTATATGAGCTACTGTTTTTTTTTTTTTTTTTTTGCATCTTTCACTTTGGAGGCAGACACAAATATGACTTTGTTTTTAAATATTTTCTGCAGCACACTTGTTTGGATGTACATCTAATGGAAAAAGGTGCAATGGATTTTACTGCTCATTGATGTACTTTCACATAATGTCCTACTGCTGTTTGTTATATGAGAAAAGAGCACCACAACTATGTCCCTAGATGAGCAGTACAGGATGCATTACTGTTGGTGAAAGAGGACTAATCAGAATGTGACAGAAAAAAAAAGGTGCACTGTTACATTAGAAGCACTCAATAGCTAAGTCAGCTTTCAATAGTAGACATGTGGAAAAGACAAACTACTGTTCCACATTGCTAAAGAATTATCCCTGGTCCTAACATGCAAACAGTGCTTCAGGAAGGTCATCTGTAAAGGGTCTATATCAGATAACCAAAAGTTGTTTTCAGCGAACGGTCACATGAGTGAAAATGCTGGAGATTGAAAGAGTGTTTGTGGGGTCTGGTACCAGGAGTGGGATGTTTGCCCTTTCCTCACTGTAGTGCAAGCTTGGAGTTGGAATATATAGTTAGAGGGGGTGTGGGGGGCACAGCCACCCACAATAAGGAGTTCGATGTCCAGCGTTTTTGCTCATGTGAGCATTCACTGAAAACTTTCGGTTTTCTAATATAGACCCATCTGTAAAACCGTTCAGCAAGGGTACCACCCAGAAAGAATTTTAGTGAGCTTGTTCAAGAATCCTGTAAAATCTGAACTCTCCTAAAGCTGTTTTAATATACACAGACAGTATTTTTTTCTTTTCTGCTTGTTTATGCAGCTTACCACATTGCATTCCAAATCATATGCAACCTAAAAGCTCACTGTACCATCACTACAAAGTTTCAGAAAGTGGATGAAATGCAATCCTCCTGTCTAACAAACACCATACCAAAAGGAATCAGGGTTTGCAATAAACTTGTAAAAGGCTGTTTTATAATCCCAACACACATGTCATTGAAAAACAACATACCAAACATAAACGAAAGGTACCTGCAAGCTGTTGAAAAGTGATATAAAAAAATAAATGTGAAATAATAACCTGACAAAAACAAAGAAAGAACAGTAATGCACCTTGCCAGTTCTGCTGCACCCCATGTCGGGACTATTCCACCCAGTCCTTCTACTTGAATAAGCCCACTAGTCTGAACTCACACAACTTTGTACCAAGTGAATTACAGAGTTTATAGTAATAAGTGCTTGTCCCAAAAGCTATGCAGCCTTTGAAGGGGAATCTTAAAATAGTGTGGGGGAAGGGTAATCTTTTACCGCTATGTTAATGTTCTTTAGTACTAGTTATTTGTACTGCTCAAGTGCCAACTCCTTAACATACGTTGCCTTTATAAATAACTCCTCTGTTACTCAAATGATTCCATAAAGGTTGTCTTACATGTTGTGGGTGGCTGCACCTCACAAATCCCTCTAGCTAATATGAATAACCTCCAGGGTTGCACCATTTGTGGGTAATGGAACCGAGTTATAAGATTCTACTACTATGCTGCCGGTGCACTTTGTTGCCAAAAGTAACCACTGCTACTACTGCTTCTGTTTTACGGTTGAGTTAGTTTTCATGCACTGATTGCCATGTATGAATGAGAGATTATTTTCAGAGATGCAAAGGAATTCCTCATGTAGGACAGTTTGGATAATATGACAACATGCTTTGGTCAGATGACTCCAAGAGATAGTTGGCATATGCTACATGGACTTTGGTCAAGTAGTTAACTTACCATATAAGCATATTGGGAGCTGAGAATGTCTCAAATGATGATGTCCTGGCAGCCCTATCAGGCCTAAAAAGAATAACTTAAATCCAAAGAGAATAAAAATGGGGGTTAGCACTGGACTTACAACTGGCTTATTATGGGAGTTCAGTCTCATGTTAACAAAGGTTCATAGGTATATAGGCCAACAACAACCAGGGCCTTAATAAGCCTAGTCATGCAACCCAAGCCTAGTCATGCAACACAACCCAATTGTGTCCCTATGTATCATAGACATTTATTAGGAGAGGTATGTTAGTTGGGAAGTTTTTAGAGATTATGTAAAGGATATGTTAGTTTGGGTTTTACTGACTGTCTCTGTATATCAGAGATATGGGGCCAGACCCTATTTACTATCAACTAGCGGTGATATATAATCAAGTACTGGTCCATTTCTATGTTAGCATCTATGACTGCATAGAGTGATTCTGCTGTATTTCTTCAGATGATCCTAAGATCTTCAAGTAGAATGCAGCACAGACAGAACAAGCATGAAGCCGAATGGTGGAACATGGAAATCTGTGATATAAAATCATGGTCAGAGTCAAAGAAAACTGGTACAATACACCCAGTGCACAAAGTATACGTGCTGGTGGTAATGATGGGGCAGATACAATGATACTGGAAAATACTTAATTTTTACTCAAACATAAGCTAACCTGGGACTAACAAATAAACTAAACAATGAAGCTATAAGGTTTCCTATGCAGTGAAAGTATAACTAGAGTATGGCTGCTAATGTAATGAAACTGTAAGTACAGTAAAACAATACAAAACAATATACTTTGACAATAGATAATGAATAAATGGCCATGCAGATTGGTTCAATTCCAAAGTTGCCACTATGGTCCAGTTCATGCATAGCCAGCATTTTTAAAACCAACCTCTCATACTTGCTACCCCATTTCAGTCCAATACCTCTTTCACAGGTGACAATGCTTCTGCAAGTGGTATTTCTTTGATTAGGCTGCTACACACACCCATCACTGTTTAGGAATGATAGCATTTGTGTTATTCCTGGTGACAGTACCCTGCACAATAAAACAGCATGTATTTTTTCTTTATGGTAGTACTGTAGTCATAGCTTTGCAACAATGCAACAATTATAGAGGTTTATAATCCTGGGGTCTGTGGATGCATGTTCTTATATGCTGGCTGTGCACTTCTAGTAAGGCAGAACAATCCACTGTATATTCATAGTAATGAGAGGGAAGAAATGGAGAGTACCCTGCGTAGCTTGAATAAATGTCTGTACAGAAAGACAACTTCTTAGTTTCTTTTCGTAATGCCTGCTCTGTATACCCTATCATTTTACCAGCCTTTATCACATAATGGACACCCACTTCAGTGATGGACTCACAAAAGGGAAAACATGGTATACACTTGAACTTGTCAAAAATATTTTTTAGTCATTCACATTGATTCAGGTGGTCTTAGCTTCTATGGCAGAGCCACAGACTCTGTAAATACTGTAATTGTATACACGCGCTACATCAAAATGCCCTGTCTGACTGGTGTTGCCATCTTCTCTATTATTTATTAAAATTAATTTACTGGGAAAGTCCAACTATACCAAAATGTAGTGAATACCAACCTTTCTGTGGGAAACATCATAAGATATGCCATTGCTCCACAAAGAACCATGGGATCTACTATGGTGGTGGTCTAAGAGCAATACTTCCTCTCCTATGGCAGCATTACTTGCAAAACCAACCTGGCCTTCCATGGCATATCTCGTTTGTACCAAGAATGCTCAGTATGAGCAGAACTGGCAGATAGGAAACTCCATCTGATTCTGCATATGCACCTCAAAGATATTTAGAGTACTTTGTTTTCTTACAGACTATGCATGTAGTAGTAGAAATGTAGTGGTGTCTGGACTACCCCAGACAACAAACAATTTACTGCCATCCCTATAAAGGTCCTTTTCATACATCTCCCCTTTTTGTCTTTTTCCTCCTCTACTTGTATAATTCATTACTCTGAATCTTTGCTTACCAAGCCTTCAACTTTCTCACTCCTCCCAACCTCACCACACCTAGCTATACTTTCCCTTCTCACCTGTTTCATCCATAAATCCTTCTCCTACTGCCTCCCCTTCCAGATTTATATATCTATGTGTAAAATAGTGCGTGTTTACTAGTCTTTCAATGTGAAGTTGTGTGAATTTACGTTTTCATAGTTTTCTTGAACATACAGTATATCAATGACAGCTCCCAGCTGTTCAGATTTTTGCAGAATGTCTAGACTTTTGTCTCATATTTTAGAGCTGTTCCTAGGTTCATCAGTTCATAGGTTGGTACTAGGCTAATGGCCCTAGGGTCTATACAAGCCTAACCATAACAGTTCCCCGGCTATTTCTACCCAGGACATTTACTTCCCTGGTCCCCTGTCTAGCTGGGTGACTGACGTGATCCCCAGGGTGAATTTCCTATCTCCCATCAAGCTGTTAAGGTTCCCTTTGAAGAGGGCCAAAGAGGCGCTCTGTTTGACATGTATGGGTAGTCTCTGGGACAGGAACCTATCCTTCCAGCATGTTTTGTTCATTGTGATGACCAGGTTTAGATCCCTGGAGCACGTAGCTTTGAGGGACTGGGATTTCTTTAAGTGTAGCATGTCCAACAGCTCTGGGTTTGACTTGGCCTTGTATGTTAAGCAGAGATCGCCTCTGAGTAGATGATATGTGACAGAGAATAGCCCGAGTTTTTTAGACGGTTAGCATAAGGCATCTGCTTTAGGCCTGTGATTCTTTTAGTGAGGTATTTCTGCAGCCTTTCCAACTGTTGGGGGTGTCTTGTGAGGTACATACCGAATGGGGCATTGTACTCTATAATGGGTCTAATGAGGGATGAGTACAGTGAGACAATGACCTTCTTTTTTATGGATGAAAAGCCCTTAGTGATGAGATGTGCCACATAGAAGGATTTACTGACTGTTGTGGTGATGTGGTTATTGAAGGTGAGACCACTGTCCACCTGTGTCCCTAAGTCCCTTATCACACTTTTGGTACATGTTTTTTCCCAAAGGGGATAACTATACATTTCTTGGCATTGAGCTTGAGCCCATGGCTCTGGCACCAAGCATTTGTCTCTGTAAGGCCCTTTTGCAGAATATTCACATCACTTGGGGATTCAGTAATGGCTCCCAGTTTGCAGTCATCTGTGAACTTTGTTAGCCAGAGTCCCTTGGTGTTGGTCTGTACTTTGAAGAAGTAGATGCCAAACAAGAGAGGTACCAGGACTGAACCCTGTGGTATTACACTTGTCATTTGTCTGGAGCCAAATTTGGAGTCGACTACTTTTACAGTGTGGGTTCTGTCAGTAAGCCAGTTTGCGACCCGTTGAGTGATGTAGGGATTAATGCCCAGCTTAGTAAGTTTATCTATGATTCCAGAGTGGGGAATGGTGTCAAAGGCCTTGGCGAGGTCCAGGTAGGCTGTGTTGGCCATCTTACCCTCGTCCATGGCTCTGGAGACTGATTCAAAGAAGTCAATAAGGTTGATGAGACAAGATCGACCCTTCACAAAACCAAGCTGGGTGGAGTCCGGTGTTAGAAGGTTGTCAATGTCTTTGTTTATAAGTTCCTGATAAAACATTTGGTTTTCTGGCAAATCAGTGAGGACTGAATTAATAAAATAATGACAGCCATTTCAGTTTCAGCCTTCATATCCTTCAGAAAATGCATGGTAACACAAAACCTTTTATTCCAACAACTTTCTATGATTGTACAAGCAATGTTTAAAATTTGTCCCTAGTTTTGGCCTTTGTTCCCCATTAATTTTGGCTTTGCCTAGATATCTTGTACTACAAGGTTGAGAGGTATGATCAATGTAACATAGTATGTGTAACTAGAGTTCACAGTGTGATGCAATATTCATTATGCGGTATAGCAAAGGCTACTCTATGTCCTGATACAGTAAAATGTTTAGCAATCTACTGCCAATCTTGTACTGCTTAATTCTGCAATTGTTTTTGAACTCTTGATTGTATTATTTCTCAATGTAAATTACGATGTGACCAACGGCTTATATTAACAGTGGGTCTATACACACTGAGCCGAGTGGAGGAGGGGCATTGACTACAACTCTGATCTGAGATATATAACAATAAGTATCCTTTTTTTTGGCTTATTTTTACTGGCTATTGCTTCTAGTAATTTATATATATATATATATATATATATATATATATATATATATATCACTTTGTATTGCCTGCTGCATACTTTTTACTGTATTTTATTGCTATTAACTAATCTATACGGTTAAACTAAAATTGTCTGCCTTACAGGGCCTGAGAAATAAGTTTTTTACTGTCACACTGTTTGTAAAGCTTTATAGCTAGTTTCACTGTGTGAAATGTATTAACGGGAAATTTTCTGTACTAGTTAAGCACCTATTTGTTTGTTCTGATTTCCTGCCAAGGAGTGTATCATGTAACTGATTTGTTTGCAGTTAAAAGCATTCTGTAGAGTCTCCTTGCTTCTTCATTGGTTTAAAAACTTTCATTTTGTGGCTCACTGCTGTTCTTCTGCTGTGATAAACATTTCTGTAGTGTTTACTGTCTAAAAGAGTGTAGGCTATTAGCTTCAGTATTGTTCCCCACCCTCCCCCTGTGTTGGTGTCTTTGGAGTTATACTTGGTGTCTTTACAGTTGCCTGCCCCTACTGTAAATTTGATTTGGGACACTCCTCCCAGTCTAGTGCATTAGATCATTTTACCTAATACAGACAGAACATTTGAAAAGACCAACCCACTTAGTTTCCTAACCTTGAGTTATCTTCTGCTTCTTCTCTGTCCCTTTCTTTTACCAAAAAAAAAAATAAAAATCTTTACTAGACTCTCAGATACAGATTTGATATACCCAGGACTGTTTGTAAGCTTCTGAGCTCCCCAAGCCTTTCTATGTTGGAGGCAAGCCTTCTAAGCACTAGGTAATCTATCTACCACATACGGAGTGGTTTCTGGCCCAGAAATTGTAGTTATTGGCCATTTGGGCAGTTTTTCCATCTCTATCAACTTCCTGATTTAAAAGCCGTCATTTCCACTTGTTCCACCCCCCCCCTTCCTTTACCTAGTCTAGTCCAGATACAGATTTGCTGTATCCAGGACTGTTTGTAAGCTCCTGAGCCCCCTCAAGCCTTTCTGTGTTGGAGGGAAGCCTGCCTTCTAGCTTATCAGTGGGAGTAGTAAGCACTAGGTAACCTATCTACCACATAAGGAGTGGTTCTGGCCCAGAAATTGTAGTTACTGGCTGTTTGGGCAGTTTTTCCATCTCTCTCAACTTTCTGATTTAAAAGCCCATATTTTCACTTGTTTCCCCCTTTCCTATAACTAGTCTAGTCGAGATACAGATTCTTAGTTTTAGCACTTGAATTTGCTTTTTTGCACTCAGCACTTGTTCAGAACTTGTTGTAAGCACTAAATAAGCATACAAGAGTGGAGGAAGATGCATACAGGTGGATTATATCTTATGTAGAAGGGCCAGTCTGAAGGAGATTGGAGACTGTAAAGTGGAGGCAGGGGAAAGTGTAGTTAGGCAGCATAGGATGGTGGTTTGTAGGATGACATTGGTGATCAAGAAGAGGAGGATGAGTGTGAGGGCAGCACCAAGGATCAAATGGTGGAAATTGAAAAAGGGTAATTGTGAGGTGATGTTCAGGGAAGAGTTAAGACAGGCACTGGGTGGCAGTGAAGAGTTACCGAATAGCTGGGTTACTACAGCAGAGCTACTAAGAGAGATGGCTAGAAAGGTGCTTGGTGTGACATCTGGAAAGAGGAAGGAGGACAAGGAGACCTGGTGGTGGAATGGAGAAGTACAGGAGAGTATTCATAGAAAGAGGTAGGTGAAGAAGAAGTGGGATTGTCAAAGAGATGAAAAAAGTAGACAAAAGGAGTTGAGGTGCATGGCAAAGAGAGAGGTGGTGAAGGCTAAGGATAAGGCGAATGAAGAGTTGTATAAAAGGTTGGACACTAAGGAGGGAGAAAAGGATCTGTACCGATTGGCTAGACAGAGGGACCGAGCTAGTAAAGATGTGCAGCAGGTAAGGGTGATAAAGGATAATGAGGGAAACATACTCACAAGCGAGGAGTGTGTGTTGAGCAGATGGAAAGAGTACTTTGAGGGGTTGATGAATGAAGAGAATGAGAGGGAGAGAAGGTTGGATGATGTGCGGATAGTGAATCATGATGTGCAGTGGATTAGCAAGGAGGAAGTAAGGATAGCTATGAAGAGGATGAAGAACAGAAAGGCTGTTGGTCCGGATGACATACCTGTGGAGGTATGGAGGTGTTTAGGTGAAATGGCAGTGGAATTTTTAACTAGATTGTTTAGTGAAATCTTGGAAAGAGAGAGGATGCCTGAGGAATGGAGAAAAAATGTTTTGGTACCGATTTTTAAGAATAAGGGTGATGTGCAGAGCTGTAGTAACTACAGAGGGATTACACTGATCAGTCACAGCATGAAGCTATGGGAAAGAGTAGTGGAAGCTAGGTTAAGAAGGGAGGTGATCATTAGTGATCAGCAGTATGGTTTCATGCCAGGAAGGAATACTATAGATGTGATGTTTGCTCTGAGAGTGTTGATGGAGAAGTGCTGGGAAGGTCAGAAGAAGTTGCATTGTGTCTTTGTGGATTTAGAGAAAGCATATGACAGGGTGACTAGAGAGGAGTTGGAGTATTGTATGAGGAAGTCAGGAGTGTCAGAGAAGGATGTAAGAGTGGTACAGGATATGTACGAGGGTAGTGTGTCACCATATCCATAAACATTATCTTAGGCCTTCCTCTTTTCCTCATACTTGGCAGGTCCATCTGTAGCATCCTTTTCCCAACATACCCAGCATCCCTCCTCAGCACATGTCAAAATAAATGCAATCTCACCTCTCTGGCTTTGTCTCCAAACCATCCAACCTGAGCTGACCCTCTGATATATTGAATCCTAATCCTGTCCATCCTTGTCACACCCAGTGCAAATCTTAACATCTAACTCTGCCACCTCCAGCTCTGACTCCTGTCTTTTTGCCAATGCCACTGTCTCCAATCCATATAACATAGCTGGTCTCACTACCCTCTTGTAGACCTTCCCTTTCACTCTTACTGGTACACGTCAGTCACAAATCACTCCTAACACTCTTTTCCACCCACTCCACCCTGCCTGTATTCTCTTCATCTCTCTTCCAGACTCACCATTACTCTGACCTGTTGTTCCCAAGTATCTAAACTCATCCACCTTTGCCAACTGTACTCCCTACATCTTCACCATTCCTCTATTCTCACTCTCAATCACACACACATATATTCTGTCTTACTCTTTCTGACCTTCATAGTTCTCCTCTCTAGAGCATAGCTCTACCTCTTCAGTGTCTCCTCAACCTGTTCCCTACTTTCACTACAGATCACAGTGTCATCTGAAAACAATACAGTTCATGGAGACTCCTGTCTGATTTCGTATGTCAACCTGTCCATCACCATCATCTGTCAACCTGTCCATCACCATTGAAAATAAGAAATGGCTCAGAGCTGATCCTTGATGTAATCCCACCTCAACCTTGAACGCATTTGTCACTCCTACCATAGACCTCAGAACTGTCACACTACCCTCGTATATATCCTGTACCACTCTTACATACATCTCTTCCACTCCTGACTTCCTCATACAAAACCATAATTCCTCTCTAGCACCCTGTCATATGCTTTCTCCAAGTCCACAAAGACACAATGCAACTCCTTCTGACCTTCTCTGTACTGCTCCATCAACACTCTCAGAGCAAACATTGCATCTGTAGTGCTCTTTCCCAGCATGAAGCCATACTGCTGCTCACTAATCATCACCTCCCTTCTTAACTTAGACTCCACTACTTTTTCCCATCCCTTGGATGTGCATTGCTACTATAAAGTGGTTGGAGGTTATCACCCATTGCCACACTCTGACAGCTTCTCAACATAGGGGGTAAGATTTGGTTCTGCCCTGTTTGTTGGTGCACCAGACAACTGACATGTTGTCTGAATTGCAATCATTCCTAGAGGGAGGACAGATTGAAAGGCTAGCAGCTAAGGCCACTGCTCTCAGTTCCAGAACATTAATATGCAGGTTGGCCTCTATTGGGGATCAAGTGCCTTGGACTGGTCTTCCCAGATAATGCCCCCTCCGCCTCATCCGGGATGACTATGTCTTTGGGTTAGGAATGACAAAGGGGCAGCCTAAAAGAATTTCCTCAGATTTCTTTCACCATGATAAGCCCCTCTTGCAATAACTGGTGATAAGAATCGGGTATGTCACTGGATGGGAAAGGATAGACCACTGGGATCCTAGAAGCCATTGTAGCAGTTGTATGTGAAATATTGCTAGTAGAATTAAGGTAATGGTCACTGCCACGGACCCTAAAGCTAGAAGGACTAGAAGTGCAGGAACTCTGTCATTAGACAGAATGGCTTGTACTTGGGTTTTTATCTTCTGTAGCTTGTGAAGAGGAAGGGAAGCTACACAAGAGATGGTATTCAGATGAGAACCTATGAACTCTAGATCATGAGTGGGACTTAGCTGAGATTTTGACTGATTTACATTAATGCCCAGATGGGCGAACAGGAGTAGGATGAAATTTGTTGCCTGAAGCACTAGATGCCTGGTGGAATCAGTGATAAGCCAGTCATCTAGGTAAAGAAACACCCAGAATCTGTGCAGTCTCAGGTGAGTTGTCACTGCTGCCAAACACTTGCTGAACACCCTGAGGGCTGTGGTGAGACCAAAGGGCAGTACCCTGAGCTTAAAATGAGTGGCTCCTAGCCAAAAGCCGAGGAACCTTCTGGATCGTTTGTCCATTTTTATGTGGTAATACTTGTCCTGAAGGTCTATAGAGCACATCCAATCATTTTCATCTAGAAAGGGAATTACAAACTGAAGCATGATCATCTGGAATTTTGCTTGCTGAACAAACTTATTCAGAAGGCTGAGATCTAAGATTGGTCTCAAGCCCCTGTCTTTTTTGGCACAAAAAAGAACCTTGAGCAAAATCCAGATCCTCTCTGGTCTGGTGGAAGTTCTTGGATGACTCTTTTATTTCTATCATCCTTTGAATCTCTAAGGCTGCTTGATCCCTCTGATTGGGTGGAACTTTGGGGAGGCTTCATTTTGATCTCAGAAAAAGAGTGAAGGAAATATGGTAACCTCTGACAGTGATTCTCTGCACCCAAGCATCTGAAATTATTTTTATTGCCAGGCTCTTGAGTAAAGTGAAAATCCTCCCCTGACTGCTTCCAAAGGTAAGCAATTGGCACCATTTCATCAGCACTGATAGGATTGTCAAGAGAAAGAATCTCTGGAAACCTGATTTTGTGGGTCACCTCTGCTGTGGGGTTGGGAATATTTGAAACACATGTTCCTACTCCTCTGAGTCCTACATTAGGACCGTTGGGGAGCAGAAAAAACATATACCCACTGCAGAAAGGGTCTTTCCATCTTTCTTGTACCTGACTACAGTTTCTTTGATTTTGGGGCCGAATAAGGAGGATCTGTCAAAAGGAGCATTGATGAAGGAAGACTTAAATGGCTCCACAAACTCATACAAATGCATCTAAGTGTGACACCTTATGGCAATGCCTGAATCCGCTGCCGTCAACATCCTTTTGGCTGCATGTGCAATGAGCCTCATGGATGAGTTGCAAATAGACTCCAGGGTCACTAGCTGGAAGGCCACTTTATCCTGGACTTCCTCAGACACAGCTCCTGCTAGGGTATCTGATAACGCCTTGAATAGATCTCTCTGGAGCCAAGTAAAATGTGCCATAAAATTCAAAGACCTTAAAGCGAAGGTCAATGATGTGTACACCCACTTTCCGAATCTGTCCATCACCCTGGGCTCTTGATTAGGGGGATGAACAGTGGAAAACTCTTCAGCAACTTCCTTTTTGGTTGCCGCCACCACCACCATAGCATCTACTGCTAACCCCTTTATCCACTGCTGGTGATCCTCTGGAGCAGGTAGTATTTTGTCAGGTCTGCGGGGAATTGGCTTTACAGATTCAGGAACCTTCCAGACTGCCTGCGCAATCAATATAATAAAATCATCAGTGGGAGGGGTCATCCAAGAAGTAGATGAGCAAGCACCAAAAGCCTGCAAGTACACAGACTCCCCAGAGGTAGGGTCTTTGGACTGCCAATTACCCCTCTGTTTCAGAATCTCTAGGATGTCTCCAAAAGAGACATCTTCCATGGATGACCGGGGGGAACCCTCCCCATCATTGAAGTCTGCGTCTTCTGTGACTGATTTCTCAAAGGAATCTGTTTCCTCTTACATGTCTTATTCTTGGGTGGCTCCTCAGTGGGGATCTCTGAGGAGGACTTGGAAAAAGAGGGGCCCTGTGCAGGGGTATCTTGCAGTCTAGGTGCCTGCTGTCCAGATGTGGTGGTTGGTGGCAACTCTGGGCAAGGTGTCTTGGGATAAAACTCCCAACACAGAAGGAGCCAGCTGAGAGCCTGCAGAGGCCAATGGCCTCTCCATCACCTGGAAGGTGAGTTCACCCAAACATGGACTGGAGTCTGGAACCAAGAAGGACACACTCAGAACCAAGGCTGTCCCCCACTCCGAGAAACCCACCTCCGAAGCAGGAGCTGAGGAAGAGCCCACATCTGCCAAGGTTACAAGAATCAAGGACAACTCTGAATACAAAACTGGAGCTGACCCGAAACTCTCATAAAAAACTGGAGCCGATCCAAAACTCTCAGACCCGACTGCACAGCCACAGTCCCGGCAGTCCATTGCTTCTGAAGGAACCAAAGAAGTCAAGACAGATCCTGGAACCAAAGGGGTAAAGGCTGTCAGCACCAGAGCAGCTGGAACCAGAGGGATCGAAGTTGGAAGCTCTAAGCCCTCAGAAGAGGTTAGAGAGAGAAGATTTGGTGGAGTCCTGGAAGAAAATGCCCCAACTACAGAAAGGAGAGGGGTCTTGGAGGAGGTAGAAAAACCCCTGCCCACTAGGAGCTGATACACTAACCTTATGACTTTGACTTTGGTAAGACTCCTGGAGAAATGGATTGACAAACCTGAGGAGGATTCTGGTCTTTCAAGAAAGGGACTTGGGAGCTGTCCCAAAAAGGGGTCAATAGAAGATGAATACCTTGTCCTGGGAGAGAAAATTATGCCTGATTTTGGCACTGACAGAGGTTCCAACTTCTGTGGAAGTGTAGCAGGGGAGGTCGATACCAACCAGTAAACTGAAGATGTCAGTAATGAAAAGGCTGGTATTCAGGTTTGTGGTGCCAGTAGAAGACTGTGCTGAGGATGCTGCCAGTTCCAGAAGCTTTCAAACCTTAGCCTTCAGTTGCACTGAAGTGCATGGAGCTTATGCTTTTTCACCACCGGTACCAAAGGAGACATTGGCACCAAGGGACTTTTCTTAGATCCAGTGTCAGATTTAGAAGGGACGTGTCAGTCTTGGATAATGCCTTCTCAAAAGAGGACTTAATTAGCCCTTTTAAAAGTAATTTATTTTTGCATTCTACTAAGGCTCGGTTACTAAAGGACTGGCAGACAGTACCATCCTGTTCTAGATGAGCTGAGCCTAAACAATATACATAAGAAGTATGCCCATCGGAATTGGGCATCTTCCAACCTCAGTCCTGGCACTAGCCTGTAGTGCCTTGAGATTTCTCAGCCATGTTGACAGACACCAAGAAAGTAGGGGTCAACAGGCAGCAAATACACACCCACACAGAGACAGAAAGAAAGGAAGAAACTACCAACAAGAGTAGCTTAAAGCTACCTAAAGAGGTAGAGAAAGAGAGGGAGAGGTAATACCAGCAATGGTAGGGATAGAATACCATATGGTAAGGAAGGAACACTCGCTTGCCAAAGTAAGTAGATTGAAAAGAAAAACAAAACAAAACTATATATATATATATATATATATATATATATATATATATATATATTATAGAAAAAAATATTAGGTTAAACTATGAAAACACAAGAAAATTGTACTTAGCAGTGAGAGAAAACAGCTGATACATCTTGCGACAAGAGTGGCAAACTTGATCTGAGGTAATATGGAGACGGGTATTAGGGGTAGAGTCTTAGCTCGAGAGTTTTTGGCTGACATGAGCTGTGTAATGGCTGAGCTGGTTCTGTGGTTTGGAACCATGTTTTATAGGTAAAGAATAAATGAAGACTGATAACATCAGACAAAGATATTTCTATCTGTCTGATAATGGCAATAACTTGGTGAATACAATGCACAAAAATAAAATCTGTAAACAGAAAAGCACCAATGGCTTTAATCTACCCAATAATCTACCTAACAGTTAATTCCCAATTCTGAATTCAATAAACTCTCGTGATGTGTTATAAATGCACTAGCCATCCACTCAGAATAAAGAGACTCAAAGCTAACCCTGCCCCATGGCCTCCTTTAGCAACTAAACAACTCATGAAACAAACAGACAAATCATGGAACATCTGAACCAAAACTAAATGAGCTCCTACTTTACTATCATATGGAAAACTAAGAAATCTAACAAAACAACTTAACACCCAAGATAAGAAAACCTACTACACATACAATCAAAGCATACTCACTAATAATCCAAAACTGTTCTGGGTCTCAGGGAATCATCACAGACCTTATCAAGAAAGAAATAGGTAATCTACAAACGACTGTCCCTACTCAGTTTGGATTTGTCAAAAAGAGATGATGCTTCTTAAACCTGGTGAACCTCTTCGAGACAGTCCACAAGCCACTGGACGAGGGGAAATCTGTGCATACAGCCCACCTGGACTTGGCATACACGTTTGATACTATCATCCACTCAGGCATCATTGGCAAACTCACTCAGCTAGGCATGAACCCTTATATCATTAGATGGGTCGCTAACTGGCTGACTGACAGAACTCGTATAGTCAAAATAGGGAAATCCACCTCCATCAGCAAGTAAATGTAGACAAAGCCCGACAAAATCGGGTGTGTGACAAAGGCCAAAAATTGGGGATATATTTTGAATGCTGATCTTATTATTTTAGAGAGTTGCAAGAGTAACAGGGTTTAAAATATATAGTTTATGAAGGATTTAAAGTTTGAAACTAAAATGTATGCCATTATCTAGTGAATTCAACCCTCAAATCACCACAGTGATGTGCCAGAAAAACGCACATGTCTTAAAGCTTGCAGTGGAATCCCCACCCCCCCCCCACACACACACACACACCCCACCCCCAGTGAACACAAAAGTAATTTCATGCAGTGGGATTAATTTGCGAAATTAATGATTTATCTTAATTTTCACAATGTTACCTTTAGAAATGAGAAGCAGTAAGAATGTAACCTTTTGTAATCATTGACATTCACTGCACATACTAAAGTTATGCAAGCCAGTCTTCTGACCAGTTTATACCGGCACAAGGCAATTTTAAAAAAAAATTGCTATACGATTCTCTCTGAATGTATATTTGACAAGCTCTGTCTGTTAAAAACTAACAAATGCAAAAACTTACAATAGCGCTATATCCAATCACTTTGAACTGCAGAGTGAACCCTGGCAAACACTACCCTAACCTACAGCTATAAGTAAGGATTATAAATAATAAAATTATAATGGGAATGCTTTAGGGATCGATAAGGAAATGCTATACATGATCCTTTTATATTGATGCTGCTCAAAGCAGAAAACAAAAGCAAAACCAAAAAAAGAAACTGATATTATAAGTGGTGGGCAGATTATATGGAGTGCTACTGTGCTCTGGTTCTACAGAAATAAAATCTTTTTATTCTAGCAAGCCACACAGGCAGAAAATCTGTCATTGCTGCTGAAATCTGAAAATGTAGTTATTATGCCCGTTTGCAGCTAGGCAGCCAAATCGGTAAAGTGCATACCTCCCCGCACAGTTTCTGCTCTCCTGTTTTAGTTTAAAAAAATGTTCGGAAACAGATACAAAGCAGTAAACAGCTGCGAAAGTGTAGACCACACAAAAACAAGTTTCTGGGTTAGGTTTTCAGCTATCCCTGCACTACAGCAAAGAGCAGTGACATCAGCAACATTTCATTAACTCTTAGAGATAAACTGCTTCAACATGAACAGCACTGGTGAGCGGCAGCATTTCTCTGTTTTGATACATGCTTTAACTCAATGCTGCCAAAATCAGATGGTTTACTTGTGCCCATTTGCAGTTAGGCAGCCCAGTTGCTACAGTGTATACCCTCCAGAGCTTCATTTCAGTTATCCGGGTTTAGTTAAAGATTTTACAAGCAGATATGATGCAGCAAACAGCTGTAAAAGTGTAGACCACACACAGAGCAGTACGTTGGTTCAGCTAGCATTCTATATAGTAAAGGGCACTGACGATCGGCAACATTTCTCTTTAGCATTGCATCTAGGTACTTACAGTAAGGGATTGGGACGTAAAAGTTTGCACTTACTGTAAGTTATTCAAGCTGCCAAAATGCTTCGGAACCACAGTGGATTGTGTTCATTTTCCCAGGGGAAAGAACATAAGCATGGGAAAGGTCAGCATAGGGTTTAATTTAAAGAGCTGAGGGTAGGAAAGGGGTGTGTATGCTGATGTCAGAATGTGGGTGGTACTTTGCGAGCCAAATTGAGAGCGGGACGCTCCTGAATTAAAAAGAGTTGAATTGCCAAAAAACTAGGGGAAATGTGCAAAAAGAGTGGCACAGATGCACTTTATACTATTTATTGTACGCATTGGTGGAAAAAAAAAGAAAAGTGTTCTTGTAGCTGCATCTTTGACACTCTCCCTTTAAATAGAGTCATAGTGGAGAACTGTAAAAAAAGGGGAAGAATTTATGTATGTAATGGATTGACTACAAACAAGCATTTGATAGTATCCCACATTTATGGATAAAGTGCTTAAAAATGTACAAGATACACCCTACACTGATCAGCTACATTACAGTGACCAGGAAATAGTGGAAGACCACTTTACAATTAAGCCATGATAAAGGACTAATGATTATTCTAGGGATAAAAATTCAAAGGGGGGAATTCCAGGGTAACTCTCTGTTACTGCTGTTATTCTGCCTTGCCCTTAACCCATTAAGCTGTCTCAAACACAAGAACAAAATCCAACAAAATTACCGGCCAGGTAAAAAACAAATATCACGGCAGAAAGTCCACAGGTTCTCAGAAAAACAACTTTATTCCAATACGATCAGTCCTGCGATGTAAAAATAAATCAAGCGCTTTCGCCCGGGTTCTCCCAGGCTTTATCAAGATAAAAAATATTCATTTCACTCTACCTTATATACTCGTGAAAAATTTGGTCCCTCACATGTATTTTAAGTATACATCTGGTTTTAAGTTGTGTGTAAGAACCATAATAGAGATTAAAATGTAAATAGATATTTTTATATATTTAACATATTTTGGTCTGTCAGGTTTTAGTAGCAGCCAACCCTAGGTATTTTCACTTTTTTATGAGAATACATTTTTGGTTTGAAGGCCGTTTACAACAGTGTTTTATGTATATACAGAGGTTTTAGAAGTATGATGCTTACAAGTACAATTTATTAAATTATATTAGGATTGGTGCAGTTAGAATATATCAAGCATTAAAGTAGGAAGTGTTTTTAAATAATATTGTCTTTAAACAATACACCTTTAACTTCACAAATTATTTAATTGAACAATTGAATAAAATGTTGTAATTAAGGCTCTACAATAGGAGTATATAAGGTAGAGTGAAATTCATATTTTTTATCTTGATAAAGCCTGGGAGAACCCGGGCGAAAGCGCTTGATTTATTTTTACATCGCAGGACTGATCGTATTGGAATAAAGTTGTTTTTCTGAAAACCTGTGGACTTTCTGCCATTAAGCTGTCTACTTAACAGCTTAGGCCATGGCTATAATTTGGCTCATAGAAAACAACAAAGTGTAAAGACTTATCTTCTCTTTGTTGATGATTTGAAACTGTATAGCTCATCAGATGAGGAACTGAAAGTACAACTGCAAGTCCTCAAAACTTTTCCAGATGACATAACAATATCATTTGGTCTTGATAAATGTGAAAAAGTGACCTTTAAAGCAGGAAAACTGCAGCACCAAGAAAACATCAGTTTGGGACAAGAATGTGATATAAAGAAACTGAAGCAAGAAGGAGTGTATAAATATTTGGGAATTGATGAAGGGCCAACAATAAAACATGAACAAATGTGAATAAAACTTTGTAAGGAATACTTTAAATACTTAAGTACTTAAATTAATCCTATAGACAGCATTGACATCTAGGAACAAAATCCAAGCTATAAAACAATTTGCTCTTCCTGTCCTAACTTACAGTTATGGAGTGATTGGTTCCAAAATGCATTGGATAGATTAGATAGGAAAACAAGGATGATTCATGCTCACCAAATGATTTATAAAAATCAGCACATACCAAGATTATATATTTCCTGTTCTAAAGGAGGGATTGGCCTCCTTGAAATTGATTACATGTACAGATCTGCAATCATGGACTCCACTCATTTGCTGACCTCACAAGACTCAAATGTAATGAAAGTTTTGAAACATGAGGATACTAAATCTAAGATGACTTTCCTGCTTAGGCTAGCAGAAGCATATCGACATCAAGCAGGAATGGAAATCAAACCACAAGTGGATAAAAAACAGGCAGCAACTGAATGTGCCAAAAAAAAAAGAAAGAATATAAGGTGGAAGGACTAGATGAGAAGGCAAGAAATGTGGAAAATGAATAAATATAGTTGTAAGTATAGAAAACTTCTGGAATAACCTCATGTTGATCAGGAACTAATGCATTAATGGTTAAGGAGAGGCAAATTCAAATGAAGAGATGAAATGTTAATATTGGTGTCACAAGTTAGTGGGCTTTTACATGTTGGTTTACAAAGTTCATTAAACGTGAGAGAAACAGACAAATGTAGGTTTTGTAAAACAGAATTAGAAATAGTTGCACACCTCATTGCAACATACTAATGGCAGAAGCACTGTATACTGAAAGACATAATAATGTGGTGAGACTGTTGCACTGGGGATTGTGCAAACATTATATTATTGAAGTGGCTGAAAAACACTGGAAACATGAGCCACAAAAGCATCATAGAAAATAATGAAGTCTACGTCACATGGGAGCATCCAATGCCAACAGTTCAAAAGATAGGTGCTAGAAAAATGGATATAGTGGTCCAAGAAAAGAAGACAAAAGTAGCATGGATCATTGAAATCACCACACCCAGTGACTACAATGTCCTGCATACAGACAGCCACAAAATTATAAAATATTGGGATTTACAAGCAGAAACGAGAGCAATTTGGAAGAAAGATACCCATATAGTTCCAACAGTAGTAGGAGCAATGGGTCTTATAAAAAAAGAGTCCACAATCATATTTAGATATGCTACCAATACTTGTAACTCCATACAAATTGCAGAAGGAGTAATTACTGGGCACATTGCAGGTATTTTTGGCTGACATCAAAGAGTGAAACAATACTAATTTCATTAACTTTAATCGTACTTTGACTTAGGAATGGGGTCCATTCCTGACATAGTTTTAGAAACCCAAACAATTTGGAGAAAATAAAAAAAAAAGAAGTCATATTGCTGATAGTTAACATTTGAAAGCAGATTTCAGCAAATCTGAATGTATGAATTTACCTTCATTACCCTATTGATCACTGTATTCTGTGCATCCAACTCTTCAGCAAGCTGAAAAATACATTAAACTGAATAAAAACATCTAAGCACAGTGGTGTGAAGCACAACAGAGTAATGCAAAGACAATGAAATCACAAGCTACTCCCATAAGCTATGTACTTCCCTTTAACATTAGTTGCATTTGTTGCCTGGTGCCAGATATTACTCAAATGCAGAGGCGATAGAATAGTGATATACAAGGAAGAAGTTCTATGAATGCAGGGACAAAACAGCTTATGACAGAAGAATGACAATGGTGGCCCATAACAACATGTAGCTAGCAGGTACACATAAAATAGTGAGCCAATAATAGCCAGTACCACTTAGCTAATGGCTGGATTCGTCAAAATATAGCTATACATGTGAGCAGTAATTCATCATGCCACAAAATAATTAATTCTTCATAGCATTTAAATAACACAATTGAAGCACAGTGCCAACATGCTGAAGCAGAAGGGTGAACAAAGAAAGACAGACCTTTGCAGACAGGAATAGCAACATGTTTTTTGGGGCACGTAGAAATATATGTATGGTATGTTACTCTTGCTTATTAAATCATCATTAATCTGTCATGCTCTGTACAATAAAGAGTTTGCTATAGATACAAGTAAGGGGTAAGACTGTGCAATAAACATGAAGACAGAAGCAGGATAAGGTTGGCTTAATAAGTCTTCCTATTGGAGATGCAATTATTTTGCAAATGATTTGTTGCTACACTATTCAAATGAAATTTTAAGGAATAATTATGAAGAGAAATACAGAATTTTGCAGTTAAATATAGAATAGGAATACAAAATATCATGAATTAAATTGACCTACAGCTGTAATTGAACCCATGACAATATGCAAAAACATCAGGCAACAGTGTAGTTATCACAACACAGCACATAGGAACACCTACTTTATTACATTTAACAGCCTTCGAACTGTTACATTAACTATATAACAGTACTGCCTTTAGTCTGCTTTCATGCTGTATTACAAAAAACAGCAATATTATGCACATTTGTGTGAAAGTAACTGGACCACTGCAGATTACATTGAAATCATCAGCTTTTGCAGTAAAACTCCACCCAAATGCTGAGAATATAAAATGAAGGCTTTTCCATGTTCCATTTCTAGCCATGAATTTTTTGTCTGGATCTATTTTTGACCAGATTAAATGTGTGAAATTGGGGCAGATGGGACAATGGTGAAAATGGGGTTGGCAAGCAGAGAGTAGAACATGGGGAAAAGAATACAAGCACTTGCAGGAGGGTCATGGGACAGCACCATAGTTAGTCACTTCTTTATAACATAAATGTATAATTTCATGTCTTTGGAAAGTCACTACACCAGTGATGAATGACAATAGAAAAATATTGCATGGTCAATTAGACCAATTCAAGTGTGCCAAGATGGCATATATGCAAAGTGGAGAGGTACATATGGGGGTAATTGTATTTTGTGAGACAGGTGCCAATTTTTTTTTTTTTTTTACAAAACAGACAGGGGTGGTGATGGAGAAAAAAGGTTGAGAGACACCATAGACTTGGGATTGGTAGCTGTTATCTGAGTTGTACCCATGTCCAACTTCAGAACAGTGAGAATCTAGTCCTTCCCCTCAGAACTGTCATCACTGCCACCTGTACCAGCTCCCTATGTCAGTGCCAGATGTAGAATCATCTTTGCAATCCAATACAGGACCTTTTCAACTCTGCCAATATATGCACTGAAGCCGTCTGCATGATATCCTCCACCAGCCCTGTCAGCTCCTGCCAGGTGACAAATCACCACCTCCACTGGTACTGCTCCCAGAAGGTGCCACTTTACCAGCAGCTAGGGCAGAACTACCTGATACAGCTGGAGCATGTAGGGCAGGTGGTGTGGAAGCAACACTGACAGGTTGTGAACCTGAAGTACTGGATGTCTGTACTGCCATCTGTGGAAGTATGGCAGGCTGAGCTCCAGTGTTTGGTCTACCTCTCTATGCTGTTCGTCATTTATTTTTTACCAGCAAGGTATGCAAAGATCAGATTGTTAACAAATTATAAACCTCCCATAACAAAGAGAGAAATGGTGGGGAGACAAAAAGTGATAATTAAATATATGGCATGTCACAGTACTGCATTATTTCAATAAACTCTGTTTAGAAATACATAAACAATTATGATAATTTACTATTGTACACCTTTTTTTCCACCCATATATTATGGAAAGTCATTAATGTGTCATAAAATAAATAAATCTCAGTGCTATAATATAACAAATAGCAGATTTTATTTCCCTATGATGGAGTACAAGTATGCATTCAAATGTAATGACTGCAAATATCATAATTGGATTCTTGATGACATATTATTGCTCTTAATATTTTATAAATACTTATCCAGTAATAACAAGTAATTACTGCTTCTGGGTACTGAAACCGCACAGTTAATCAGCTGTTCTCATTGCCTAATAAAAGCAGCAATTGTTATTGGAAAAGGCTTGCATGCTTGAGATAAAGGTTGAGGTATCCCTTCTCAAAATCCTACTGATTGAGGGAATG
Organism: Protopterus annectens; assembly: GCF_019279795.1. Classification (NCBI taxonomy): domain Eukaryota; kingdom Metazoa; phylum Chordata; order Ceratodontiformes; family Protopteridae; genus Protopterus; species Protopterus annectens. The sequence continues at coordinate 1,691,530,973 of NC_056741.1, forward strand.
AAAAGAAATTTCTTTCTTGAATTTGGACCCGAGTCATCCTTACACCATGTCTCCCTGAGGTCACTTAATCTCTCCTAATTTGCCTCATTGCTTGCAACTATTTCCTCTGAAGCTGTACAGTACAAAAAGTAAAGAAATATATAAGCAAACATAATGAGTAACTAATTGCTTTGGCAAGCTAGATCATTAATACCATATCATAGACAGCTTATGGGTTAGTAAAGTTGCACAACCGAGGGGTGTTTGCAGTCCTAAATTCAGCAGCCCATCAGCATAGGAGGCCACTACAGTGCTTACAACATAGTACTGTAGTGCATGGAATGCCAGTTACACTAGAAACAGCCTTGATTAAGTTATTTCAAGTCCAGCCTTGTATAATTCCCCTGCAGTGGCCTATCACCGTAATGTTTTACCAGGAGTGCCAGAAATATCCTGGGCTCTTCAACACTTCACGTTTGTGCTCTAAATTTAGCATCGTTCTCACCATTACTATCCATGCCTGCAAAAGTCAAGCTAACAAGATATGTCAGAAATGTTGCCTGTTAGAATATATACATTTAAGCATTTACAATAGTACATGTACATTTCTGTTTGTTAGTATACTTACATATTACATGGTTAAAACTTTAGCTGAAAATAAGTAGAAAAATAAAAAGAATACAGCAGAGCAGTTACTATACATGTTTGGCATCCATACTATGTGTGATACTGTAAATGTTTCATGACTAGTACAGCTTCAAGGACAACTACAGATAAGGATGACTCCTTAATTCCCAACTAACCCAGGTGCAAGGCTGACCAGAGACAGCAATGACTCCTAATTTTTAAGGTTGTCACATAATTTACCTTGAAACAGAACACAAATCAGCTTATCAACAGACTGCATGACATCAAGCAAATTCCAACAGTATTAACTTTAAAAGACCGCCTTCATGAACAGGATCTAAATGGCACAAAAAATGTGTATAAAAAGGACAGTAAACCTATATGGTGTTAGATGTCACTTTTTGTCAGATCTGATACTTGTAGAAACACACTTGTTCCAAGGTAAATCGAGAATTAACATCTATATCTGTATCGAGAAGAACAGTAAAAGCTATAAGCTGTAACAGTATAGTACACGTCATCTGTTACATAGATAAGCACAGCACTAATAAAATAAGTTAATAAATTATAGTGCTGTAAAGTATAGCCGCCTGCAAGGCTCTGTACCTTAATCAGACTTTGTTTCCAGCTTCATAAAATGTATCATTGCCCCATTCAGATCTCGCATCTAACTGGCAGTACACAAAGACACAACAGCCTTTCCAACTGTATTTGTACAATTGAAACCAGATGGATTCCCTTCCGCAGCCACATTAGCACTACTTACATCACATAGCAATAAAGGTGTGAATCATGGCATTGAACATTGCCATGTTTGATGCTCCACCTATTGACACAGGTTCCAATGTTCAACAATGGAATGCTTAATGGCATGGTTTTTAATCCCCACAGTTTTTAAGGAGCCAGATTGTGCCATCTTGTGATTTTGGGGGTTACACAAAGTTAAAAATATTGTTGTACCAACTGGGAATCAAACCCATGGGATAAAGCATGCAAAACTAGAAACCTACCTCTTTAAATTTCCTTGCAACAGAAGAACTACCTTTTAAGCATGGTAATTACAAATATACTAATTTCAAAATGAATGGAGATACACTTCAGAAAAACCTATATGTATGTGACTTTAATTATGCCTGGGAATGCATTATTTTGTAAAATGTAGCCGAAAGAAGAAGAAGAAGAAGTATTTCTGTTTGTAAATATATTTCAGATGGATGCAATTGAATGACATGAGTACTATAGATTGGAGTATGTTACATAAATACTTCACAAGACATAACTGTCCTAAACACATAGGATACATGATGTGTCATGATGATTATAGCAAAAGCATTGTACACATCATACATAGGCAAGTGAATTTTAAATTAAATATTATAATTGTCATGTTTAAAAAATGTACAGATATTAGCTTATAGTTATATGTGAAGCATTGATGATATATGCAAAATAGAAAATGTACTTATCCAAACATTACCAATACATTGCTTGCAATAAACATGGTTAACATTATCATTTGTCTTTATTTTTACAGTCTTAATAAAAAGGTTGTGAGTACTGGGATTCTGAAACCATTTGTAAAAGTATATTTTAGCTGGATTTAAACCCTTTATGACCTGTGTTTTTTATCAAAACTCACTCCATTTACACCTTGTGCCACAGAGATAAGTGGAATGTCTCCACTCAGTACTATCTAGACTGCTGATGAAAGCATACCATTGGAAGGTATGTTTACAATACATAAGGCATCCTAGGTTACATTTTTCATGTATTTCCTTAGGTGGTGAATCATGTTTGTGAGCTAGCAAGCGAAGAGCAAATGCTAATTAAAATTAAAAACAAATAAATTAATTGCATATTATGAATAGTTTCAATGTGATCTCTAAACAGGATTCAAACAATGCATCATGTGACTTGTTTCACTTAATTCACTTCATTTACACCTTGTGCCACACAGAAAGTTACATTACAGGTATATTTTCTTCAGTGAGTACACTTCAGAGTGCTGCCAGACGTACAATGTTGGCAGACATTTTTTGCACTTCATAAGGCATCCTAAACTAAATTTTTCACTTTTTTTCCCTTGGGTAGTGAACCATGCTTGCATGCTGCTAAGCAGAGGTGATTTTCAAACAGCAACACAATCAAATTACAAAATGTGTGTACACATGTATTCAGACCTCCCCTCTTTAAAATGATTACTTTAATGGATTAAAAGCTGGCATCAACTGTTTTTTGTTTATCTAAGCTCACAGCACTTATATCTTGTATCACAGAGGTGAGTATGTGACAGATGGAATTTCTCCACTTTGTACTGTCTAGAGTGCTGAAGAAAATGTACTGTTGCCAGGCATGTTTGCCTACAGGACTATCTGGACTGCCACATCTTTTAAACAAAATTGTTCACCTATAGGGGTTCTCAATATATTTATGACAGCATAATCACTAAATGTATACAGCATACAAGAAAACTATCCCTATATATTACGATGTGGGATTTTTCCTTTCCATCTCATGATATGCAATCATTGGCAGAAAGAAATGTAATTTATTAATTCACACGTGTGGGAGACAGTACTCAGGAAGTCATATCTCCCTGAACAAAAAAAATTCATGATCTTTTTAAAGAAAAACTTTAACAAAGTAATAAACTTTATCAGTCCTACCACTGCTAACATCCAATAGGAAAATGCTAATACAGTTTATAATATAGTTTATTCCTCAGACCATTTCTAAATATCTAATAGAAATACATTATCTGACACTTCTTATCTACATTTCTAGCTTAGTATGGAATAAGTTTCTTTTTACCATGTGATTTAGAAAGAATGCTGTCTTAGGCTCAGGAAATGAAAGTTAACATTCTGTACATTTTCATGTTTCTGCATATGCTGTTGTAAACACGTACACTAGCTTTCTAGGACACACATACACTAACCCTTTAGAACACATCCAATTTCATTTGAACCCTTTACAGTGTGCTGGTCTCTTTTTGAAAAAAAAAAGGTGACTAAATTGCTTATGATCTACCACAGATTATCTTACCACTATTCCTTAGACCTTCAATCTGTTGAAATGGTTTCAATCTAATTGTAGCATTTTTTGGGTGAAGGACCCTGCCTCATCACCCTCAGATTTTAAATATACTGTCTCTGAGGTCACACTGACTCAATGAAGTGAGAATACATGTTCAGAGATTGCACTAACTTAGAAGAAAAAGAAATTAATGAAGTATATGAAGAACAAGTATATGGAGACAAAACCCCTTTGAGGAGTACATAAACATATGGCAAATGGTTACAAACCATTCTTCTAAAATTCCACAAAATCGTCATTTTATTCTTAATCTTCAGCTCTACCATACATAAACTACACAGTGGCATGGTCATTAATGGCTAACAGTGCCTTCATTTTGACATCCATATACTCTGATTTTTTTAATTACTGTAGCAGTCAGATGCTGTGGCAGGACACTGAGCACAGTAGGTCAGACAGCAGTCACTTTGTCTTTAAAACATCAAGTAGACATATGACTGCATTGGATAATAACAGAATATAGCCACAGTATGTTGGGACTCAATACATCATAAAATAAGCAAAATAAAAATGCTGCCACTGTACTACTCATCTATATAAACATTGCAAAAGTATAATAAATATTGGCAGAGCAATGGCTATTGTCCAAGATCCTCCCAGACTGCTGATCTCCTCCACTTAACCCATCTTACTGGCCAAACATGCAGCTATCTAGCTCCTCAGTATTGGTCCTGTCTCAAACCACTCTATCTTTTCTGTCAGCATCCTGTAGTAGACAGTGTCAAAAACTTTGCTGAAGTCCTGGTAGACCACTTCTACTGGTCTTGCTGTGCCCATTTCACCAGTAATCTAGACAACAAACTAAGTCAGGTTTAACTGATAGCCTTTCTGGAAATGAACCCATGTTGGATGTTTTTCTAGAGATTGCCAACCGTCACCTCAGTACTTTCTCCATGACTCCCCATGCAACAGCTGCTAACCTAACAGGCCTAAAGTTCCCTGGAGTTTTCCTCCCCTGCCCACAATTTTGCACAAGGATAATGAACTTCCTGTCTTCCATTTCTCTGACACTTCTGCATTAGCCAATGACCTGTTGTACATCTCTGTATTGTGAAGTCTGCCAGAACAATGGCCAGATTTCTGATGGCTCTTGGAGGAAACCATTCTGGTCATTGTGATTTATTCTTATTAACAGCAGCCAGTTCCTTCTCCACTTCTTTTATCTCCATCCTGGTGTCTGTCCACTGTTCGCCCCATTCTGCCTCTTCCCTCCCTCCCAAAATGGCACTTTTCCTCGATTTCCTTTGCAAAGACTAAAACAAAGTATCCACTCAGTACCTCTGCTTTATTCCAGTGTTCTGTTATCTACCTTTCATCTATGATCAGCAGGGCCGGCCTTAGCTGAAATGGTGCCCTAGGCGAAGTAGTGCTCTAGCGCCCCTTAAGCCACACCCACACCATACTCATGAAACACCCCTATTTGACCCACACCCCCAAGAAAGCTACTCCAGTCATTTCCTTCAAATTATTTAAGTGTATAGAAGAAAAGATACCTTGACATACTTATTAGCTAAGCTGTTGGGCTCAAGGCACAAATGAGTTACGCAACTACCTTTACATATGTATTTCCTACTTTAAATACCAAAACAGGATCATGGTCAAATAGGGTCAAAGGCAGGGTAATAGACTGGGCCTCCCCCCAGAGCAGCCCCCTCCACAGCCATACCATTGTTCCATTACTTGGCTACTTCTTCCCAGTTACCATGAACACTGTTTAAACTTCTCAGTGTGTATACTGATTTATTTACTTCTACAATGATTACAGATATTAAATAAAATGCACAAACACAGATAGCCATTTGCTAAACAAAACAGTCTCACAATGAAAATAGACTTAGCACGAGCACTAAACTTCTCTGCCATTGAAGCTCACATTCATTGAAACAGTATTAAAATCTAGATTCAAATAAAATGCATCTGGCCAGTAGAGAATTAAGTTTACCTTTGGGCTATTTTCAAATTATAGTCTCTTTGAACACATTTTTATGGCCATGCATGCATATATGTGTTCTTTGATCCACCTTCCTGATTGTACTTCCTTGTATAATAAAGCACCACCTGTTAGACTGTGTTCTAAAGTTGTAGTTTTGAACATTTTTCCAGTAAGCAATGAAACAAAGTGTATGACCCAGTAATGACGAAACTGCATTTACTGGTCAATCTGACCTCAATGCTACAGCACTGCTACCAAAGGAAATAATTTTGGAATGGCCGTAAATCAGTGGGCATAACATTTAACTCATAATGGATTCACAATAGGAGGGTCAACATTTCATTCTAGTGAATGCTAATGGAGAAGCTGTCTACAGACAATGATTTATGCAAAATACTTGTTAAAGTATTTCACAGCAGGTTAGCAAACAAATTGCAAAGACGGGGAGTGTTGTAGCATAATTTATTGTAATTATCTACTCAGAAATCAGTGTACAGGCAAGTGGGGTATCAGAGACCAGTACCAAGGCCAGTCCTTTTCAATGCTTTCTACAGGAAACTGCAAAATGTTTGAGAGGAATGTATACATTTTTGATGAGGATTCCGTAATACATAACAGGGTTAATACATAATGCAAGAATCCAAGTGGAGTCAATTCTATATAATCAGTTATATGACAGCAAAACGACACAATCTGACTTCACAAGGTGAAAGTGGACTGCAGAGGGGGAAAGGGATTTTTTTTGTTACAGAAATTGTGCTGAAATAATTTTAACCAACATTTGTGGTGTTTATGGGCATTATTATAAAAAAGGATCCTAATCAGGCACTGCCCTTACTTACCTATTTTTTGGCCATTAGGGAAGCTCACCACATAAAAGGGGTACAGGCTTGTCATTGTATGATCAGAGTGGTGTGAAATTAAAGGTCACAGACAAATCAGTTGGGAACAAAGGTATCTGAAAATTTCATTGAGTGCTATGTTTCGATAAGCCTAATACCCTTGAAAATGAAGCTTCAGCTAGAAGTCAGGATGAGAGAACATTCTGTTTGGCTTTCAACAATGGCAAGTGTTTTTGTCCCATGTGCAAGTTTGCCTGTTTATGCTCTTTGTGTGGTAAGAGTCATCCATTAGTTAGAGGCTGAGCTAAAGCAGGTCACTCCACATTTAGCAATTTCACTCCATAACATGATAATAGCATTGCCTTATCCCAGATTAATTCAGTCAAGGGTAAACCTTTTCATGGGCAAAGATCCACTGCACCAAGTGGTCAGGCACGATAGCAGTCATTCTCATGCTCCAGTCAAACTTGATAAATTGGTTTGATTGCTGTCAGATTACCCTAATATTAAAGCTTCCAGTTTTCTTAGTGAAGGATTTAGATAATTTCCCCTATAGGCTTAGTCCCCAAAAAGATAGATGGGGAGTTTAGATTGATTCCCCACCTCTCTCACCCTGAAGGTTTGTCTGCCATTGATTTCATTGACAAGGAGCAATCTAAAGTGCACTATTCCTCTCTACAGCGAGCAGCAGAGGTAATTTTGAAGTACTTAGATCTCTGGCTCTGTAAACTAGAAATCCAGTCAGATTTTCACCTGCTTTCCATATGACAAGACAGTGGGCCCCTATTATATTAGGTTTCCAGCTTAATAGTTACCTCTTTTTTGACATCGTGATGCCCATGGGGTGCTCAGTAACTTGTGATACCTTTGAGGTATTTAGCACAGCCATATGTTGGTGCTGTCAGCAAAGAGCACACCAACAATCAGTGGCTCATTATTTAGATGATTTTCTGATAGTGGGGAAAGCAAAAAAAGGGGCTGATGAATGGATGTCAGTCAGTATTCATGGACCTTTATGCTGACTTGAGAGTACCGTTGGCTAAGGATAAGTCACAAGGGTCAAGTTAGAAAATGACATCTCTAGGCCGGTCCCTCAAGCTTCTGGCAATCAGGTTAGATCAACTCAGATCCACAATTTTGAAATTTCTTTGGGCCTATAAGGCTAGCATTAAAGCTCCATAGGTTATTGAACTTTGCCTGCAGGGCCATTGCTCCTGGCAGAACAGTTCTTTACTCTATCTCTAATTTACTAAAAGGTAATAATCCCAAACATTTTAAGGTATGAATAATGTACAGAGTCAACGAGGACCTTCACCTGTGGTATACTTTTCTGAACCAGTTTAATGGAGTGTTTATTTGGCAGTCACCTTGAGTTTCATCCAGTAAGCGTCATCTTTTCATGGATGCAGCATTAGGAATTGGTATGGGTAGGTATTTTTGAGGTAGCTGTTTCAACACCAAATGGACTATGTCCTGGACTGTTGAAAGGAAGAAGGACATTACCTTCCTTGAGATTTTTCCAATTTGGGTTGCTACCTTGGTGTAAAAAAATTATAGGATTTCCTTTTTTTCTGACAACCATGCAGTGGGTCCATGCCCTGATTGGTTAGCATGACTACTAGGGCTTAAGAATTACTCAGGTCACTGAGTGACAAATAGAATGCTTACAGGTTGGGGAAATACTAGAGAGGTATCCAAGGATCCCAGAGGGGCAATATGGTGACATCTCTTGACCATTAATGAAATGGGTTTGTTTATTTCAGCTGTCAATTTTTATACAATTTGGGCAACTTTGTTCACACGGTGGGGCTTTTCATGTTAGTGGGTTGTTAAACTCCTTATGTTGTGAAGATGTAGTGGTTCATAACAAATTTATTTTGCACTAGCTGGGAAAGTCCAAGACTGATCAGTCTGGTAAGGGACAGAAAGTCCACCTGTACAAAGCCAGAGTACTGGTTGTTTATCTTATAGACTGATTTACCTTACTGCACAATATAATCCCTAAAGCAGTTTGAGTAGGCCTTGTTTTTACCTCATTGGCTGGTAGACCTTTTAAATTAGTAGATGATAACAAACCTTAACTAAAGCTTTTTCATGTCAAGTCATGCCCAAGATTTCAAAGTTAAAATTATATACATGGTTGACTGACAGGCCATGTTTACAAAATGCATTTCATGCATTTTTATTTTTAATGTCTTTAAGTGCTCCATATTTTTTTCATTCTTTCCTTCGTATCAACATAAAATGCAGTTGACTGACAAGCAACTCCTTCTCTCTCTCTTTATATTTGTTGAATGGCAATTGCCGCAGCCATTGAAATAATATGCCTTCCTTTTTTTGTATGAATAAATATGTTGCTGGGATAAATATAATCACAAGTACAACACCAGGAGCAATTTTATCTTCCTAATATGTTCATTTTTAAATTAATGGAAACTTATAAGCCAAGATTCAAAATCAAGCCTTGTCACAAGTGGTTAGATTGCAACTAAAACTGACTTTTTATTACGATCTCAGAAAGTAGAAATTCAAAATCTCATTTGCTGCAATGAGGAAGACCTTATTACAAAGTAATTTGTATGTCTCTGTATCTCTCCGCGATTACCACAAGCACTAACAAAACCTTTTCTGGTGCCCTTGTGGTAATCACTGCTGGCAGCCGATACATCATTTTAGCAGAGGTACTCCTAGACACAGACACACACACACACACACACACACACACACACACACACACACACACACACACACACACACCTACTCTCTCACACAGCAACATACACATACCTTCTCTTTCATACAGCAACTAACAACTACTCTAAATTCCACACACTCACACTCTCTCAAACAATTTATTTATTTATTTTACATTTATTTATTTTACATTTGTTGACCGGGCTAGTCTAACTGGATATATGTCCATTTTCAGTAGAGGCCTAGGGAGAAAAGCTCCAAGCATGAACAGTGACAAAGTTTACAATATATAAAAAGACATGTAAAAATCACAGTACAGAGGCAACATTCGTCAAAAGAAAAATTATACTAAACACAATAGTAAGTTTGAGCAAGACCCAAAGGAGAGAAGACCCTTTTATTTTATCCTCATACTATGAAGGAAAGTGTAGTGACTAGAATTAGAGGCCTAGGTTAGAGGAGTAGAGAAAGGGGTGAGAGCAGGAAGGGGAAAGAGATATCAGTCTGGGTTTGCACATGGACAAAGCCAGTGAGTTTTAAGATGTTCTTTAAGATGTTTTTTAAATAGAGAAGTAGAAGCAAGGGTTGATATTTCAGAAGGTAGCTGATTCCAGTTTTTACCTGCTGTGTTCGAGAAAAGTGAGTCACCAGCTTTGTTGTTAGATTTAATCGAGGAAGCTAGGAGCTTATTAGCAGAGTGTAGTGTAGCCAAATTTTTGTACGGTGTAATCATATTAGTGAGGATAGGGGTGTTGTTGGGGTGGTATAGGATCTTTTGGGTGATAAGTAATTGTTGAAAAAGTATATGGTTCTGTAATTCTAGCCATCCTAGTTGTTTGAGGTTGAGGCAGTGGTGAGTTTTAAAGGGGGAGCAAGTGATGAATCTCGCTATGCTATTATAACAGGTGGAAAGTTTGGAGAGGTTGTTTTTAGATAGGTTAGTATATATAGCAGAGGCATAGAAAAGGGTAGAAATAAGATGGGTCTGGGCAATAGTTTTTCTGGCAGAAGGGGTAAGGAAGGGTTTAATTCTATAGAGGGTACCAAGTTTTTTATTAACAGACTTTATAGTGGAGTTAATGTGGTCATCGTAGTTGCAGCGATTATCAATTGTTACACCTAGTAGGCAGGTTGTAGTATCTGGGGTTATGTTGGTAGCATTGTTAGAGGTTATTGAGAAGAATGGATGAGGTGATTTATGAGTTGGAGTAAAAAGCAGTAATTTTGTTTTTTTGGGATTTAGGAGGAGGCAGTGTTGCATAAACCAATTTTCAACATTATGGAAAAAAGTTTGGGTGAGGGACTGGAGAGAGGCTATGTTCTTAGTTGTACAGATTAAAGTAGAGTCATCTGCATATTGAATGCAGTTGGCTTGAAGAATATTTACATGTAGATCATTAATAAATAAGGAAAAAGAAGGGGACCTAGTATAGAGCCTTGGGGTACTCCAATATTTACTGGAAGTAAAGTAGACAGATTGTTATTCCAAAGTACTGCTTGCTGTCTGTTTTCCAGATAAGACCTAAACCATTGTAATGCTTGTGGATTGAGTGAATTGGCTTTCAGTTTGTATAGAAGTAAGTTATGGTTAACCATATCAAAGGCTTTTGACAAGTCAATAAATAGTGCAGAGGAAAAAGAGTTATTGTTACGATTTTTGTTTATAGAGTCGGTGAAGGATAGCAGGGCAATCGTTGTTCTATGGAATGGCCGGAAGCCGTGTTGGCAGTTTGCCAGTAGATTATTTTGTAGAAGGTGGTTAATTTTTCCATTATCTTAGCTATTGGGGAGAGTAAGGCAATTAAAAAAGTTAGAAAGCTCAATAGATGATCCACCTTTATGTAGAGAGATGATGTGGGATACTTTCCATATGGTTGGGATTTTGCCTTCTGAGATAGTTCTATTAATAAGGATAGAGATGGGATAGTCAGTGGCTTTTGCGGCAATTTGTAGGTATTCAGCTGGGAGACGATCAGCAGAAGGGGTGCAAGGTTTCAATTTTTGAAGGAGCTTACAGATGAGAGATGTAGGTACAGGTTGTATTTGAAAGGTAGGAGATGAAGTCTTAGAGGTATTTAGTGGGGAGGCAGTAAAAGGAGATAAAGAATTGGCTAGGGTTAAAATGGCTTCTGTAAAGTAGTTATTAAAGGTATCAGGGATCTGGTTGGAGTTATTATGGTTGAAACCTGCTGGGGCAGGAGTAGTAGAGTGACCTGGCTGAAGAAGTTTGTTTATCCTTGACCAAAACTTTTGTGGAGTTTGTTGACTTGTTTCTTGGAGGTGAAGGTAGAAGTCTTTTTTGTCTCTAAGAATATCTTTCTCGGTGGCATTTCTTAACTGTTTAAAGTGGAGGTGATCTGATGGACATTTGGTGGCTCTCCATTTAGCCCAGATTTTATTTCTGAGGAGCATCTTTTGCCTAGTTTGTTTTGTGAGCCATGGGGCAGATTTGGTTCTTATTCTAGGGGAGCGATAAAGTGCATGGGAATCTAGGATTTGAAGAAATTTGCTATTAAAGTAGGTCACTGCTTCATCAAGTTAAAGATGAGTCATTGGTGATCAGTCACAAGCTTGTAGTTCATTTAGGAAGCTGTCTGGATTAAAGAATTTTTTAGAACGGGAGGTTTTGAAATTATTAGTAGTCGGGATATGGAATTTTTGTCTAATAATGTAGGTAAGCATATGGTCACTGATATCGTCAGGAAGGGTTCCTGGTGTATAAGTTTCAGGGTGGTTATTAATAAGGAACCAGTCAAGTGTAGTTTCCTTACTGCTAGGTTTGTGGATTCTAGTAGGAGTAGTTATTATTTGTGAGAATCCAAAGAGATTTATGTGATTAGTAGGGTTAGGGGAACTGCAGGTGGACCAGTCGATGCTAAAGTCACCCAGTACAATGGTCTCCTGGGGTAGTTGGGTAGAGAAGTAACAACACACAGACAAGTACTTTTTCATACAGAAATGAATGGAACTACTATTTTTAAATTATACACGCACATCTACCTTCTCTCGGTTAGCAGCACATACACACACACACACACACACACACACACACACACACACACACACACACACACACACACACACACACACACACACACACACACACACACACACACACACACACACACACACACACACACACACACACACACACACACACACACACCTACCTTCTCTCGGTTAGCAGCACACACACACTATCTCTCATACAAACAGAACGGGTAATTGAAATTCTACACACACACACACACACACACACACACACACACACACACACAAACACACACACACACACACACACACACACATACACTTTCTCTCGCATACAGAAACAAATGGTTTGAATTACACATGCATACACTTACTCACCTTCTTTCTAAATCAAACTGCCACATGGACTTAGCCCCCCTCTTCACAGAACTGCTAGCTTAAAATTTGCACATGACTGCAAATTGGATTTACTTCCATGATGGCGTAAGCACGCAGGATTCTCGTTAAAGGAGAAGACGCTAATACCGCAATCAACCTGCTGCAGCTGTAAAAGTGGGAGGGTGCTCACCCCCCATGGTTCTGACACCCTTGTATTTTTTGTTTTATTGTAATTAGTTTAGTTAGTGCATTCTTTCTTCCTGCCACCTGCTGCAGGCACTGGGAAGAAAGAATGCACTAATTAAACTAATTAAAATAAAAAAATAAATAAGTCAAAATTGCACCCTTTACAGGTCGGCCTTTACAGCGCCCTAGGTGGTCACCTAGTTCATCTATGCCTAAGGCCGGCCATGATGATCAGCCTGGCTACTCCTTCTCCCTTTGTACTATATGCTTGAAAAAGCCCTTCTTTTTTTTTCCTTGATCCATTCTGCTAATTTATTTTCATATTTTACCTATACTGTCTCCAACATCATTGTGGTCTTTGTGCTAGCCTCCTTGTACTGTGCTTTCTTCATGAGCTTGTCTTTTGCCCAAATTGCTAGCTTTACATTCCTATGTAAACACTTATTTGTTTATTTATTTATTTATTTGCCATTTGTTGACCAGGAAAGTCCAACTGAGCTATAGTCCTTTTTCAGTAGAGCCCTGGGGAGAATAGCTCCACAATGACTATACAAGTTAGTAAAATGCAATATACAAAATTCAAAGTACAAAAATACAGATTACTTAAAAACAAAATTCAAGTAATACATGTAAAAATCAATTGTGACATATTTATATACAGAGTCTTCATTAAGGCAGTGGTAAAACGAACAATATAAATGAAAACTTTGTTACATGATCTAAAAATAGAAAATAGAATTAACAGTAAGGAAGTAAGTAGTGTAGATGAGAGGAGAAGGTTAAGTGAGAAGGGAGGTTAGGAGAAAAGGAAAGAGGAGCAGAATAAAGAATAAGCTGAGGCAAGTGGGGGATGAAGAGGTCTGACTTGAGAGAATATATAAAAAGGAGAATGGGTAAAGGGGAAGAGTAAGATGGGAGGAGGGTAGAGTGTTCATGGAGGATTTTTACAATTACATATCTAGGTAGTACACAGGTAATGTTTTAGACCATTCTTGAATTCATGAGACTCGTTTATTTTTCTAAGAGACAAGGGTAGCTTGTTCCATGAAAGTGTTGTTAGGTAGCTAAAAAGTTTTTGTCCAGAGGCTCTTCTGGGTTTATAGATATCAGGGTAATCTTGATCAGAGCTCCTAAGAGTTCTAGGTGGTGTACACAGGGAGACTAAAGAGGAGACAGCAGGGCAGGAGAAGGATTTATGCAAGATAGAATGGATGGTCATAAATTGAGATAGTATGAGATGATGAGGGAATTCTAGCCAGTTTAGTGTCTTGAAGGCAAGACAGTGATGGGAGTTAGATGGCTGGCTAAAAGTTAATCTAGCTATTTTATTATATGTGGTTTCTAGTTTAGAGAAGAACTTGTTTTGTAAATTAGTTAAGATTTCTGAATTGTAGCAGAGTAGGAAGAACGTAAATGTGGGCAAGTGCATGTCTTGATTCATTAAATAAGAACATCTTGGATCCCCACCTCTTTTTGCCTCTTCCTCGCACCATTTTCCACAATCTTGAGTACTCCATCCCTGACCCATTCTCACAGCTTATTTACTTCCTCGATTTGACAACAGACTCCTAATTCATCCTTGACCACTCCCTCAACACAGCATAAACCATTATTCTAAAATTCCTCATAATTATCATTTTATTCTTCCTCCTCAGCTCTACCATAAACTACACAGTGGTATGGTCATTAATGGATAACAGTGCCTTCATTTTAACATCCATGTCACCCTCTGTACTGGTTATGCCAACATCCAGAATTAATATATTTTACAGCTCTAGTACAGTCATGTATTCACTGGATAAAACCCTTATGGTCTAACTCCTCAATCAACTACCACTCCCTATGCACCCTGGAGCTCAGAATCTTTTAGTCTTTTCCTAATAGATCAGAGTCCCGTATCCTTTTATGGCCTCCAGTCTCTCATTCTTCTCCCTTGTTGCATTTGATGGGTTATAAAATGTAGCATCTCACTAGCTATCCCCCCTTTCTTAATTGTTAAGGTACTTAATCTAGGTTCACACCTTTTCTGCTTTCTTACCACATTCTTGATTTGGTTTTCTTCCTCTTCTCTGATCTCGTATCTGCTGCCCTCCTTTATATAAATTCCTATTCCTCTCCACTTCTCTCTTCTACTACTCCTAAATGGTCTATATCCAGTCAAAGCAGCTCATTGTCTCACTCCTCTTATCCATGGCTCATATTTTTTTGATATCAACAATGTTCATCCTGGAACGACTGCCTTTAATTCTCCCATCATTCTGCCTAGGTGTCTTGTATTGCAAAGTAACACTACACAGTGACACGCCTAAATCATTCTTTTCTTCTGCATCTCTTAAGTACCACCCAAAGCAGTATCATCTCCTTTCTGCTGCTGCCACTCTCCCTGGTCATTCAGTTTCGTTAAATATATTGGCACTGGGCTTTACCTTTCCAACTGGCACTAAGCACCTCTTTCCCTTCTGGACTATTTCAATTAAGTTATTTATCCATTTTTTAAAACAGTGAGTGAGCTGCTCCACTGACCCCTTTTCAGACATGACAGGAACCACGAGGCAGTCAAACAAGAATAAAATACAATAAAGTGCAAGAAGAAACAGTATGTAAATAAAGTAATGAATAGTTAATTCAGAAATTACACAAAGGACAGTTGAGAACAAAACAGTAAAATAACTTAACTAGATTGACGTAATTGATGATATAAATTAATATAATGAGAATAAAACATCAGAATAAATAAGTAAACTGGCCCAGTTTATGGTAATCTTGCATGCAAAAGGAAAATGAAATTAAATTATAATTCTGGCATAACACTAAGATGGAACTTGGCCCTTGCGCAGAACTGGGCTCTCTGCTAGGTCCTTCACATCCTCTAACAAGTCCTAAGCATTTTCCATGTATCCATTGCCACATCCAGTCATTATACTCCATATGGTTGTGTTTCTTTTGTGTGCCTGGTGCTCATACAGGTTTCTGCCATTTCTCTGGCCCTGCTGGTTGCTATCTCAGCTGTCTCATGGAAATTTTATTGATGTGTGCAAGTCAGAGAAAGAAGTCAGCAGAATGTTAGGCTGAATACAGTTTTTGGCTAAATAAGAAATAAGTTGCAAAGTTGATTGGCCCCAGACAGCAGAGAAACTAAGGCAGTATATATTCACAAGAATGACAACAGCAAAGGAATTCAGTTAATGAATGTGTTAAAAAGGTGTCAGCTGTAAACTGGCAGGTATCAATATTAGTAAGAAAAAAAAACTTGCACAAATAGTATGTGGAGACATAAATGCTAGTGACTGGTATAACAGCTGGAACTTTACCTCACCTCACTGTACAGCGGTCTGCCATGGCCTGGGTCCCCTGGCATTTACAAGTAAAATGCAGTTCATTTAAACCAAAACTTTTAAACATTTCTGTGAAAAATACTCAAATGAAGGGCAGTGTGCTGTTAAGATTCATAGTTTACAGGGTTTTTTTAAACAGGTAAATAGCTGAGTAAAGCCAAAGAGTGTCAGTGAATGTTTTGCGCAGATAGCTCTGTAAAGCATCACATGTTATACATACATACATACATACAAATATTTCAAGCATGAACATTAATGCCCTTCTAGCTTGCCAGTATACCAAAACACCTGTTCCCATAATAAGTATCCAGGCTGTTCTTAAAAATATCTAAACTAGTACTTGCTTTAATGTAATTTGGTAGTCTGTTCCATGCATCAGCTACTCTGCCAGAGAACCAATTAGTACACTTCTCATTCCTATAGAATCTCCTACATAGGTTGTCTGATGATTCTCTAGTATTTTTTGTTAACCCCAAACATTCCCAGAGGTAGTTGTCACTAAATGCCTTATATACCTGAATAAGATATCATCTTAGATATCTGTAAGAGACACCGTACAAGTTCAGATATTTTAGTCTTTTATAATAACTTAAATTTTCACATCCATGGAGACCCTTGATATATTTCCATTGTACTCCTTCCAGTTTACTCATGCTTGTTTTCTTATAGGGTTTCCATATTGTTATTCCATACTCAAGTTTCGGTATAATGTAATTAACAAACAATGACTTCATTATTTTTGATTTCCTAGACTATAAATCTTTTTATACAACCTATAGTCCTATAACTATCATTAACCAATTGGTTGATATGATTAAAAAAACTCATAGCTGAACCTACCCATATACCCAGATCCTTAAATGAGTCTACAGTTTCAGTCAGTGTGTGCTGTATTAAATATTCACCTTTCAATTTATGCCTACTAAATCTCATATGCGTAGTTTTTGATGCATTTATCAGCATATTATTCTCCTGTGCCCAAATGGTCAATTTACTCAAGTTATTTTGCAGACATGCCTTATCTGTCATCATCTTCTTTTGGCTGTTCCCGTTAGGGGTCGCCACAGCAGATCACCTGTTTCCATTTCTTCCTGTCCTCTGCATCTTGCTCTGTCATACCAACCACCTGCATGTCCTCTCTCACCACATCCATAAACCTTATCTTAGGCCTTCCTCTTTTCCTGTTACCTGGTAGCTTCATCCTTAGCATCTTTTTCCCAATATACTCATCATCCCTCCTCAGCACATGTCCAAACCAACGTAATTGTGCCTCTCTGGCTTTGTCTCCTAACCTTCCAATCTGGGCTGACCCTCTAATATACTTATCCCTAATCCTGTCCACCCTTGTCACACCCAGTGCAAATCTTAACATCTTTAATTCTGCCACATCCTGCTCAAACTCCTGCCTTTTTGTCAATGCCACTGTCTCCAACCCATATAACATAGCTGGTCTCACTACCCTCTTGTAGACCTTCCCTTTCACTCTTACAGGTACTCATCTGTCACAAATCACTCCTGACACTCTTCTCCACCCACTCCATCCTGCCTGTACTCTCTTCTTCACCTCTCTTCCACACTCACCGTTACTCTGAACTACTGACCCGAAGTATTTAAACTCATCCACCTTCGCCACCTCTACTCCTTACATCCTCACCATTCCTCTAGCCTCCCTCTCATTCACACACATATATTCTGTCTTATTCCTGCTGACCTTCATTCCTCTTCTCTCTAGAGCATATCTCCATCTCTCCAGGGTCTTCTCCACCTGTTCCCTACTCTCACTACAGATCATAATGTCATCTGCAAACATCATAGTCCACGGGGACTCCTGTCTGATCTCGTCTGTCAACCTGTCCATCACCATTGCAAATAAAAAAGGGTTCAGAGCTGATCCTTGATGTAACCCCACCTCCACCTTAAATGTATCCATCACTCCCACCGCAGACCTCACCGCTGTCACACTACCCTCGTACATATCCTGTACCACTCTTACATACTTCTCTGACACTCCTGACTTCCTCATACAATACCACAACTCCTCTCTAGGCACCCTGTCGTATGCTTTCTCTAAGTTTACAAAAACACAATGCAACTCCTTCTGACATTCTCTGTACTTTTCCATCAACACTCTCAGAGCAAACATCGCATCTGTAGTGCTCTTTCCCGGCATGAAACCATACTGCTGATTACTAATCTTCACGTCCCTTCTTAACCTTGCTTCCACTACTCTTTCCCACAACTTCATGCTGTGACAGATCAATTTAATCCCTCTGTAGTTACTACAGCTCTGCACATCACCCTTATTCTTAAAAATCGGTACCAAAACACTTTTTCTCCATTCCTCAGGCATCCTCTCGCTTTCCAAGATTTCATTAAAACAATCTGGTTAAAAACTCCACTGCCATTTCACCTAAACACCTCCATGCTTCCACAGTTATGTCATCTGGGCCAACAGCCTTTCCATTCTTCATTCTCTTCATAGCTATCCTTACTTCCTCCTTGCTAATCCATTGTACTTCATGATTCACTATCCCTACGTCATCCAACCTTCTCTCCCTCTCATTCTCTTCATTCATCAACCCCTCAAAGTACTCTTTCCATCTACTCAACACACTCTCCTCGCTTGTGAGCATGTTTCCCTCATTATCCTTTATCACTTTTACCTGCTGCACATCTTTCCTAGCTGGGTCCCCCTGTCTAGCCAATTGGTACAGGTCCTTTTCTCCCTCCTTAGTGTCCAACCTTTCATACAACTCTTCATATGCCTTATCCTTAGCCTTAACCACCTCTCTCTTTGCCATGCACCTCATCTCCTTATACTCCTGTCTACTTTCTTCATCTCTCTGACAATCCCACTTCTTCTTTGCCAACCTCTTTCTCTGTATACTCTCCTGTACTTCCTCATTCCACCACCATGTTTCCTTGTCATCCTTCCTCTGTCCAGATGTAATACCAAGCACCTTTCTAGCCGTCTCCCTTATTAGCTCTGCTGTAGTTACCCAGCTATTTGGTACCTCTTCACTGCCACCCAGTGCCTGTCTTAACTCATCCCTGAACTCCACCTCACAATTACCTTTTTTCATTTTCCACCATTAGATCCTTGGTGTTGCCCTCACACTCCTCCTCCTCCTCTTAATCACCAACGTCATCCTACAAACCACCATCCCATGCTGCCTAACTACACTTTCTCCGGTCACCACTTTACAGTCTCCAATCTCCTTCAAACTGGCCCTCCTACATAAGATATAATCCACCTGTGTGCATCTTCCTCTGCTCTTGTATGTCACCCTATGCTCCTCCCTCTTGTTAAAATACGTATTCACCACAGCCATGTCCACCCTTTTTGCAAAATCCACTACCATCTGACCTTCTACATTCCTTTGTTTAACACCATACCTACCCACCACTTCCTCATCCCCTCTGTTCCCTTCACCAACATGCCCATTGAAATCTGCTCCAATCACCACTCTCTCACCCATGGGTACAGTCATCACCACTTCATCCAATTCACTCCAAAATTTTTCTTTCTCATCCATTGCACACCCAACTTGTGGAGCATATGCACTAACAACATTCATCATTACACCATCAATTTCCAGCTTCATAAACATTACTCTATCCGACACTCTTTTCACCTCCAAAACACTATTAGCATACTGTTCCTTCGGAATAAACTCCTACGCCATTTCTCCTTCCATCCACACCATGATAAAACAATTTGAACCCACCTCCGATACACCTAGCCTTACTCCCCTTCCATCTGGTCTCTTGCACACACAATATACCAACCTTCCTTCTGTCCATCATATCAGCTAGCTCTCTCCCTATACCAGTCATACTGCCAACATTCAAAGTTCCGACCCTCACTACCACAGTCCTAGGCTTATCTGTAACACATGTAATCAGTTTACCCAATTCCGGGTCGTCTGCACATAACACCTCAGATGAAAAAGTTATGTCTGAAAGATACAATCTAAAGAAGTAAGGGCCTAGGACAGAGCCCTGTGGGTTGCCCTGACTGTAACCAAGGATTTCGCCTGTCCAGTTGCTGTATGATACTTGCCATGTCCTATCTGTAAACCATTGCAGCTATCCATCTTATCAAGAGTACTTCAATACCTAGTTGTACTAATTTATTGATCAGTGTTTTATATGACCCTGTCAAATGCTGAAGGTAAATCTATATAAATTACATCACAGCAAAGTTTTTCATTCATAGCTGTTATTATACTGTTATAGAACATCATGTTATAGGTGGTAATAGATCTGTTTTCAAAATATGCATGCTGATATATAGTTTCAAGTCCCAACATATCCACTTCTGACAATAACTTATCCAATATTATATTCTCCATTATTTTTCCACAACATGAAAGTAGACTTAAGGGTCTATATGACTCTGGGTTTGTCCTACTCCCTTTTCCCTTAAAAATAAGTTTAATAAACGCATGTCTCCAATCTTGAGGAATCTGACCCATATTTATATGACCTAGTGAATAATAGATATAATGGTACTATAAGTTCCTGCTGAAGTGTTCTCAGGTCATTGTTACTAATTCCATCTCCTCCCTGTGCTTTGTTTGGATCCAGTTTGTGCAGTTCTTTTTCAATATAATCTAATTTGATTCCAGTATCTGGGGTTACCCGGATGTCACTAGGAGAACTTAACCCCCTTTTGTGGAGCCAAACTGTTTTGCATAAGATTTTGTAAATATATTTATAATCTGTTGTGTCTGAGAATAAATTTTAGAATCTGCACATAGTTTATCAGTTTGTGTGTCTTTAATCCTTCTACATCTTATGTGTCTATAAAAAAGTTTCCCATTATGCTCAATATCTTTATATAAATGTTCTTCAAATTGTTCTTGATCTTGTCTATCACTATGCTTAATTTGTTTGTCCAGCTTGTTTATTTCAGTTTTCAAAGTTGTAGTTCGACCTGTCTTCCATTTCTTATATTTTTGTCACCTTAATAAGATCTTATGGAAATATATCCACCTGATGTTATATGCCTAGATCCTGATGTTAAACATTTTTTTTTTATTTTTTTTCACTTAAAGAATTTTTCTTTTAAAACTTTCCACATTCCATCTACAGTTTTTCCACTGAACACCTTACTCCAGTTAGTTTTACATAGTGTCTGCTTTGCTTCCCTATAATCTGTAATTAACCTTCTGTGCATTGGCTTAGATTTCAGTTTGGCAGAATTATCTAGCAAAAAATTAAACTTTATAACCCCATGATCACTGTACATCAATGGTGGTAAAACTTGACTTGAAGTTACAGTCATTTCTTTGGGAACTCAATGTCTAGTATGTTCCGTCCCCTGATAGTTTTCTTTTTTACAATCTGAAGCAATTGTTGTTCCTGAACATACTCTGTGAATAATTTCCTTACTAACATTGCAGAATCAATATTATTCCAGTCTCTTTCTGGTAAATTTAAATCCCCAGCTAATATCATTTTTCCTTGCTGTGTTTCATGCAAGAAATGTATGAATTCCTCTAGGTCATCTGCACTTGACTTTGGTGGTCTGTACACTCCGACAATTGTTATATGTTCCATGGTTGTCTTCACTGTCACAGTTACACAGTCTATAGTGTTGGTGTTATCACTGAACATGTAATAATCACAGGTCTCATGGCTATCTTTAATCCCTATCATAACACCTCCACCTGATTTTTTCTTAGAATGTCTGTTACAGTAAAAACATTTATACTCTGACAGAACTGGTTTCCAGTCATTGTTCTTTATCCATATTTCACAAACAATAACAACATCAATCTTGTGTGAACATAGCAAATTTTCCAATAAAAAACTTTATTATTAATGCTCCTAGTACTAACAACCATCAGAGGGCATCAAATGCTGCTATCTGTGGGTTGTTAAATTTTCAACATGGCAAAAATCCTGCCTAGTGTTTGTCAAATATTGCAAAATATCTGCTGCAAAAACATGCACACCATCCTGCATGTTATGGCCAGGTCTTGCATCCTGGGGCTGGGTCATGGGGTGGTGGCCCAGTTAACCCACATAATACAGGATTTGAGTAAATTCAGAACACTCTAAAACATATTAGTTTATTACTGGATACTGCAGAATTCATTATTGACATTATATTACTTTAGAAAAAGGATTTTGGACATGTTAGAAAAGAAAATACGTCTTACTTCTGATAAAATGAAACAATAGTCTGAAAATGGCTAATGCGCATAGCAGTGTGGGTATAAAATGATTCAGTAAAGATGGGGAAAAAGTCAAAAGTATAGTCATACAGATTAAACATTTCAGAACAGAGTATCTGCAACCTCTTACCTCTTAAAGCGTAATGCTGCAAAACTGCTGGCGTTACCCTCACTAACATTAGTGCAATGCTAAAGAATACATTGGTGTAAATTTTAAACTAACATTTAGCATTTTTACTTAGCTAAAAAATACATTAGCTAAAAAATATATTTGTGTAATTTAATCAGACTTTTTAGTGTCTGTTTACTGTAATTTTAAACTGAATTTAAGCATTTCTACTTACAACTTGGAAATATCTTGTAGCTTAGTTTAGCCCTGCTCCCACACAGTCCCACCCCCTTTTTGTTCTTGTTACATAATGTGAAGTTTCTTATCCCCCTCAGTGCCAACCATATTTTAAATGCCCCAGTGATAGTGGACCCAGACGGCAGCATATTAAAGTGGTATATTACTTGTATTAATCCTAGTCTATGTATTAAAGAATTGTTTCATTTAATTTAATTGAAATAGTGATGTACATGTTCATCTGATTGATCTAGAGCTGCATACGATCATTTGAGTGTTACACACTAGTTGAGTTCTACAGAAGATAGCTCAATGTATCTTGGCTAGATAATTGACTCATATAGCCATGCAAAGTTTTAGTGACTACTCATGTCGGATTTTTGGAAATCATTTAGACACTGAAATAGTCTTGTATCTGCTAGATCAGACACCGGAGTTATCTACATGTTATTTACTGAACTATTCCAACTAATCTATTGCTAGGCTTGCCACTAAATTGTTAAAAGCATATTGTACATATTTGCAATCAGATCTATCAAATCCTTGCCAAACTGTTGACATAAGTAATAGATGCAAGTCGCTTATAGTATTGTATTAATTAATGGAAGGCTAGACTCTGAATAAATGCATACTGCTTTTGTAATGCATGTATAGTATATACAGTCCCTCAGTTATGATCTTTGAGTGAGACTACAGAGTTGCCTGTGCTCAGGGGTGGCTCATGCTATAGGACTGCAGGACTGCAGCCCTCCCACCTAGAAAACAAAAAGAAAACCCACCTAGAAAAAAAAATAAAAAAAGTAAAAAAACAGTTAACTACAAATCCCAGAAGTCCACGCATATGCACATGCAATGGTCAGAACCCAGAAGAACTCCAGACTGCTTTGTCAAGCAGTTCGGATAAAGGAAAAGGCATCTCTGCCATGCAAATGCCCAGAAGTCTGTGTGGTGACGACCCCACAGAACAGAAGAGCTTCGGACTGCTCCTTCTGCAGGCTAGACCAATCAGGAGAGCTTTGCACAGCTGGAACCAATTGGGAGAGAGGTGAGGTTTATCTCGCGGCTACTGGAGGATTTACCGTTAGCTTGCGCAGATGAGGATGGATGCAGGATTGGATTTCTTTTACCACTAGCTTGCACGGGTGAGGAGCTCTCTCCAGGAGAATGGATGCAGGATTGGAATTATTTCCCAATGTCGGATGGTCTCGCAGCCATTCTAAGTGAGGAGTGTGTGTGTGTGTGTGTGTGTGTGTGTGTGTGTGTGTGTGTGTGTGTGTGTGTGTGTGTGTGTGTGTGTGTGTCTGTGTGTCTGTGTGTGTTGAAGGTAAGGCAGAAATAGAAATGCATCTTCATTTTACAGGAACAATTGGAAGGCATGCATACAGATGGTCAAAAGCGATCAGAATAGGTGTCTCTAACCCCAGCTAAAGGTTCCAGTGCATTCATTTGAGATGGCTCATTCAGAGTTATATGAAAGGAGGACAAGGCTTCCCTACAGGTTGCTGAGTTCCTCTTTCCTAACCATTAGGTGTCCCAGTCAAAAGACTCCGAGGATCAAATGCTAGTAACTGTTTGCTATTTAAAATCACTGCTTGCACAGCTTTTATGTATTTGTCATCCATGATTCCTTTATTTTGGGAGATTTCCCTCTTTCACGTGTATGTATAACTGCGGAATTGGTATGTATGTGCACACATGTGTGTCTGAGGTTCAGAGGAGGGTGCAGGAGTTTTGAACATAAGTTATTAGCAAACACAGTAGTTTACAATCTACTTGACTATAGTTTCATTATTTATTTATTTATTTATTTATTTGCAGTTGGTTTACCAGGATAGTCCATTGGGCCAAAAAGAACCCGTTTTCAATGGAGTCCTGGGGAGAAAAGCTCCAGCACAGACAAAATTAGGTGCATACACAAGATTGCTAAATATTTATACAAAAGTAGTAGATAAAAAGTCCTGGGGAGAAAAGCTCCAGCACAGACAAAATTAGGTACATACACAAGATTGCTAAATATTTATACAAAAGTAGTAGATTAAAAACATTTAAGCTCAAAATTCAAAAGCATTCAAAACAATACAATCAATGAGGATTAATGTGAAGTAAATGAGCTGGGAAGTAACGTGAATTACATAACAGAGTAGTTATGCAGATGGAACATAACAGTACATTATAGAGTGGTTATTCTGAAGGAACACAAGCTTTGTTAGGTAAAGTTCGGTATCATAAGCATAAAGGAGGTAAGGATGTCATATATTTGTGAGGGGTGGGAGCAAGAGCAATCCCATTGGGACCTTAGATATGTGTGAAGATATTTTTTGAAAATGTAGTGGTTAGAGGTGGTACGAATGGATGGTGGGAGTGAGTTCCAGAGACGGGAAAGGTTACAGGATAGTAAGTGTTTACCTGGGGATAAGATGGTTTATGAACTTCCAGTAGGTTTTGATTGTTGGACCTTAAGACTCTATTTGGTAGGTGCATTTTAAAGGCAGAAGACAGGGAGGGACAAAGAGAGGGGTTGAGAATGAGCTTATGAGCTAAAGTCAGCTGTATATAGATGAGATGATTAAATAGTTCGAGCCAATTTAGTTTTGGGAGAGAGGAACAGTGGTGGGTGGAGGATCTGTGGCTATTAGCGAATTTGGCAATTTTGTTATAGCAGGAGGAAAGCTGTTTTTTTAGAGAGATCTGAAGATTAGTCAGTAATGGAGCCCCATAGAGAAGAGAGGGGATGAGAAAGGAGGAAGCGAGAGTGATTTTGGAGGAGCTAGTAAGATACTGATTCTGACGGTAGAGCATACCAAGTTTTTGATGAGTTTTTTTAATATTAAGTTGTAGATGGGAGTTGAAATTAAGCTGGTTGTCAATTTGAACACCTAGTAGCTTAGCTTCAGATACCAGTTCCAAGGGTGAGTTATTTTGGCTGGTAATTGAGAAAGAGTTTATGTCGAAGGAAGTGGATTTGGAGGGGGTAAATACCATTAGTTTTGCTTTGGAGGCATTGAGAGCTAAGTGATTTATTTTCATCCAATGTTCAGTAATTGAGAAAGCTTCCTGAGTGAGTTTTTGGAGCAGAGAGGAAGAGGTGGCAGAGCAGATAATGGTAGAATCATCTGCATATTGGATGATATTTGCAAATGGAATAGATTTGTGGAAATCGTTTATAAATATATTAAAGAGGAGGGGACCAAGAATAGATCCTTGGGGAACTCCAGTGGGGGTACTAAGGAAAGAGGAAGTGGCCTTCTTCCATATTACAGCTTGGTATCTGTTAGATAAATAACTGGAGAACCAATTTATGGAGGAGGGAGAGAGGTTAAGTTGTGACAGTTTGGATAAGAGCAGGCTGTGTGAGATAGTGTCGAAGGCCTTGGAGAGGTCAAGTAGTAAGGTAGAGACAATGTGGCTGCAATTGCGTGCTCTATTAACAGTCTCAAGAAAGGACAGGAGGGCTGTCATGGTACTATGATTTGGCCTGAATCCGTGTTGTGTAGGGGTTAAAAGGTTGTTATCTAAGAGATGTGGAAGGAGTTGAAGCTGGATACACTTTTCCAGAAGTTTAGATATGGGGGACAGGATAGCAATAGGGCGGAAGTTATTGATGTTGCAATTGTTGCCTCCTTTATGGAGGGGGATGATAAAGGCTTGCTTCCACAATAGGGGCACTGTGCATTCATGGATGGAGCGATTGATTAGAATGCTAATGGGATAGGCAATTGCTTCTGCGGCTATACTTAGGAAGTAAGAGGGGATGTTGTCCGGAGCGTTGGTACATGGCTTCAGTTTCTGAAGAAGTTTTTTTATAGTGGAAGTGGGTATAGGTTTAAATGAGAATAGAGAGAAGTGGGGAGAGAGAGGATTTGAGGAAGATATGGGCGAAGAGGGGGTTTGAGTAGTGGATGAGGTGGAAGATAGACAGTGAGAAGATGAGAATGAGGAGATAGAGGTAATGAGGGGAGGGTTGTTTGTGGGAGAGGGTGGGGGTGAATTAGATAATGAGGAGGGGCATGTGAAGGAGGATGTGAGTTTGCTAATAGAGTCAATGAAAAAGGAGTTGAACTGTGTAGCTAGATCTAAGTCTGGGCTATTTGGGTCTGGGGTTGGGGTGTGTGGTTTGCTGGGGTTAAGGAGGGTAGAGATCCCCTTCCAGAATCTTTGAGGGTTAGTTTTATTGTTGTTTTGGAGTGTGAAGAAATATTTTTGTCTGTCAGAGATTATAAGCTTTTTTACTTTATTTCGAAGGGTTTTGTACGCAATATGTTGTTCTGGGGTTTTATTTCTGAGATAGAGTCCCCAGGCTTTATCTCTAAGGCGCATGCTTGATAGTGTGGTTTTGGTTAGCCAGGGGGCAGAATTTGTTTTTATTCTTTTTGTTCTTAGTGGGGCTTGGGAATCAAGAATTTCTAAGAAAGTAGAGTTGAAGTGAGCAACTGCATCTTCTAGGGGTAGTGACTTTAGGTTGTTCCAGTTAATTGCTTTCAGAGAATATATGAAGGTTGATGGGTTAAAGTTTTTGTCATTGCGGGTAGTGATGTAATTATGGGTGCGGTAAGAGATACAGGGGAGTCGGCGGGTGAAAATAGGCAAGTGATCGCTAAGAGGGTCGGGAAGAGTACCACTGTTTGAGAAATAGTGGGGATGTGACACTAGAATCCAGTCAAGGATGGTGCCACAAGAGGGGTTTTTTGATGGGTGTGTTATTGTGTTGATTAGTTGGGAGAAGTTATATAGGTTGATATTAAGAGGGTTGGTTGAAGACTGGATGGAGGCCCAGTTGATGTTTACATCTCCTAAGATTATGGTTTCATTACTGATATTGTTAGAGAGCCATGAGAGGATGTTTTCAAGTGTGGAAATGTTGCCCCTGGGGGGATGTAGAGGGATGCTAGACAGATGTGTTTGTGCTTATTAACTTGTAGGAGGGTGAGGAGTACTTCAGCGTTGTTGAACTTTGGAGTAGGTTTGTTGTAGGGGGTAACTAGTAGGGAAGAAGAATATAGGAGAGCAACTCCACCGCCTATTTTCTGGGTCCTGTCTTTTCTAATGATAGAATAGCTGGGTGGAGTTATTTCAGAGTCTTTTTATAGAGGGTTTTAACCATGTTTCTGAGATAGATAGTATGTCAGGTTTGTTATACGTGAGCCATGCATGGAGGGTAGGGACTTTATTGACAATACTTTGTGAGTTTAGAGAAGTAAATAATATAGGCCTGTGTGAGGAGGGAGAAGTGGAGGGGCCAGGGTTTGGATGGATGTCACCAGATAAAAGGCAGGTAATGAGATGAAAGATTGGGTTAGGAAGGTAATTGAGTAGAGTAAGATAACAATTTGGATCTGTTGTGATGGTCAAGGGGTGTTTAGTTACTATGGGGATAGGGTTATTCTGTGAGGAGAAAACTTTGAATGAGAAGGTTAAAAGTTGTGTTATTGGGTATAGATGGGGAGAAATAGGAGAGTGTAAGGGTGAGAGAGGGGAGTTCAGGTGGTAGGTTGTGTGATAAAGTTGTGAATGGTAAGAAGTAGGAGGTTGGGTGAGGTAATAAAGATATGATAATTTAAGAGATAGTAATACTAAAATAAAGATGGATGGGGTATTTAAATGCATGTTGAAAGGTTACTTGGTGTTAAGTGTTACAGTTATCTTATATATTTTATAAGTTTATTGTGCAGTGGGAAGAAGAAAAAGTTTGACAAGGTCAAGTGTAATAAAAAGTAGGTAAGAGTGGTGCTAGAGGGAAAGGTTGTTAAGTGGGTGTGAGTTTAGAATTGAAGTGTAGTGTTACTATTGTAAAGGTTCAAGATTTAAGGTAAGTAGACTTTGAAAATGGGGTATGCCAGTTAGATAAAAATGCCTAAATCAGGTTTCATAGAAACAACATTAATATACATATATATTTTAAGAGGATTAAATCCAACAATGATCTACATACTGGGTGATCTTACAGTGAATTAAAAATGTGATGTTGCTGTACCTAGGATTAAAATGAACGTACATCACCTACAGTAACCTCATTTGCAAAGATACTTTTGCTAGTTGTAAAATAAAAATAAATTCTGAATTTACAAAATGGGTCAGCATTTCAGGAAAACTATAATAATCTTAAGCAAAGGCCGTGTGGCTGAACAATGGGTAACCACAAAGTTGCCACCACAGAATCAGTAAACCTTTTAGGTCTAAAGAACCAGTTGAGCAAATGTTTCAAAATGTAAGGCATGCAGACTTTATGGATTCAATTATTTCAATAATTCCCTGGATGAATTAAAGTAACATGGATGATTGTTTTCAAAGTTAAATATAAATACACAAAGCTACCAAGCTACATGATATAAATGAGATACAAAATGGATAAAACAGATAAAAACCAGGTCACTCTTTAAAAATGAATGGATCAAGAAAGAAAACTAACAAACTAGAATGATGAGGACCTGCTGCTCACGTGGGAAACTGTAAAAAGCTAAGCAAGTTGATTTGGTACCCTAGGTTTCAAACCCATTTGGCACCTCTACCTCACCCTCATGTTTAACTGGTTATGATCACTTCATAGTAACAACAAGCAAACTGTCACACTATTTAGCATTTTACAAATGTCCATTAAGCAACCAAGAACATGATCACATGATCACAATTATTTACAGACAACTTATAAACTGTCAAACCAGTGTGTGTGTGTGTGTGTGTGTGTGTGTGTGTGTGTGTGTGTGTGTGTGTGTGTGTGTGTGTGTGTGTGTGTGTGTGTGTGCAAGGTAGGCAATTACATTTAAAAAACAATCCTAGGACAGTTTGCAAGCTATATGTAAGTGATATAGTGTCTTAATTAGCATCACATAAATTGTAAACCTTTGTTTTTACTTTTTAAGACATAACATCTCCTACAAGTTGGCATGTGAGCAAGACCCAATTTACCTCAGCGTTTTCAGTGGCATTGACTGGAAGTATAGTATAAAAATGCAAAATGGATATATATATATATATATATATATATATATATATATATATATATATATATATATATATATATATATATGCACATACACAGATCCTGTATTCATCATAAGAAAAAAAAATGTAGAGAATATTTATTTATTTATGTATGTATTTATTTATTAGTATGTATTCATTATCCAGTGATTGTATAAAGTCAAACAGTCATGTATTGCCATACAGCAAACAGCATCTCAAGTCTAACAGTGAAATAGAGGCTGTTCCAGTAGTGTAGGTGGAGCATTAACAACACTCAACACTGACCAAAGTCTGATCAGTGACTTGTGCACCTGTAGGAGCAACACAGAGTGGACATTCAATGGGCATTTCCCGTGACATTTTCTGGTACAGGCAGGGGATGTCACAATGAGGGGACATTGTCCAAAAATGGGAAAGAGTGATGGACATAGCTAAGCTCCTGTAGAGTCAAGGTAATACACCACATGGTTCCATCTCCACACTACTTGCCTGTCCTTCAGGTGCAACCATGGATGCCACATTACACCTTCCCAAAGAGAGAAGACATGCTCGGAGGTAATAAATGCATTTAATGATCTCATTAGTGTGGGAACATTGCCAGACTGGAAGCATATTGGGTATGTAGAAAATGGTTTATAGCACTTAGAGGAGACCTATGGATATTCATGTTTTAGAGGAACCCATACATATAAGAAAGAATAGAAGCAAGTCTGATATTTCAAAAACAGAGAATGAGCACTGTTAAAGGTGATGCAATGCTTTTAGGGGCTAGCATTTATAAGGTGACTCTGCAAAGGCTGTTTTTTTAGAATTTAACAGTTAGGTAAAACTGGTAAAACTACATTTTAAGGTAAAGTAAGAGGAAGAGCCTCTATTCCTACCATGGTATGATTATGGTAAAGCAAGAGGAGGACCCCCTATTCTGATAATAGTGTGATTATGGTTTTACCTGCTGCAGAGTGTGTCTTTAGAGGCTTATAAACTTTTAGCTGTGATGGTTGTCATTTGAATGTTTTTCTTTAAGAGCCTGATGTGTAAGTTCATGGAACAGGAAAGGTCTATCAAGGAAGTGGTGTGTGTCAAGAAGGGTCTAACAAGGAAGTGGTGTGTGTGTGTGTGTGTGTGTGTGTGTGTGTGTGTGTGTGTGTGTGTGTGTGTGTGTGTGTGTGTGTGTGCGTGTGTAAAATGCCCCAGTTGCTACATGGTGGTGGGTAGAGAAAACTGTTTCTTTATTTCATTTCACTTTATTTAGTGCATTATTCTTAATGTGAATCAGATGTTTTTAACGTTAATTCATGAAATTATTTAATTATGCAATTATGTAATTGGGGTGTTGTATAAAAGAGGTTGGAGTTTTGCATCAATTTGTTCTGAGGAAGTCCCTTTACTGGGGAAGAAAGCACAACATTTGTGAAATAAACTTTTGAATCATTACCGGTTTAGGTGGTTCTTTCTCTTGCTGGTACAATTTATTAAATTCTTTTATTCTGTCAGCTGCTCAAGTTAGCAGTACTAATATTAAAAATGTGTCCCTTCTTTAACAGGTTCCCAGCCGTATTGTGTGGCTATTTTATATTTTTGCATCACATTTTTGGTCCATTTTTCATAAAATTGTGTTATTTTGGCAAATTACTAGCAAATCATTAAAGACTGAAGTTAAAAAATAATGACAGACATTTGAGTTCCAGATTTCATACCTTTCAGAAATTTCACACTAATGCAAAGCCTACTATTCTATTATCTTTCTAAGTTTATAAGAACAATATTTAAAAACTGTCCTTATTTTTGGGCCTTTGTACCACTTCTATGTATGGCTCTGTCTATATGTCTTGCTCTGAGGTTGAGAGGTATGACAAATATGTCAGGGCCATCACAGTCAGACAGAGACATTTCAAATTGTGACATACTTGTTGCACCCCACTCCCCCATGTAGTGACTCTGGATGTGTCCAAGCAAGGCAAGGATCAGTTATGCAGTGTAAATGTGCAGAGTATCCCCCCATCCAAGGTAGACACAAGTGCTACTTTTATTCTGTCCTTGATTTTGCAGAATGTTCTGGTTTCTGTCATATTTTTATACTGTTGATTTATGCTTATTATTACTCAGAAAGGGCCTGTTGCTCTGTGTTTAAGTAGCAATGCTTTAATGACCACCAGGTAAGCTTGTCTGAGATTGTAAGATGCAAGTAAGCTTTAATAAGCATACTGTTAAAGAATTGCCAACATTGAAAGCCTTTCTGTTGTTGCCATGCAGAGAATACTTACATAACTAGATAATGTATAAGCCTTGGGTTTTGAAATGCGTATGACAGCATTTGTAATAAAGGACAGGATTACATCATTTTAAGAAGCTCATTACATTTCTTGGAGACCTGCAGTCATCTTTGCAGGCTTTACCTGTAAACCAAACAGAATGCCAATCATGTGTGGTCCATTACCTGTACAGTAATCCTTTAAGCAATGTATCTTGAGCTTGTTTCTTGTTTGATTTTCATTTTTTTACTTTGATCATGTTTTCCCCATGAAACAAGTAGATAGTTGTCAGGCAGCAGGTCTTTTTTGGATAAGAAACATTTTTACAAGTGGGGGTATCATAGAGATTGCTACTTTCAGCATGTTACTTGGTACTTTAATAAAGCTGAATATAAATTATAATTAGAACTGCAGTGCAAGGAGAAGTGGTTTGAGTTGAGTGCTGCTTGTTTTCTTACACTTGATTTTGACTGGCATTCCAGTAATGTATTTAAAAAGTAATTTATTTGTTCATGCCTCACAACCTTTTTGTTTCCATCTCAATATTAAGTAAGCTGTCATGCAGCCAATACATTGAAATATTTTTTTTCTTCTACACTTTATTTTGTCTTGATTGGACTCTCATAATGACGGTTTGGCACCCAGGGCAGCGTAATTAATTTAATACAGTTTTTGTGGTTTTGAGCATAGCCCCTCCCCTTTCTAGTTGGCTGCACCCCTTCCCATTGACCCCACCCATTCAGCTGTCTCCTGCAGCCCCCCTTTGATTTGAAGTCACCAGCTGCCACTGCCTGTGCTCTAGCACTATATCCACCACCAGGTGAAATCCCCTCTGCAAATTGCTCCCCACTTGAAAGGCCTACAACACCAGAAGGACACCTTCCTCCTGAAGACCCTAGACAGGAATTTAAATTCTCCTACCCCCCCCCACTCTGAAAAGCAAACAAGGTTACTATATGTGCTCATTAATAAGTAAAGTCAGCTAGCCCTGGGTCCATGACACTGTGTGGCATTTCCTACACCTCTTTAATAGTAACCCCTACCTCCTAAAACCTGGTTTCAGAAAGTATAGTTGTGTACACTTACCATAAATGTAGATGTTCAAGTGTATTCACTGTTGCAGTCATTACATTTGGGTTATCTGCTTGCAGTAGCCCTCAGTCAGCCTGATTAACAAAGTCTTGGGTCCTGCATCAGTTGCTGTCCCATCTTCCATGATGCCAGGTAATCAGGGGTATAAAACATGCAGCCAACACCATTACATCAGTTCTTTTCTTGCCCCAGATGTCAGGTGCCCCCCTAATGGGAAGCAATTAAATCTATAATACAAGGATATACCTCCAACAAAAAAGCAAATGCAACAAAAAGTTTTTTGAGCATAAGTGAGAGTAGAGATATAGCCAAAAGAAGAAAGGGGGCTGGAGGGAGGGTAACCAGGACTGCAACAGTGAATAGACTCGAACATCTACATTTATGGTAAGTGTACACAACTGTACTATGTTCTTCGTGTTTCACTGTTGCAATCATTACATTTGGGTAGATTCCCAAAGCTAAGGTTGGGAGGAGGAGGAATTTAAATAGAATTAGGACCAGCTATAAGGCCCTGAAAGACTGCAGTGGCAAAACCAGCTCTGGATTTAGAGAAAATTGGCAAATGATAATGCTTGGTGAAAGTATGTACAGAAAGGCTGTAGAGGTAGATGCAGCCCTCGTTGAATGGGGTCTGATGCCCTGTGAGATAGGTTTTCCATGGTGCTTATAGCAGAAATGAACGCAGTGGCCTATCCATTTTGAAATGGTTTGCTTTGAAATAGCTTTCCCGTCTGTTCCTGCAGCAAATGCCACCAGAAGTTGTTCAGATGTCCTTTGAAGTTTAGTCCTGTCCAAGTAGAATCTAAGTTGTCTGTGCACATCTAAGGAGTGTAGTATCTGTTCTCCTTTGTTCTGTGGGGTAGGAAAGAAGGTAGGCAAATGAATGGACTGATTAAGAGCCACACTGGATACCACCTTGGGCATGAATGAGGGATTGGTTCTGCGGGACACCCTGTCCGCATGCACCTCACCGAGTACCGGCGAACTGGCGACTGCCTTAGGAGAAGCATCGTCATCAGTTTTGGACCTCGGCGGCCTGTCTCTGTCTTTATCTTTGCGGTTTTTCTGAATCCCGGTAGTCAGATGGCTAACCAAAGACATTTCTGGATAATTAAACCAAGAACCAAAATATTTAGAAGCAAAAATATACAGACAATGGATAGTGTGTTGATTAAATAAAGCACAAAACCGACAGCAAGGTACGTCGTGGTCAGGTCCTAGGCAAGGAATACAGAACGGATGAAAATCTTTATGAGGTATTTGCTTTCCACAAGTAATGCAATTATTAACTTTTACTGACATTGGTAAGGAGCAAGAAAAAGTTTCCCCAATGGGGTACTTAGCTTTAGTTGAAGACTTCGGTTCTGAAACTCAAAAATGAAAAATTCAGGAGTTGGCCGACCGACACTTGTGAACTGCTTCTGCTTCGGGCACCGCATGGCAAGAAAGACTGGTGTAATGGCATTGGCTGCATGTTTTATACCCCTGATGACCTGACATCATGGAAGAAGGGACAGCAACCGACCCAGGACCCAAGACTTTGTTAATCAGGCCGACTGAGGGCTACTGCAAGCAGATAACCCAAATGTAATGACTGCAACAGTGAAACATGAAGAATATCAGAGTATCTGCAACCTCTTAAAGCGTAATGCTACAAAACAGCTGATGTTACCCTCATTAACATTAGTGTAACACTAAAGAATACATTGGTGTAAATTTTAAACTAACTTTAGCATTTTTACTTAGCTAAAAAATACATTAGCTAAAAAATACATAATTTAATCTGACTTCTTAGTGTCTGTTTAGTATAATTTTAAACTGAATTTTATTTTCTACTTACAACTTGGAAATATCTTGTAGCTTGCTTTAGCCCCACTCTACTCTGTCCCCCATTCCCACCTGCCCCCAGTAACATTACATTTATACATCCATAACCACTCCCTTCAACCCATCTAACAACCATCTTCCTACACATCGCCAGACAACCCTCAGTTCACTTACCTCTTTCTCCATCTCCCTCTAATCTAAACCTGGTTTAACAATGGACTAAACTAACTAGGCCCCATACTATCCTAGTACCAAAAAATACTCTAGTACTATCTCTCCTACCTCTCATGATTAGCTTTTATCTCCTCACCCGCCTATGAAAGTCAGCACTACCTCGGATTCCATCACCTAAAATGTCAAACATCCACCTTAGACTTTTCCAATACTACAGCCTTCTTAACCATACTT
The DNA here is from genome assembly GCF_019279795.1 of Protopterus annectens. Taxonomy (NCBI): domain Eukaryota; kingdom Metazoa; phylum Chordata; order Ceratodontiformes; family Protopteridae; genus Protopterus; species Protopterus annectens. Next base: position 1,691,566,104 of record NC_056741.1, read on the forward strand.
CTCAGATTGAAGCCCTCTACCCCATTAACATATTACCTTGTTAAAACCTTAAATTCCAACCCTAGGGACAATCAATATCTAAAACTTTTAAATAAATTCTTAAAGCTTATAATTAAACTGCACTATAAGCTTATTATAGATGGTGATATTCATCCCAACACTGGCCCATTTACACCTATGGACAATAACTCCTGTATCAACACCCCCACTAACATACTCCATAACAGACCCCCTAACTCTCTCCTAACCTTTCACTTAAATATCAGAAGCCTGAGTAATAAAGCCCACAACCTACACATTCTTCTAGCAGTACACTCCCCCGACATAATGTGCCTCACTGAAACCTGACTAAAACCTTCTACTGATGACTGTCAGGTTCTACCACCAGGCTATAACATGACCTTATGGGAAGGAAGGGAGGAGGGGTAGCAGTGCTCTATAAAAACACATTATGTGTTACTAAGGATTCCATACAACCATCCCATTTAATAATACAGAATTCCTAACTACTAAAATTCAAATTAATACTACTAAAAGCATAAACATTATCTGCATCTATATTCCTCCAGGCAATAACATACGCACCCTCGAAAATATTCTCCAGTGGGCATCTACAACCTATCCCCAAGAAACCATTATACTTGGTGACTTCAACATCGACTGGAACACCTGTTTAGCTGAATCCTCTGTCACTCATGTTAATCTTTTTGGATTCACACAAATAATAACTGCCCCTACTAGGATTAGTAAGCCTTCTCGCAAAGAAAGCATATTAGACTGGATACTCATCAACAGTCACTCCCACTTGTATAAATCTGGTACCCTCCCCCGATACCCTCAGTGATAATTCCCCAACTTACATTATTAAGCAAAAGGCAGGAAACCCCCACCAGACCAAATTCAAAACAGTCAGAAATAACAAAAATGTCAACATTATCAACTTCCGAAATGCACCCAGTTCCATCAACTGGGCAACCCTTAAACACTTGCCACTAGAACAGGCTGTTTCTTGAGTGCTACATTCCTGAGTATCCTTGACACTCATGCCCTGCAAAAAATATTAGAACAAAATCAAACTCTGCACCTTGTCTGCCTAAAGAATCCAAGTCAAAAATTATTCTTAGAACTAAAACCTGGGACAAATGGCATGCTACTAAAGCCCCCCTTGACCATCTAAGATATCGTCAGCATAGGAACAATACAAAAAAATCCATTCTACTTCACAAAAAAAAAAAAAACTTCCACAACTTCCTGCAAAAACACCAAAAACAATCCCCAGAAATTCTGGTCAGGTATAAACCAACTTCTACATCCAGGACAATCTACCACTCCAACCTTATCAAATCTCACCCATAAACCCCCTGACACTACTGCCAGTGCCTTTAATAACTCTTTCACTGACACTATCCAGTCCCTAGCCAACCAACTAACCCCCTCAGGTTCTACTCCCACTCCTGTCACACCTACTACCCACCCCCCTTCAAATTCTAGCCAGTCTCCATCAACCTCAACCGATCCCTAATTAAAACCCACCATCCTATCAGCTGACCTCCTCCCGGCTGAGTACCTATAAAAACCTGCAGACACCATAGCCTACCCTATCTCCATCCTGATCAACAGGACTCTAATAAAAGGTGCCATCCCCTCTATCTGAAAAATATCCCACATTATCCCACTCCATAAAAGTGGAGCTTCTACCGAACTGTCCAAATACCGACCTATAGCCATTCTTTCATCATTAGCCAAAATAATGGAGAAGTGTGTACATAAGCAACTTATGTACTATCTCACCCAGAACAATCTGCTGGCCAACTCCCAGCATGGGTTTAGACCCCCTCAGAGTACCACCTCCGCCCTCCTTTCATTTACCAATGTCATACATCAAAATCAGAACAATAATATGCTATTCTCTGCTCTCTTTTTAGACCTCTCTAAGGCCTTTGATATGGTTAACCACCAACTACTCATTCACTCTCTGGAATTTATTTTCCTGGACAACCATGTTATCCAGTGGTTCCTCTCTTACCTGAGGAATAGACAACAGGCAGTAATATGGCAAAAAAACTGTCCACCCTATTACCTCTCACCCTTGGAGTCCCTCGGGGTTCAATTTTAGGTCCCCTACTCTTTTCTATCTTCATCAATGACCTCCACACTGTCCTCCCAAAAGCAACCTGCATCCAATATACAGATGATTCAACCCTAATTTGCTCTGCCTCTTCCCCATCATAACTGCAAACCTTAACCCAGGATACATTTCACATAGTTGAACAGTGGCTCTCTAATTACAGGCTACTCCTGAATACTAACATAACTAAATTGCTTCTGTTTGCCACCAACAGTAGATCCACCCCAAACTCCATCTCCACAACCTCTAACAACAGTACCACTATTACCCCTGATGACCACACTAAACTATTAGGGGTCATAGTTGATAAACTCAAACTTGATTTGCATGTCAATGAAACTATTAAAACAATCAACAAGAAGCTCGGGTCACTATACAAAAATAATCCCTTCCTAACCCCATTAGCCAGGACTGCCATCGCCCGCTCTCATCACCTCTCCACCCTTCTATATGCCTCCGTCATGCTCTCTAATTTGAATAAATCCAA